>NC_133781.1:5063834-5148834 GCF_003597395.2 Chelonoidis abingdonii
GAGCGGTCTGGGCCGTGGTGGCAAGCTTCCTATGGAGGTGTATGGGGGGCGAGGAGTGTTGTATTGTTGTTGTTTTTTTGTGGTGTTTTGTGGTTGGTTGATGGGTGGGTTTGTGTGGTTGTGGTATGTATTGTGGTTGGTGGTGGTTTTCTCGTCTCTCCACGGTGAGGCTGCTCTCATGTTTGATTAGGCGTTCAGGGCAGGGAAACATGTCACAGAAGGTCAAAGAAAGTGCCTAAGCATGCGAAAGGTCGACAGAGCCACGCGAATCGGTCCCACATCCGTTAAAGACAATGGCGGTCCCACGCTAGTCTGCTGCTTGTCCCGGCCCAAATCTCGTTCAAATGTAGATAGACCCATATTAGCAATAGTCCAAACCGCTGGGGCCATGCGGTTATGAGATCTGCCTCATCTCGTCATCGGCTGTCCTCCGGCTCGCACAATCGCGTGTCTCTTCCTCGCCTCCTGCCGTGCAGTTCATGTCAGTATAGTCGCAGAAGACGCGAGGTGGACGAAGTCAGGATAACACCGTTGATCTCAAGTCCAGATGCTGTCTAGGGCGTGGCTCAATGGCACTGGGGAAAAGGGCCAAAGGGTTGTCTGCGTGCCTTTCACAGAAGGAGGGTGAGCTGTACCCAGCACCACCCGGGCAATGTTCTGCCCATCAGGCCGTGCTCTAGACACGAAGTGGGAACCAGGGATAGCGAAGGGAACAGCTACCCACGAGTGCACGCGCTCCTAAAACATGGTAGCTTTGGACCACGGAGCCACGCAAACAGTCGATTCGGGATCACTGTGGACTGAGCTAGTAACCGATTATTAATGTTTGTAATAGTCGGGTAGAGCTAATCGAAGATAATCGTGCCAGTGGAGACGTACCGTAAAACAGGTTGAAAGCCCTAAGGGAATAGTGGTAGAAAATTAGAAAAGCAGTAAGTGTAGAGGCACGAACCCCTGAACAATACTAAAAATGGTGAATGAGGTGATAAAGGTGTCATTTTGGACATATAACAAGTGAAAAGGAAAGAGAGTGAAAAAGGACCATGTTGAGAGGAACTTGTTTCTTTGCAGCCATTCAAAGAGGAAAATGGGTCCCTTTCCAGAAGGGTGCCTGTAAATAATCCAAATATCATATATATATATAGCACTATGTTAATAAACAAAGCAATGGAAAGAACGTTAAGGAAAAGAAAAGTGTAATGTATCTATTGTCTGTGAAATAGTAATCAAGGAACTCAACCAACACATCTGGTTTGTAAACTCCTGTGTTCTCTGGTGAAGATAAATTCGGTTGTTTTGTTTAATGCAACTAAAAATCATTGACGCTTTAATCAAAGTTGCATAAACTGACAGACCTTTTGCAAGATCTTGGCAGTGGAGGGCTGTTGGCTTGGGATGTTAGCATTTTACTAAGGGTAACTGAGTCTTTTATCAGTTAAATATGGTGTTGAAATATAGATAACTCGAGATGTCAATGGCTGCAAGAAGGCAAGTTCAAAATAGGAAAATGGGGGGGGTTGGGAATATGAGCGGTAAGTCGTTTTGGGCTTGTGTTTTGTTGGTTTGTGCGTGTATACAATAGCCAGATAGAGCGTAGTGAAGTGGAGAAGAGAGAGATTAGAGACCCTCTGAAGCAATAGCATATGTAAGGAGGCACAAAACATATAAAGAAGCAATGTAATCGAAGAGCACTGGAGCGTAAAGGGAGAGAGTCTCTGGTGAGATCAGACGCACTTAGGGAAGTAGCAGGGGTAAAACTCTGTAAGCAAAACAAGCAGCTTTACACCCTATGTTAAAAAGTAAGTATGCGTAATTGTTGTGAAAAGTTATAGGTAGTAGAGATATGATGGAATTGCATTTCTCCGTACTGACATGTGCGAGTTGTTGACATTTGGTATAAGGGTTAAATGATAAAAGCAGAATAAAAGGTGCGCGAAGTCTTATAAATCGTCTAATTAGGGTGTGCTTCCAAAAAGAGCCGCAATAGGCTGTGTTTTTTTTCAGAGTCCGTGTGTTACCTTTAGGAAGAGTCTCTGAGGGCTCTGGCGTGCTCGCCGCGCTGGAGGGCGTGAGAGCCATGAAAGCGCAGCTCGGGTGGATGGGGCATGAAATACCTTAGGACTGATAAAGAGAAGGGTTAAGAAGCGGCTAGCTTAGCAAAGAAGCTGCAAATAAGAACATAAAACTGGTCAGGTGCAAACCAGAGATTGAGCCTACAGAAAAGTGAGCGGCATGGTAATATCAAGGAGAGGGCCTTTCATAAATGATGCCAATTATTCGTTAAGTTGTAGAGATACATTAAAAGAGAGAAGGATGATGTTAGAGGAAGGACCGGTTGTTTGATTTCTGTTTGGGTCGTCGAGACAACTTGATAATGTGGGTAGGAATAGGGAGTGTTGGAAAAATCTTGAAAGTAAGAGGGTAAGGAAGCTGCGCAGTTCTAGTACCTGTGAATATAACTTAAAGCTTAAGCTACAAGCAGAAAAACATACAGACTGGCTGCTATATGGCTATAAAGAATTATATCGAGTGGAGTTGGGTTTGGTACACTGTGAATGTTTAATCATACGTATAACAGTGAATAATTCCGCTATAACTCTTAAAAAGTAGTAGGAGCATTAAAGACCCTGGCCTGCCCTGTAAAACAACAGCACATATAAGAGTGGGCTAAGCTAGCGATACGGACAACGAGTTTAGCTGAGTCTACTATCAAGCTTGGGGCAGTTGAATATGCAAGACAGTTACCATCAGGGTGTGGGCTGTTAATAGAAGGAAAAAAAATATAACATGTAAGTTCCTGAGAGAGAAAAACCAAAAAAACAAACCAATGTGATAAAAGCAAAACGGACCCATTTTTGGTCGAATATATATGCATCACGAGAATGGGGAGAGTATGCACTGGCTGATAATAACGCATAGACCATTTGGAGGGTTGATTGGGTTTACTTACCATAGTATATTGTGGATTGGGGGGTGGGTGGTTGTTGTAGGTTTGGGTAGGTGGTTGGGTTTTTGTTTGTGGTTTTCGTGGTGTGGTGTTTCGGTGTGGTTTGGTTGTTGTTGGGGGTGGGGGGGCGGTGGTGCGGGTGGTTTTCTTGTTTGGTTTGCTGTGGGTTTTTTTTTTTTTTTTTTTTTTTTTTGTTGGTTTGTGGTTTTTTGTGGGTGCGTGGTGGTGTGTTGGTGTGTGTTGGTTTTGGTGGGGTTGGGTGGGTGGTTTGTTGGTGTGTGTGTGTTTTGTGTGGGGGTTTGTGGTGGGTGTTGGGTGTTGGGGTGTTCGTGGGGGCGTGATAAGCATTTCGGAGTCTCCCAACGAGCTACGGCATAAGGCTAAGGTACTACCTGGGTCTTAATAGGTTTGGAGAGAGGTGTTGGATTAATATGTTAAAATGTGCTGGAGATAATACAATGTAGGCAAAGCACGAGCAGTCCTCTAAATCGACGTGCGTTCATGTGATTGGGTCTATTGTGTGGAAGGGACTATAGATAAGAAGTGACATGTGCAATTGTAATAATGGTCGGTTAGGGTCAATAAGGGGGATATGGTGTATGGGATGGTGCAGAGGGCTTATAAGTCCCATGAAGATAATGTATGATTGAGTTCATAACTGTCAACGCACCTTTTGAAAGCAGTAAAGTATGCGACCTGGTGGCTGACGATGGAGAGGATTTTTGGCTGTTTTTGCCATAGGGCAATTACGAGAATTGTGGTGCGTCCGTCCGTGGCATAATCCTCTGTTTGAAGGAGGCAGGAGTTATTAAGATGTACACGGATCTTTCCATGTGTGTGCTGTTTTATAGTTAACTGATTTAGAGAAACAATTAAGAGGCCTTGGATTTCAGATGGAGATGTCTGTTAGCATGGTAGAAACTTAGCAAGGTTGATTGGCAATTGCTTTTTTGCTCGATAGAGGAAGAGCGACGTGGTTGGATTCCGTTCATTATTGGGTGAATAGAAATGTTAATGGCATAAGCAATCACACCTCAGGAAACGACGTGCAGGAGGCAATTTTGAGCGCAGAAGAAGACGTATGAGGAATCTAGCTTGCAAGAGGCGTTACATATGAACGCTCATCGAAGGGTGCCAGAAGCAGACGAGTACATAAAGCAAGGCCCATAGAAGAAGCAGTAGTGACCCAGCGCCTCTGCCTGTGAGCAAAAAACTGTGACGCACTTCCCCATTGAGGTGCAGAAACAGAAAGGGCCCCTGCCAACATCAACTCTGGTGCCTGTCCCGGCTGCGGTCCGTAAGGGTCTGGGGAGTCCACAATGCATCTTCTTATCCAAGCACAATAGTGGATAGCTCAGACTCTATTATAATTCTAAAGGCTGCGCTCGCACCAACACCCGGCCACACTCAAAACTATGTCCGTCCTGTATCCCACTCAAATCCCAGACCTCACTGGAGACCTGTGTTCTTAACAGAATATGGAACAGTAATGAACCTCGAAGAGCGCATAGCGCAGTTCCCATACGCGTCCACTGTGGGAGCCCTGGGCAAAGAAACAGGGCGATGCCACAGGGCCCTGCCAGAACCGTCAGGCTGACATAGGCGGCTGCCAAAGGGGCCTGCTCTCATTTGGAAACAATATTTCGTTTATACCTGACAATCACCAATGAGGTAAGAAATCGCGCCCAGCCACTAGAACAAATCGCATATTTCCCCCAATAAGGAGTTCTTTATGGAAGGCTAAGTAACTGTTCAATTTCTCTGGCAACAGAAAATGGTTGTTCAGGGAAGCCTGACGAAATCGCTGTTGAAATCCAATGATGCAGTTTAATCCCTGTGCATCCAAAAGATGTGTAAGACATGCGTCACACATATAGCTTCCAAACAAGTGCTATAGATGATTTATAATATCACGTCAATAAAGATAATAAAGAAAATTGATTGGTGGAACCCAGTAATTTGGCATGCGTGAGCTGACCAAAAGGAGGGATGGAAAGTAAATTAATATATATGTGAAAATAAGAAGAGATTAAAAAATGGATAGTACCTAAGCAGAAATCATAGAAATGTGAAATACAGGTCCAAGAAAATAAACCATTAAGGCAAAACAAGGGTCCTAAGGCGAAACATTAACAGAAGATCGATAATAGTTAAGAAGGAAAAAGATTGGGCATGGCTAGCCCAGGTAAATCTATCAAATCTCTTCCTTTGTTAGCTGCAAATGCCCCCCTGACTTTTATCTGTATAAATAAGATAGTTTGTGTCTTGTATGGTGCTCACATTATCTGGGTGTATTAGCAGAGCGCTGTGCTAATAAAACAGAGTGGTCTGACAAACTGTGAGTCCTGAGTCTAACTTTGACAAGTCTGACCCCCTGTATATCACAAGCCACCAATCCTACCCAGCACCCATACACCTAACCCAACAACCAACACTAACCCAAAGCACCACAGCCCACAGCAGACTGGACTATGATGTGCCACAGGCAGAGAACAGAAGGTACCGAGGTGCACCAGTGCCCGAGGCCCCCACAGTGCAAGGAAATGATTAAGTGAGATACCCCCAGATAATTCTGGCAAGACCTGCACCCACATGCTGCAGAAGAAGGGGAAAGACCCCCAAGGTCCCTGCCAATCAATCATAGGGGAAATAGTCCTCCATTGCCTTCCCACAATTCCCCTGTGAAAGATAGACACTGGGCCCCACGACTCACTAGGAAAGAATTGCACAATTGTGCCACTGTAAGCTGAGCTATCAGCCATGGGATATGCTCCCAGAATTCCTAGTGACTCACGTGGGGGAGAGCAGCACCAGTGAGGACATGGTAACTCAGGTCAGCATCAGCAGTGTGGCTCCTCACAGCCAGCCCAGGCTAGCCTGGGTGCTGATCCCAGGATTCACGCTGCAGTGAAGACAGACCTTGACAGGCTGAGCTCAGCTCTGGGGGAGGCTAGGACCATTTCTCATGCTCCCCAGTAGCCTTGTGCTGCCTGGAGCAGTCTCTGATAGTCCTGGGGAGCTGCCTGTTGGCTGAAGCTGAGCAGGAAATTCACTGTCGTTACTTCCAGGCATCTAGGAGGTGCTGTGGGGAGGGTGTGACAAAGTGGGAGTTTTTGTAATATTTTTATGATGCCCATATATGCCTCAGTTTCCTCTATTTGCTGCAAAGTTACTTAGTGGGTGAAAAGGGACTGTTTGCTCTGGGGAGAGGCTAAGACACAGGTGTGAGTATCACCTCGCTCTGAGGGGCCTGAGGTCCCATATCAATGAAGCTCCTGAGAAGACAATGGCAAATCCAATTGCCCAATGTCAGAGAATAACAGAGTACTCACTTTTTGGTTGGGTGCAGCAGAGTCAGATACTTTATTCTGTTTAGCAGCTACGGCAGGGAGAGAGTGCACTAGGACACAGGGTCTCCCCTTCCTAGACAGGTCTCTCAACAGATAAACAATTACAGCAAGACTTTATACTTTGTTACAGACAATAATAAGCAACAGCTGCATTTTGTTTATACATAGGTCATCCTGATATCTTGTTTTTCTCACTTAAGGGACTCCAGTCTACATTTCATATTATCTACACAAGGTCGAAACAACTTCTCACACAGTTCTTTTCCACTCACCTCACACAATCCTCACTTTTATAAATCTCGCATTATTAGGGTTACACTTAGCCTAATTCTTGCTAACAGAGACGGTCATGCATTAAGATCCCCTACAAATCCCTGTCAGTTCTTGACCTTCTTCCACACCAGACACTGACACCTAGCAACAAACAACCCAGAGAGCGATGGACTTCCTCACCTCTCAGCAGGGAGGCTGAGCCGCATGTCTCCAGCTCAGGAACAAAGGACTAGGGTGAGGGTGTGAGGTGGAAGTTAAGTGTTGGCTGCAGGAAGCAGTCGGTGGTACACATGGGAGTCTAAGGGTTTGGCTACACTTGCAGCTGTACAGCACTGGGAGTTAAAACTGTCTTCGTACAGCTGTGTAGGGAAAGCGCTGCAGTGTGGCCACACTGACAGCTACCAGTGCTGTAGTGTGACCACATTTGCAGCATTTGCAGCGGTGTTGGGAGTGGTGCATTATGGGCAACTATCCCAGCGTTCAAGTGGCTGCCAACGCGTCCAAAAAGAGGGGGGTGGTGGACAGACGTGGGGAGACAAGAAGTGGATTGTGAGCTGAACACCGGGCACTCCCTGCTTGCAAGTCCCGACCCCTGCCTCCACCCCCCTCATGCCATAAAGCAAACAGCCTCTGTTTTTAACTCCAACCAATAAGACAGCGCCGAACAGACCCCCCCCGCCCGCCACGCGTTCTCTCCTCAAGCAAACACTAAGCAGTGACCTCCAAAGGAAAGCCCCCTGCCTGCCCTGGCCTTACAAACAGTACTGTTTTGCTTTTGAGATAACAGCTCGGGAACCCCGAGTTCACAACAAAAACAAAGAGCATCAACAACAAAAGACAAAGAGGGTGACTGACGTAAAAATAAGCATTTTGGGAAGGTTCTGGAGGTCAGTTACAGCGTAGTAAGATTAATCACTGTTTACACTGGCACTGCAGCACCAGCGCTGTTCTCTTTATTCCTCTCGTCGAGGTGGAGTACACGCAGCGCTGTAGCCAGGGAGATACAGCGCTGTATGTGCCTTGCCAGTGTGGACGGGGAGTGAGTTGCAGTGCTGTAAAGCCACCACCAGCACTGTAACTCTCAAGTGTAGCCAAGCCCTAAGAAAGGAAATCAAATGGACAGGGAGACACAGCTTGAACAATGGGGTTCACCAGAGCTTGGCTGGGCTCTGGCTACCCAGAATGGACGATGTTGTTGTGACGTTGCACTCCATACATTTTATGGAAATATGCTTATGAGTGTGAATATGATGTAACTGGAACATGCTTTATGCAAAAAGGTCTCTTGTAAGGTATCATAACAAAGGTTATAACCTACTGAATATATTCCTCCTATTTGTATGCATATATCGTTCTTGTATCTGAAGCTAGAAATATGAAGTAAAACTCTGAGGTCCTATTGTAATTATGCAAAGTGTGGGCCATTAATAGTGGCTTAGAATCTTGATGACTCCCATTGACAAGGACAATTGGTTGTGAATGGGTTTATTTACCTGCACGCCTTCCTGTGTATGTGTGGGCCAGCCTCTGGGTAATGAAGAATGAGGTCTCACAGGATATGTGCAGGGCCGGTGAAAGGATGTTTCGTGCCCTAGGCGAAACGTCCACCTTGTGCCCCCCCCCGCGCCCCGCCCTGAGGCGTCCCCCCCCATGGCAGCTCCCCCTCTCTGCCCTGAGGTGCTCCTCTTGTGGCAGCTCCCCCTCTGCACCCCCCACCCTCCGCTCTGAGGCATCCTTCCCACCCCAGCTCACCCCTGCTCTGCACACAAGCACGAGCACGAGCACCCCAAGCACGCCATCGCTGCTTCACTTCTCCTGCCTCCCAGGCTTAGGCACCGCAAACCTGGGAGGCAGGAGAAGTGAAGCAGCCACGGCATGCTTGAGGAGGAGGCGGGGAGTTCCCCTGCGTGCTGCCCCCCTCCCTTACTTGCTGCAGCTGGCCCTCCCCGCGCTCCCCTGCCCCAGCTCCCTCTGCCTAAATGCCGGCAGCGATCAGGGTGGATGAAGATCCAGCTGCTGTGGTCGCTGCTGAAGAAAATGGTGGCCCTCAAATCCCAGTGCCCTAGACGACCGCCTAGGTCGCCTAAATGGTTGCACCGGCCCTGGATATGTGACCATGTTACATGATACTGGAATCCATCTTAAATCTGGTACTTTTCCATTTAGGAGGGGTGAGGGCCTTGTGCCAAAGCTATAAAAAGGGGGTGAAACAGAACAAAGGGGCTCCCAGTCATGAGAGAACCCCTGCTCTCCACCTAAGATGTCTGCTGAAGCTAACAAGAACTGTACTGGGGAAAGGATTGGGCCCAGACTAGGAAGGTGTCTAGTCTGTGAAAGAAGCTTATTGGAACATCTCTGAGGGTGACATATTACCTGTAATCAGTTTCTTAATGTATTAGGCTTAGACTTGCTAATAAGTTAACAAGCTTTATTTTGCTTGTTAACTTACTTTGTTCTGTCTGTTATTACTTGAAACCACTTCAGTCCTACTTTGTATACTTAATAAAGTCATTTTTGTTTATCAGTGAACCCAGAGTAAGTGATTAATACCTGGGGAAGCAAACAGCTGCGCATCTCTGTCTATCAGTGTTATAGAGGGCGGACAATTTATGAGTTTACCCTGTATAAGCTTTATACAGAGTAAAATGGATTTATTTGGGGTTTGGATCCCATTGGGAACTGGGTGTCTGGGTGCTGGAGATAAGTAACCCGCTGACCTGTTTTCAGTTAAGTCTGCAGCTTTGGGGGCATGGACCAGACCCTGGGTCTGTGTTGCAGCAAGCTAAGGTGTCTGGCTCAACAAGTCAGGCTTCTGGAGTCCCAAGCGGGCAGGGAAAATGGGCTTAGAGGTAATTTCAGCACATCTGGTGACAGTCCCAAGGGGATCTCTCTGACTGAACCTGTCACATCTGTAAGCTTCACTTCTCTAATCTACACTAACCAAAGGTTTCCTGTGCTGTAGTCCAGCTGACTAATAAACCTGTTTGACAATGCTGACTGAGTATCACTGCAGGGGTGCATTGCTCCTTAGGGTTGTACAAGTCTCCCTCCGGGAGTATCTCAGTGAACAGAGCTCACTCTGTGAAGCAGGAGTGCAAGGGGCTCAGAGGTCCAGCCTCAAAGCAGTGAAGCTGCGTGGCTTACCTTGGAGGAATAATGGGACCCTTAAGGGGTCTGGCACACTTACGGGGTTCCTCCCAGAGACTGTTCGAAAGCTGGGGCCATAGCACTAATCCTGTGGTTCTGTGACAAAGGGGATCTCTACCTTCTCCCTGCTTCCCCTAGGGGTGCTCCACACCCAGTAGCAGAACAGAGCAGGGGCGGTGGCAAACACTAGGCAGAGGAAGTACAGGGACGCCAACTTCAGCTTTTCACACATTTCCACAGTACCCTATTCCCCCCTCATCTCCTGGTGGAAAGTCCCCAGGCCAAGAGGAAGGCACGAGAAGTGAGAACTACTCCATCCACTCAGACCAGGAGAAAGGAGTGAGCAGCACTGCTGGAGAGACATCTGGCTCTCTGGTACAATAGCAATTAGACTTCCTCGTGGTGCTGAATGTCCCCACCAGGGGATGTGTAAAGGTCATCCAAAGCTTGTGCACTACAGTCATTTTGGGGAGGGAAGATGGTCTAGAAGTTACAGCAGCTTGGTTAGAAGCCAGGACTCCTGGGTTCTATTCCTAGCTCTGCCATGGACTTGCTGTATGACCTCAGGCACTTCCTTGCTCTGTGCTCCAGCTTCCCTTAAATGTACAGTTTCCAGTACCACAGGAAGCACGTCCTACCCCACAGAGAGAGACAATGCTCCTTGAACTCTGGGCATGTCCAGACTAGGAAAATAGGTCCTCACTGAAAACACGTCATTCTACAGTTAACCCACCAGCTAATGCATTTGAAAGGTACTAAATTGTGTCTGCACTAGTCACACTTAACAATGTGGTAGCTAGTCTGGTGAGGACCAGGTGTGGGGATCAGGCCTGCCTCCCGTTGATTCTAGAGGGGCTAGTAAGACTCCTAGAGAATATCAAACACACCAAAAAGGGGCTTCAGGCCTCAGAGCATTTCCTCCTTCCACAGAACAGAAAGCAGAAGATCACTGCGTGTTTGGGGTTCTGTATGTGCCTGGGGTATTATTTTACAATGTTGATTTGAGAGTTTTCCTTGAAGGATTTGTTGCAGAGGGAAGCAGATATGGGATCTCTATGGAGGAAGGCCATAGTCAGAGTTCTGGTCAGTGGATGGGAAAAGGAGGTTGCAGTCAGGGTCCTTTATCCACCTACCTAGTAAAAAATCTTTCCCTGCCAGGTTGTGGCTTCCTAGAGCAGGGTTTCCTAAACTGTGGGCCACAACCCAAAGGTGGGCTATGACACAGTCTCAGTAGTCCACCAGGGTCAATGTTTTGGGAGGATACTGCATACTTTTGTGAAGTGGCAGCTGGCAATAGGCCCCTTCCTGGGCTGGAGGAGCTCAGCACCCCCGGTGGGTGGCAGAGGGCAAAGCGGAGCCACTGGGCAGTGGGTGATGAGAAGGAGCTGGCCCTGAGAAGTGGCGTCTCCCAGGGCAACTGGAGGGTTCATGGCCATTCCTGCTCCAGGTTGCCACACCCTGCAATCCGTGGCTCTCAGAGAGGAGATGAGTGCAGGCGAGCCCAGGGCTGGAGCCCATGGCCAGCAGGGTCAGGGTCAGGCAATGCTGCCCATAGCTGCCAGCCTGGTGGGGAGGTGCAGGCAGCAGGGCTTGACCCTGTGGAGCCAGCAGGCCATCTCCTAAAGCCCCACTTCCTGTGGGCACAGTGGTCAGGGGGTGTATGGCCAGGGGGAGCCCATGGATTCAGAAATTCCTCTCTCTGCAGCCCAGCCAGGTTAGCTGGACAGCAACTGCTGCTGGCCGGGCACCCAGCTCTGAAGGCAGCGTTGCTGCCAGCAGCAGCACAGAAATAAGGTTGACATGTATTGTAACTCTTACTTCCGTGCTGCTGCTGCTGGCAGGGGTGCTGCCTGTGCTCAAGAGGCAAGGAGCGGGCCTGGGGGCAAGGCTGCGGCAGGGAGCTTCAGGCACTGGGAGCAGGCAACCCGGGGCCAATGAGAGATGGGCGTGGAGCCCGGGGAGACAGCAAGGGCCAGGGGCGATGGGCTGCAGTGCCTATTTCAGCTGCACAGGTTGGCCTCAGATCAAAAGGTTGGGAAACCTGCACTAGAGTGGAAGGGGACCTAGAGCACAGGAGCTAGTGGGAGACGCTTCCTTAACTCTTTATTTCCCAGTTTTCAGAGGCTGAAGTCTGGGTTCATTTCATGTTTTGGAAGAGTACGAGGCACTGATGATCAAGTTGAACTCTGCGTCAATGATGCTTTTGGGCAGTGAAGCTTGTCTTTCATTTAAAAAATAAAAAAAAGAGCAATTTGCTAGTCAGTATAATTGCAGAGAGAAGCAGCAAAATGTGACCTGAGTGCACTCTAAAGGCTATTGTGATTATTGAACCTAAATATTTAGTCTACATTCAACTGTAAATAGTATATGCACGTTCATAAGATGTCACAATAATTTTTGCCTGCTTCAGAATTAACCATAGAAAGTAGGTCAAGTTATTTTCAGGAAAGGATATTATGAACAAATGCAAGAAAACCAGACAGAGAGACTTGATTAGTCCAAACAAAAAGACCCTACTGATACAGTTCAAAGACTGTTGAAATCATGCCTGGTAAAAACAAAAGATGTTGAACCAGAAATTAATGGAGCAAAATTTGTATGGTGGGTATTAGGCCCTATTGGACAAAGTGATGATGGATGAAGCATGCCAGCTGCTTTTCCCCTTTCTGGAATTCTTAAAAAGAGACTTTGGAAAAAAAATCTCATCTCCCATTCCACCTAGCATCCCAGCTCATCTCATTTCGCTCAACCTCAAGACGGAAGGACCAGATCAGACCAAAGGACTTTCTTCCCTAGAGGGAGGCCATTAAGTCTTGTTTTTATTTAGGAGCCTTGTTTTCACGTGAGAGTTCTGGAAAGTTATCACGACATCCAGTCCTCAGCCCATCAGGGCAGACACCTAATTATCAGTATCACAGAGGTATGTCAGTTCCTGTACTGTCTCCCTTTCTACTGTGTTACTTTCTGCCCTCTTTCCCTGCTTCTAGCCTCTCTCTCACTCTCTCAGCTTTTCATCAGATCTTGAAATTGGCTGCAATCAGCACAGTGAAATGGGATTCCCACTCCTCCCCTATCCAAGGAGGAAAGAATCAACCAGATGACGTCCCTGACCACATGTCCAAGCAACAGCTGCCATGGTCGACCTGCCCGCCAAACCATCTAATCATAACTGACCAGCCATTCACAGTTCCAGCAAAGGCAGCAAAACCTGTATTTCCCCCACTTTTTCCTATCCTGTTTCTCCTCCACCTTGTGCGTCTGTTAAAAAACAGAAGTGACTACCCTTCACACAGCAGACTGAAAGCAAAATTAAGCCTTTCCTTTTCATCAAAGAAAGGCTGTTCTGCAAATAAGAGACTGATATTTTGCCTTGAAAAGGAAAGAGACTTTAGAGGTTTTGATTGGTTTCAGTGATTGTTTGTTTTGCATAATCCCTCAATTCCAGTTTCAATATAAATGCTTGTTTAATCTGTTTTCTTTCTTGTGTTTGAGCAGTAAACTTTCACCTTTAGAATTCTTTTGGGTGTTTGCCAAAGAACTGAGTAAAACCAATTCCTCTGCAGGACCACCCCCCCAAAAATTTCACTGTTTTAATACTGGACAATTTAACTATTTTGGCCCTTGAGATCAATACAAGGCTCAAAATCAGAAAGCCAAGAAAAATAACCCACAATATGCTATTTATTAGAATATCTCATGATTTTCAAGGGCTTGACTCCGATTTCTGAATGCTTAGGGTTGGCAATACTGCCCTTTGCAACACTAGAGCAACATAAAGGGGAGAGAATTTGCCTTTGCTTATTTTATATTTCAGTATAAATAACTGGAATTGCCAAACCCAACGTGAAACTCTGGCTTGAGTTCTGCAGGAGGTCGGACTAGATGATCTAATGATGCCTTCTAGCCTTCAAATCCAGGTGAAAAACTCTCTTGTTTGAATTCAGAGACTTCTTCTAAAAATTAATACTGAGATTTTAATAAATAATAATTGTTGTAGGAATATATTCTCATGAAAACTTACCTTCTTTCTCTGCCTTTGATATCAGAAAGCTCAGATGATAGGGCAGGGACTCTAGAGAAAGAAAAGATTATAAGAGAGGTGATATCCTCTTTTCTGGTAGGAAACTTAGGCAGAATTCACAAACTTGGATGAGGTGATGCTCAGCATCACAACACCTAATGTGTAGGCACCTAGAAAATCAGTGTGATTCACAGAGCTTGACTCAGGTGCCAGGCTCCCTATACCATAAATGAGAAGAGAGATGTGCCTTGGAATGGGATTCACAAAATCCAGCACGCTAGGCAACTCCCTGCTTATGCCTGCCAGAGGGAAATGCCAAGGTGTGGGGGTGTGCTAAGCCGCATCCCTCTCAGGCAGTTCGGCAACGACTGGGTAGCAGTGTAGGTGCCTCTCTCTGCTTGGGATTCTCATCTGTGAACCCCCTCTGGGTGTTCAGCACCTGTGCCATTTTTTTGCAAGAAGCCCGGGGGGCAGGAGGGAGAAGGAAACCCTCCTGCCTCATAACTTTTAGCCCTGTGGTTAGAGCACTTACCTGGCCTTTGGGAGACCCCTGGATCAAGTCAACTCTGTGCCGGACAGGGAGCAGGGATTTGAAATGGAATCTCCCGTCTCTCAGGGAGTGCCCTACTCTCTGGGCTGTAGGATATTCTGATTCAGGGTGCCCTCATGGTCTCCTGTGGGAGAGGTTCCACTGGGGATAATCAATAAAGATCCATTGGGCCAGAGACAGAGAGAATCATGAGACTGTCTCAGTAGCCAGGTGGCTAGAGCACCTGTGATGGAGCAAGGTGGATTTGATCTGGGAATGTTGCAGAGAGGTTACATTAGGGATGAGAGGAAATCTACCTGTGCTGTAACCTGAGCCAGAAGGGGGGCTGGGAGAATTCACACCATCTGAATCATAGAATATTAGGGTTGGGAGGGACCTCAGGAGGTCATCTAGTCCAACCCCCTGTTCAAAGCAGGACCAATCCCCAGAATTTTTCCCCAGTTCCCCAAATGGCCCCCTCAAGGATTGAACTCACAACCCTGGTTTTGGCAGGCTAATGCTCAAACCACTGTTATCGTTCCCTGTCTGCCTAGTGAGACTGAACAGAGGGGAGGGGGACGAGAGCAGCTGGAAGAATTTTTAGTTTCAGTTTGGGTTCGGTGGTACAATGCAGGGAACCCTAAGCTGGGGTCTAAGCTCCCTGAACCCCCAGAAGGACTTGATTGAGGGGTCCTGATTGTGCCTACAAGCTGTGCTGTAGACTGAGTTCCTATTGCCCAATAAACCTTACGTCTTACTGGCTGGCTGAGAGTCACTGTGAATCCCAGGAAGAGGGGTGCAGGGCCCTGACTCCCAGACACTCCGTGACAGCACCCACCTGGGAGGTCCAGAAGCCAGTCCTCCTGCTCAATTATTTATACGCTGTGGATCAGCTTCAACAGGGGAGACTGAGAGAGCCCATATTAGACTCGTGTTGGAATCCCTTCTCCCTCTCTGGTGCCTGGGGATTTGCACTGGGGGTCTTCCACATCCCAAGTGAGTACCCTAATCACAGAGCTATAGGTTATAAGGGAGCTCCTCCTTCCCTATGGCCTGTTATTTTGGGTAAGATCCCCTACAGGGCCTGATCCAGTAAGCATGCTCAGAGCATGTGTCAGATTAGGCCCTGTAGGTGAGTTAGGAGGATGAACGCCTTCCTTTCCCCAGTTCATGTATCTCTCTGGGGCTTAGGTGTCCTGACAGCTAGACTGGGACTGCTGTGAGCGTGCACAGAGGCAGAAACACAAGCACCTAAGGGACTTTTACTACAAAAATAGAGGTGATGAGTGATTTTAGGCTCCTACAAGGTTTGGTTGCAGCTTAGTAGGGGCTTTGTGAATCCCAATGGGGCCTGATGCTGGGATTTAGGTGCCTAAAATGTCAGTTAGACCCCTAAGTCCTTTTGTGAATCTAGCCGTCACCCTTTTCCTGCCTTTGGTCTGAGAGAGCAGGGTCTCTAGAGGAAGGAAGGATTGGAAAAAGGTGGTTTCATGTTGTCTTGACTTTGGTAACATTCCTACTGTTAATTAATGTAACTGCTTGAGAGAGAGAAGCTTTTGAGCTTACTCAGAGCTCTTCTTCAGCTCTGTGTAGCTTGAAAGCTTGTCTCTCTCACCAACCAGAGTTGGTCCCATAAAAGATATTACCACACCCACCTTGTCTCTCTAATATCCTGGGACCGACACAGCTACAGCAACACTGCATGTAACAGTGCTGTAATATGGAGAGACACACAGAAGGAAAAGAATGCAGAATGAAAGGTAGATTGGAATGGAGAGACTTTTCCAGTGAGGCCAAACTAAAGTGAAATCATCATCCCAAATATAATATCTTGCACCTCTCCATCTCCCTTCCTCCAAGGATCTCAAAGCACTGGGGGCATTCACTATCACAACAAGGTAGGTTGGCCATTATTTCCCCCTTTTTAAAGATAGGGAAACTTTAGGTACAGGCTCGGGGATTTTCAAAAGGGCTGAGGCCATCTGTGACCAATTCCCATTGAAAGTCAGTGAGAGATGGGTGCCTAATTCCCTTACGTCCCTTTGAAAATCCAAGACAGGGAGGTTAAATTCAACATTTTCTAAAACACCTGGTGATTTTTGTGTGCCTGAAATCTGAGTGGCAAATTTTGACACCTAGTGTTGGGTCGGAGACAATCCAAGCAGAGGCCCGGAGATTTTGCATAATCCCTCAGCCCTCCCCATCCCACCCACCAAGACATCTAGCTCTACCAAGTTGTGAACTAATAGGCCAGAGTCCATCTCCTTCCACAGTCACAGAAGCACATCCCCATGTATCATAACTATAGCATGAACCCAGATAACTTAATTACCTTTGAATTTCTTCAGAGACTCCTGTAAACAAACATTTTGTTGGGAAGAGACGCTGAGTCTCTTTGCCAGGTCCTTTGGCACAGCCACTGGTTTCTGATACGTCTTCTCACACCTAGACGGGGGAAAAAACATTCTTTGTTTTCTTTCTTTTCTGAGAATGAACAGGGGCGGATACTAGAGAAATTCCCCAAGACTCCATTTTGTATTCCTGACCTCCATTTTGAATAAGCAAGAGTCACTCCACCATTGGAAGCTGCAGCTCACATGGTGCTTTAAAAGTAGAAGAAAGGTCAGCTGTGGTAAACAAAATAGAATTGGTGGGAAAACCAAAGTAGGGGAAAGGTCAGCAGATCATAACTCTGAGGTAAACAATGACTGCAGGCTAAAAATAGAACTAGCAGTGACCAGGTGTGGAATGTTTGAAATGTTGATAATGAGCACGTCCAGTAAAGATCTGACAGAAAGATATTAGCAATAGCATCTAGAAAGTTCTGACAGGACAGTATAAAAGGCAGCGTGTCAGTGGGCAGCAGATGGGAGTAGAGAGAAGAGTTAAGTGAAGAGTGGACGAGAGCGAAGGGGAGCAGAGAAGGATGCCTGAAGAAGAAAACAGCAGCAGTGGCAGAGTGGCCTCTCTAGCAGCACACCTGAAGAATCAGCAGCAGCAGAAGCATGCCAGTTATAATTATAGTGTAGTATTAGTGTATGTATGTGTGAGGGGAGGGGTTAAAAAAGATGTGTAAGGGTGTGTTGACTGTGAAAGGAATTTACCTATGTACATAGGTGCTAGAACTAGGGGTGCTGAGTATGCTGCAGCACCCTCTGGCTTGAAGTGGTTAGAACATAAGAATGGCCCTACTAGGTCAGACCAAAGGTCCATCTAGCCCAGTATCCTGTCTTCCAACAGTGGCCAATGCCAGGTGCCCCAGAGGGAATGACTAGAACAGGTAATCATCAAGTGATCCATCCCCTGTCGCTCATTCCCAGCTTCTGGCAAACAGAGGCTAGGGACACCATTCCTGCCCATTCTGGCTAATAGCCATTAATGGACCTATCCTCCATGAATTTATCTAGTTCTTTTTTGAACCCTGTTATGGTCTTGGCCTTCACAACACCCTCTGGCAAGGAGTTCCACAGGTTGACTGTGTGTTATGTGAAGAAATACTTCCTTTTATTTGTTTTAAACCTGCTGCCTATTTATTTCATTTGGTGACCCCTAGTTCTTGTGTTATGAGAAGTAGTAAACAGCACTTCCTTATCTACTTCTCTACACCAGTCATGATTTTATAGACCTCAATCATTTCTCCCCTTAGCCATCTCTTTTCCAAGCTGAAAAGTCCCAGTTTTATTAATCTCTCCTCCTACAGAAGCCATTCCATACCCCTAATCATTTTTGTTGCTGTTTTCTGAACAGTATTCAAGATGTGGGTGTACCATGCATTTATATAGAAGTAACATGATATTTTCTGTCCTATTTGCTATCACTTTCTTAATTATTCCCAGCATTCTGTTTGCTTTTTTAATTGTCGCTGCACACTGAATGGATATTTTTAGAGAACTATCCACAATGACTCCAAGATCTCTTTCTTGAGTGGTAACAGTTAATTTAGACCCCATCATTTTATATGTATAGTTGGGTTATGCTTTCTAATATGCACTACTTTGCATTTATCACCATTAAAATTCATCTGTCATTTTGTTGACCGGTCACCCAGTTTTGAGAGATCCTTCTTTAGCTCTTCGCAGTCTGCCTGGGTCTTAATTATCTTTAGTAATTTTGCATCATCTGCAAATTTTGCCACCTTACTGTTTACCCCTTTTTCCAGATCATTTATGAATATGTTGAATAGGACTGGTCCCAGTGCAGACTCCTGGGGGACACCACTATTTACCTCTCTCCATTCTGAAAACTGACCATTTATACCTACCCTTTGTTTCCCATTGTAAACCCTGTATAGTTTGGTTCAATGGCTCTCAACACTCCCACTATAAAAATTGTTCCAACACCACTTCCTACGTAAAGTTTAAAGTATAAGAACTGCTGTCAGTGACCTGTGGCAGACTGGCCATTGTAACAGGGCGCAGCCACTATGAATTATCTCAACTGACTGTTAGTGCGGTTTGGGGTGCTTTTTTACTTGCTGTAAGAGATTTGTGTTTTAGATTATTATTGTATTAGGGATTGTTGGTTGCACCAATAAAAAGGTGTCTTGTTTGGAAGGAACACTTTCTTGTGTCAATTATTCATTTATGGAAAGACTGTATTAGTGTCCTCCAGGTATTTCCTTATGCACCCTGGACACCCATACCTAAGGAAAATAGTTTTGTTAGTAGGTGGGTTGTTTTAAGGGAACCCTTGGTAAACCCAGGAAGGGGTGAGCTATTCCAAGGGTCCCTAAATCTGTTTTCAGGGAAACAGGGCTGCCATCTAGTGGACTAGTTGTGAATCTGTAATTCCCACTGATGAGTCAACTGGCCTCCCCAAAGGAGTATTTAGATGCCAGCTCCCATTTGAGGATCTAAAGAGAGCAAGGGGTTCACAAGCTGCCCCCTCAGACAGAAGGGCCTAATTCCATGGGAAAGGATGCCCCAGTGGTTAAGGGGTTACTGTAGGACGCTGAAAACCTAAGTTCCTCTCCTGGCTCTCCCACAGACTCCCTGTGTGACCTCGGGCAAGTCACCTAAAGGTGCCTACTGGGATTTTCAAAAGCACCTAACCAAGCTAGGCTCCCATCTGACTCTGATTGCAATGGGAGGTGCTTAACTTGCTTAGCTGCTTTGGAAAATCCCATTAAATGCCTGTCTACATCTCAGGTGTCTAAATACCCTTCCAAATCTGACCCCTGGCATCCAATCCCCTTCCAGCATTGTAAGGGGGAGTGGGAATGAGCTACGTACCTGCTCCAGGTGCTTTTGATATCCTAGAAGAAAGAAAGAGACAGAAAATAGAGCTCAGTCCCACGTGCCACAAGTTGGGGATCCCCCTTGTCCCTAGTTGAGCTCCAGATGCAGTTATCTGTAGTTAGCAATTTTAAAAGTCCATTCACATACTTACATGGAATGTGGCCCCTAAGCATGCACCTATAATTGTGGGTTTTCTTCTAAATTCTATTTTGCCTGTGCTAATGGCACTTGCTCAAACAGACTAATCAGACACATGAATCCTTGACTTGCACACACAACTGCTTTTTATGGAGTGATTGCCTTTCTCATGCTAAAAGCTCCATGTACACAATTCTGGTCATCAATTCAGGAAGCCAGATTAATTCCCATTGTTTAATAGGCCCTAAAAAGAGCTTTACTTTTCTAATCTCCCACTTCCTATAAATGGTGCCCTTTATTGTTTCCACATGATATATCAAAAAGGCCTGAGATATTTGCTTTTAAAACAGCAAAACTCTGTTTTTCACACTGGACATATTAGAAACGTCAAAACTTGTTTTCCCTGATTTTACTAAAAGACACTCTGACAGTCTCATTGTGGAGTGGGAGCTCTCCAAGAATTTAATAAACTCCAAAGTTAATCAGTCCAAATCTCTCCCTTCCCTTTGCAGTGATCTGGGTGTCTCTATCTATCTCACCTGCAGGAATTCACTTGTTGGCTGCTGACATTTCTTTTCTATCTCACTGATCAAGTCACTCAGAGGAGAAATCTCCTCAGACAGTTTGGTGACATTTTCATCCTGCATCTTCACAGTCTCCTTGTCAAGCTCTTCCAGCCAGGCCAGCAGAAGTCACTCTTGTGCCTCCAGAAAGAGTCGCAGTTGCTCAAATTCAGACACAATCTTCTGCCTCTCAGCTTCTATCTTTCCCTGTAATGAAGAGACACAAACAGGGAAAGAACAGGTCAGGGACATGGAGAGAGTCTGAGGACAGTTCTTAGAACCCTCTTTTCATTTCAACCTACATGGCTGAGATTTCAGAAGAACATGCCTGTTGATACTAGAGGGAAGATTTTCTGAGCCTCTCAGCTGGCCAGAATGTATTACATGTTCAGAAGTACCTTTGTGACATAGGAGTCCAATTCCCATTCTCAAAGGTCACTTTTGGTGCTTAGGAGCCTAAGTTTCTTTGAAAGTGACTTTTGAAAATAAGATTCAGGGTGAATTTTTCAGAAGCAGGAAAATCATTTTGGAGTTTAAACCCATTTAAAATGTAAAAGACCTGTTTTTTCAAGACATGTTAGTGTCTAAAGATGCAGATAGGCCCCTAGACAGATTTTCAATATCACTTAGGTGCCTAACTCACCTTGATTACAGAGCCCATTAGGTACCTAACCTACGTAGTTGCTTTCAAAAATCTCACTAGGCACCTCTCTGCATTTTTAAGCATCTAAATACCTTTGATAATCTGGTCCTTAGCTACTTGCAAAATTGTTAGCCTTAGGCTCTGAAATCATCTAGGCACTTTTAAAAATGTTACCCAATATCTCTAAATAATGAGTTTTCAGGTATGAGTTGCTTAGTATATTTTGTTTATAATCTCCAGCTCTTACAGGTTTAATCCGGCATTTTGTTAATTACATTGTCCCAGAGGAAACCAGTCATGTCCAGTGGTTATTGATGGGGATTCGGGTGAGGATTTCAAAGGTACAAAATAGCCGTTAGGTGCCTAAGTCCTATTGGAAGTCATTGTGAATTAGGCACCTAATCCCCATATGTGGTTTTGAAAATCAACCCTGATATCACTGTTGTAGCTGAATTTGGACCCACTGATGTTTGGGGGAAAAGATCAATGCTTTGAGTTGAAACTGGAAGCCAATGGAGGAATCAGACCAAAGGGATGATAAACACAGACAAACATGATCTCACTCTGTAAGGCGGGGTGGGCAAACATTTTGGCCTGAGGGCCACATCGGGGAATAGAAATTGTATGGTGGGCCATAATGCTCACAGAATTGGGGTTGGTGTGCAGGGGGCTGTGGGCTCTGGGGTGGGGCTGGGGCTGAGGAGTTTGGGGTGTAGGAGGGTGCTCTGGGCTGGGGCTGAGGGGTTTGGAGGGCGGGAGGGGGATCAGGGCTGGGGCAGTGGTGCGGGAAGGGGTACAGGTTCTGGCTGGGGGTGTAGGCTCTGGGCTGTGGCTGGGGATGAGAAGTTTGGGGTGCAGGGTGTGCTTTGGGCTGGGATTGAGGGGTTTGGAGAGCGGGAGGGGGATCACAGCTGGGGCAAGGTGTTGAGGTGTGGGGTAGGGTGACCAGAAGTCCTGATTTTATAGGGACAGTCCTGATTTTGGGGTCTTTTTCTTACATAGGCTCCTATTACCCCTCCATCCTCACCCCAATTTTTCACACTTGCTGTCTGGTCACCCTAGTGTGGGGAGAGGCTCAGGGGGTGCAGGCTCTGAGCAGCACTTACCTCAGGCAGCTCCTGGAAGCAGTGGCATGTTCCTTCTCCAGCTCCTATGCGGAGGCACAGCCAGGTGACTCTGCACGCTGCCCCATCTGCAGGCACTGCCCCTGTAGCTCCCATAGGAGCGCATAGGAGCTGTAGCGGGGCCATGGTGTGGCTTCCAGGAGTCCCCTGGTGTGGCCCCCAACACAGTGCCCCAGCCGGAGCGCAGCCAAGCCGTGTGGTGCAGTCCCTGACCCAGATCCCCAGCCAGAGTGGGGCTGAGCCACATGGTGCGGCTTGTGTTCCACCTTAAAACAGCTCGTGGGCCGTAGTTTGCCGATCCCTGCTGTCAGGGTATGTCTATAATAGGCAAAGCACTTGAGGCTATCTGGGGGTTATCTAATACATTATAGCTAACCTTGACTTTGCTCCTAGTCAGCACCTTTTACCTCAGTTAAAAGGGGCAAAGTGAACCCTAGACATCACACTAGGTTCAAATAAAGATAAGTTTTAAATGTTTATATGTCAGGGGTTTGCACCGTATAAACAGTCTAGGGCTGTCAAGAGATTAAAAAATGTAATCACGATTAATCCCACATTTAAAAAAATTAATACCAATTAATTGCATGATTAATCACGCTGTTGAATAATAATAGAATAGCATTTAGTTAAATATTTTTGGATGTTTCCTACATTTTCAAATATATCTATTTCAGTTACAACACAGAATAGAAAGTGTACAGTGCTCACTTTATTTTTTATTATAAATATTTGCACTGTAAAAACCAAAAGAAATAGTATTTTTCAATTCCCCCATTACAAGTACTGTAGTATAATCTCTTTTTCATAAAGTTGAACTTACAGATGTAGAATTATGTACAAAAATAACTGCATTCAAAATGAAAAATGTAAAACTTTAGTGCCTACAAGTCCACTCAGTCCTACTTCTTGTTCAGCGAATCATTCAGACAAACAAGTGTATTCACATTTGTGTGAGATAATGCTGCCCGCTTCTTGTTTACAATGTCACCTGAAAGTCAGAACAGGCGTTTGCATGGCACTGTTGTATCTAGTGTCGCAAGAAATGTATGTGCCAGATGCGCTAAAGATTCATATGTCCCTTCATGCTTTAGCCACCATTCCAGAGGACATATGTCCATGGTGATGATGGGTTCTGCTTGATAATGATCCAAAGCAGTTCAGACCGATGCATGTTCATTTTCATTATCTGAGTCAGATGCCACCAGCAGAAGGTTGATTTTCTTTTTTGGTGGTTCAGTTCTGTAGTTTCTGCATCAGAGTGTTGTTCTTTTTAGACTTCTGAAAGCATGCTCCACACCTCATCCCTCTCAGATTTTGGAAGGCACTTCAGATTCTTAAACCTTGGGTCAGGTGCCGTATGTTTAGAAATTTCACATTGGTAACTTCTTTGTGTTTTGTCAAACCTGCAGTGGAATTGTTCTTAAAATGAACAACATGTTCTGGGTCATCATCCAAGACAGCTATAACATGAAATATATGGCAGAATGCAGGTAAAACAGAACAGAAGACATACAATTCTCTCCCAAGGAGTTCAGTCACAAATTTAATTAACGTATTATTTTTTGGAAGCATGTTTACTGGAATGGTGGCCAAAGCATGAAGAGGCATAAAAATGTTTAGCATATCTGGCACATAAATACCTTGCAATGCCAGCTACAAAAGTTCCATGCGAACACCATTCTCACTGTCAGGTGACATTGTAAATAAGAAGCAGGTAGCATTACCTCCCAAAAATGTAAACAAACTTGTTTGTCTTAGCGATTCGCTGAACAAGAAGTAGGACTGAGTGGACTTGTAGGCTCTAAAGTTTTACATTGTTTCGTTTATGAGTGCAGTTCTGTAACCAAAAAAACTACACTTGTAAGTTGCACTTTCATGATAAAGAGATGGCACTGTAAATATGATAAAAGAAATAGTATTTTTCAAGTCACCTTATACAAGTACTGTAGTACAAACTTTTGTAATAAAAAAGAATAATATAAAGTGAGCACTGTACACTTTGTATTCTGTGTTGCAATTGAAATTAATATATTTGAAAATGTAGAAAAACATCCAAAAAATTTAATAAATTTCAATTGGTAATCTATTGTTTAATAGTGTGATTAAAGCTGTGATTAATTGCGATTATTTTTTAAATCACGATTAATTTTTTTGAGTTAATCACATGAGTTAACTGTGATTAATCGACAGTCCTAATAAAGACATTACATTAAAAATTGATTTAAGGTAGCTCTACACTGCACAAATCTCAACTGCCAGATCAGAATCTGTCAGCAGCAACCCTATGGAGCAATGAGTGGTTGGCTAAAGGTGTTTCGAATGGTTTCCTTGTCACTGATCCAATTGTTTGACCACCTGAATTTGACCTGCCACATTACCTTTGGACTCTGCTGAACAGGTTCCGAACTGGCCAAGGAATATGCACAGCCAACCTCTACACATGGGGTCTGCGTGGCAACCCGCTTTGTCACTGTGGCTTTCTTAGTCAATGGCACATGTTGTCAATGAGTATCAACTGACTAGATTTCATGGTGGCCTTAGGGCCCCTACATTGTGCTGATGAAGCTGCTGGTGGGTGTCTTGGAAGCACTACAAAAGAAGATGACTGTACAAATGTTATGGTGTTGTATAGAATACATACACTACACACCTGCCCCCCACCATCCCTCAGCAGTGTTGACAGTGAGGCTTTGCTTAAGCAAGTAGAGAGGAGACATGCCTGAACCTATGGGGATATGCCCTACATGTCTCTCTACATGCCCAAACAATACGTCCCCCAGCTACACTGTTATTTTTAGCAGTGTAATGTCCCACTGCCTCCCCAGTACTGGAGCCTTTCTGCACCACATGGAGCTGACAGAGCCTTTCCCCGCTGCCCCCTCACTGCTGGTGTCTTTGGCAGGGAAAAGCTCTGGCAGCAGTGAAAGTCTCCAGCAGTGGGGAAAAGCTCTCTGTGGCAGGGAAAGCTCCGGAAGCTCCACTGCCTCCCCCTGCTGAAGCCTTTTATTCATGCGTGTAGCTATACACCGCAGTGTGGACAGAGCCTGCTTTTCACTGGGGTGTGTTGCTACACATACCTTATAGGCCGCCCCCAGTGGTGTGCAGTGTAGATGTAGCTGTAGATAAATTAAAACAATGCTGTGTATGGACAAGGGCTGACACTCTCCTGCAGAGAGAAATACCAACCCTGATGGATGTGACTGCTGGATCATAACAATGGGGACCTACCAGATATTCCTGGCTTTGCTTCTCTCCATCCTTTCTCCACTCCAAAAGTTCTTCTTTCTCTTTCTTCAGAGTGTTCAGTCGGGTTTGAATTTGCCCCTGTGGCAAGGAAAACAATTGGGGGGGGGGGAGTCAGGTGGCTGAGGAGTCTTTCCTCACAGATATATTTATATACATTGCAGCACAGATTCCATGATATGGACTATCATAGACCATCGGGGTTGAAAGGGACCTTAGGAGGTCATCTGGTCCAACCCCCTGCTCAGAGCAGGACCAATCCCCAGACAGATTTTTGCCCCAGATCCCTAAATGGCTCTCTCAAGGATTGAGCTCACAACCCTGGGTTTAGTAGGCCAATGCTCAAACCACTGAGCTATTCCTATGAGGCTGGGATTTTCAGAGAAGCCTCATGGAGTTGGGCTCTCAACTTCCGTTGACTTTCCGTCTCCCTCTTGGGCTGGTCAGCACTAGGCTGCCCCACAGACAGGACTCCTGGCAATATCACAGTTGCCTCTTGAGAGGTGGGAAATTCCTGTTCAAATCCCTTTTCATCAGGCAGAGGGAGAATTTGAACTGGAGTCTCCCACATGCCAGGTGAGTGCCCTGGCTAATGGTTATGAAGAAGTCTGCTGCCTCCTGGGCTAATGGTTATGAAGAAGTCTGCTGCCTCCTTCCTGGCTAATGGTTATGAAGAAGTCTGCTGCCTCCTTCCTGGCTGTTTTGTGTGTGACACAGGCGCAGAACTCCATCTTGCCAGAAGCAGCGTAGGTGTCTAAGCCACCTGACCCCAGGAGAGGGGATCCCAGGTGTGGCTCACAAATTTTCCTGCACCGAACTCTGAGGGGGCGGGATTTAGGACATGCTGTTCTCATCAGCATCTCCCATTGGCTAGCTTAGTGACTCCCGACCTAGCATGCTGGCTTTTGTGAAAGCTTCTCTCTCCCCATGCATTGTATAGGGAGCCCAGGTGTCTAATTCAGGTTTATTGGTCCAAACTGTACCATAGCATCTCTATGGATAGAAATTCCATGCTTGAATAGTAAGAGTTTAGCAGTAAGAATACACTACCGACCACTTGACCAGGATGGTGATAATGATGATGAAATTCTCAGGGAAATTAGAGAGGCTACAAAAACAAAAAACTCAGTAATAATGAGGGTTTTAAGCAATCCCATATTGACTGGGTATGTGTCACTTCAGGATAGGATGAAGAGAAAATTTCTAATCACCATTAACGATGGCCTCTTGAAGCAGCTAGTCCTGGAACCCACAAGGGAAGAGGCAAGTCTTGATTTAGCCTTTAAGTCATGATTTGAGAACTTCAGCAACTCAGCCAGACTCATCCCTTCTGGCCTTAAAGTCTACGAGTCTAGTCCTAAATGGAACACAGGATCTGCTCTAAGAGGTGAATTTAGCTGAACTGCTCAGAATAGGGACTATAACGTAATTAAATTTAACATCATTGTATGAGGTGTGACAGGGTGTATCAGGACCCTGAGGCCCCCTGCTGGAGATCCTGTGGTCTTAGCACACCCCGCCCCAGAAACAGTAGTAAAGGCGAGTCCTTCAAGCAGCCTAGAGATGCTACAGGGAAGCAGCCAATCAGAGAGAGGCTGCAGGGATCAGCCCAGGGGTCTGCAACCTTTCAGAAGTGGTGTGCCGAGTCTTCATTTATTCACTTTAATTTACGGTTTCACATGCCAGTAATACATTTTAATGTTTTTTAGAAGGTCTCTCTCTATAAGTCTATACATTATATAACTAAACTAGTGTGGTATTTGTAAAATAAACAAGGTTTTCAAAAATGTTTTAAGAAGCTTCATTTAGAATAAATTAAAATGTTGATCTTTCGCTGGCCGCGCCCGCTCCAGTGCTTGGTCTGGGGTTCTGTTCACCTAGGCGGCAGAGGCTGAGCGGGGCCTGCGTGGGACCGGCCGACACGGCAAGGGTCTGTCAGCCATGAACCCCAGACCAGCCAGCAGGCCTGTGGCATGGCCGGTGGGCTCAGGACCTCAGAAGGGCTGGGGGCAAGGCTGGAGTCAGGGCTGGGGGCCTGGGTAATGAAAGGGGGGTAGGGTGTCAGGGCAGAGAGAGGGGGTGCTGTGTATGGGTGAGGGAGCCAGAGTCAGGGCCTAGGTTGTGGGGGGCGCCCGGCGGGGATTGAAGGAAGTCAAGTAGAGGGCTGGGTATGTAATGAAGGGAGGTACAAAGGGCTCAGGGCAGGGCCTGGGAGTGTTTGCGGGGCTCAGGGCAGAGGGCATGGTGTGGTGGGGTCGGGGATCAGGGCTCAGGGGAAGAGCTGCTGGATGACTGCCCCCCTAAAAAACTCCAAACCTACGCTGCTCCTTGGTCTCCGGATCCCTACTGGGACCCTCCTGGACCCCTGCCCCCCAGGACGCACCATCCCCTATCTTAAGCCTCCCCTGTTCTTGTCCCAGACTGGACTCTACATCCTACTGTCCCCTGAACTTCCTGCACCCTTATGCCCACACGCACCATCCCCAGCCAGAGCCCTCCCCGGGACTCCCATGCCCTACCAACCCACCCGCTGTCTCTGACAGACCCCCAGAACTCCGACCCATCAGAACTCCCCACCCACCTCCCCAACCCTCTCCAACAATCCCTGCCTCCTGAAGGACCCCCAGATCCTGACCCATCCAAACCACCCACTCACCTGCGCCCAACCCATCTCCACATCCCTGCCTCCTGACAGGACCCCCAGAACTCCCGACCCATCCAACCGCCCCCAGCCCTGTCCCCCTTGACCCCCCTCATCCAGAGACCGCCTCACCTTAAAACTCCCCCCAGGACCCTCCTTTCTCCCAGGGTCCCCTGACTGCCCTGACCCCCTATCAGCCTGACCTCACAAACCCAGGGCCCCAACTCTCCCTGCTCCCTGACTGCCCCCTCCAGAGACCCCCCCCATCCGGGATCCCCCCCCCCATCCAACCCACCCTGCTCCCTGTCCCCTGACTGCCTCCACCCCTTATCCAACCCCTCCAGCCCTGGGCCCCTTACCATGAGGCTCCACACAGAGCTAGACATGCTGCTCCGCGGGAGCACACAGCCCTGCCCCTCCGGTTGAGTGGGGAGCATGTTTGCCTCCCTGCAGAGCCAAACGCTGCCCTGCAGGAGCGCGCAGCCCCGACCCCCAGAGTGCTGCACACGGCGGCAGGGATCCAGGGGAGGAGAGAAGGCGGGAGAGGGGCTGGCAGCTTGCTGCGCTTGGCCCGGCGCTCCGGCCCGGGAGCGCGGACCCCGCGGCTTGCCGTGCTGGGATAGTGGCGCCATTTGCCCACCCTGTGTGCACGGCTATGCTTCTGGTCCCAGCCCCCGCAGGGGGAGCAGAGGGCAAAGGAGAGAGGGCCGGGCTGGGCAGGGCAGGATTTTTAATAGCATGCTGGAGTCCCGGCAGGCTCCAGCATGCCATTAAAAATTGGCTCGCGTGCCGTCTTTGGCACACGTGCCATAGATTGCCAACCCCTGGATCAGCCAATCAGAGGGTTGCAGACCCAGATAAAAGGAGCTGCAGTCAGTGCACAGTTCAGTTGCTACTTGAAGTTAGAGGAGTCACGGTGGTGTTCCTGGCTGGCTGAAGGGACTTTAGCTCCTCGACTAGAGCAGTTGCTGGCAGGGACCAGGGGAGCAAGAAAGAGCTGCTGGCTGGCTGCTGGTACTTAGCTCAAGATTGCCCTGGGGGAAGGGTGAAGCATTTGTGAAGGGGCTGGGGCTGCAGGGAAGTGGCCCAGGGAACCATAGCAGCACTCTGAGCAATAAAGGGATTCAGTACATGATTGCTACGTATAGGGTACTTGGGTAGGGACCTGGGTGTGTCTCTCCCACGGGCCACAGGTGGAGTGGAGTGGAGAGAGGGGAGCTGAATTAAGCACTGAGGAAGAGAGTTGGGAAGGCTCAGAGAAGGGGCTGAATATTGAACTTTGATACACCCCCAGAAGGGGACCTGAACTATTTAGTGACCCAGCTGGAGAGCTAGGACCAGAAAGGCCAGAGAGGGCAAAGACTCTCCAGAGAGGAAGTCCTGGAGGCACTGGTCCATGTCAAAGCAAGAGACAATACTTGAGCAAACCCAGAAGAGGCTGACAATAACTGAGGGTACTGTGATAGGGCCAGTGAAGTTTGAGACCTGAGCCCGAGCCCAAGGCAGGGCTGCACGCAGACATCAAACAGGGTACTGCAATACCCCCTGTTGGACTACCTAAGGTCCAAAGCCCAGGGAGGACTGCAGAAAGAGAGGCACCAACTGAGGGGTGCTGTGATAGGTCCCTATTGAACTGTGTACCCCGGTAGGGGATTGTTTTGTTTGTGTTGTTTCACATATCAGCTGTATGTGGTTTTGCAGGAGGGCTGGGTAGCTGAAGACCTACCGAAATTAGAGAGAGTGCAGGCACACACACTTGGCCAGAAGGAGGAGCTCACGAAAGGTGAGTGGGCCCCGTTACAGGCGGAAATTCCCAAGAAGCCCATCAAAGTAACATTTAACTTCAAAAAGGGGAACACCGCAAAAATAGGAAGCTGGTTACATGGAAATTAAAAAGAATTGTCACAAGAGTGAAGTGCCTGCCAGCTGCACAGAAACTATTTAAAACACCATACTTTTTCTTTTTTTTTGAATTTATAGTAAGAGGGCCAAAAAAAATAAATGCCATCATGGCTAAAGAACAGAGTACAAGAGGTGATTAGTGGCAAAAAGGCATCCTTTAAAAACTGGAAGTCAAATCCTAGTGAGGAAACAGAAACTCTGGCAAGTCAAGTGTAAAAATAATTAGGCAGGCCAAAAAAAATTTGAACAGCAACTAGCAAAAATCACAAAACTAATAGCATTTTCTTTTTATTTTCTGGACATCAAAATCAGGAAGCCTGCCAAACAGTCAGTGGGGCTTCTGGACAATCTAGGTGCTAAAAAAGCACTCAGGGAAGACAGGGATTTGTTCTGGGTCTGGTTCTGTTCAATATCTTCATCAATGATTTAGATAATGGCATAGTTTAAAGTTTGTGGACAATACTAAGCTGGGAGGGGCTGCAAGTGCTTTGGAGGATAGGATTAAAATTCAAAATGATCTGGACAAACTAGAGAAATGGTCTGAAGTAACTAGGATGAAATTCAATAAGGACAAATGCAAGGTACTTCATTTAATAAGGAACAATCAATTGCACACATACAAAATGGGAAATGACTGCCTAGGAAGGAGTACTGTGGAAAAGGTCATAGTGGACTACAAGCTAAATATGAGTCAACAGTGTAACACTGTTGCAAAAAAATTGACCATCATTCTGGGATGTAATAGCAGGAGTGTTGTAAGCAAGACACAAGAAGTAATTCTTCCACTCTACTCTGTGCTGATTAGGCTTCAGCTAGACTATTGTGTCCAGTTCTGGGTGCCACATATCAGGAAAGATGTGGACAAATTGGAGAGAGTCCAGAGAATAGCCACAAACATGATTAAAAGGTCTAGAAAACATGACTATGAGGGAAAATTGGAAAAATTGGATTTGTTTAGTCTGGAGAAGAGAAGACTGAGAGGGGACATGATAACAGTTTTCAAGTATGTAAAAGGTTGTTACAAGGAGGAGGAAGAAAAAATGTTGTTCTTAACCTCTGAGGATAGGACAAGAAGCAATGGGCTTAAACTGCAGCAAGGGAGGTTTAGGTTGGGCATTAGGAAAAAATTCCTAGTTCTCAGGGTGGCTAAGCACTGGAATAAATTGCCTAGGGAATTTGCAGAGTCTCCATCACTGGAGATTTTTAAGAGCAGGTTAGACAAACACCTGTCAGAGATGGTCTAGATCAGGGTCGACAACCTCTGGCACGCGGCTCGCAAGGGTAAGCACACCTGGCGGGCTAGGCCAGTTTGTTCACCTCCTGTGTCTGCAGGTTTGGCCAATTGTGACTCCCACTGGCCGCAGTTCGCCACTCCAGGCCAATGGGTGCTGCGGGAAGTGGCATGGGCCAAGAGATGTGCTAGTCATGGCTTCCCGCGCCCCCATTGGCCTGATGCGGCGAACCACTGCCAGTGGGAGCCATGATTGGCCAAACTTGGTAAACAAACTGGCCCAGCCCACCAGAGTGCTTACCCTGGCAAGCCGTGTGCCAGAGGTCACCAACTCCTGGTCTAGATAATACTTAGTCCTGCCATGAGTGGAGGCAACTGGACTAGATGACCTCTTCAGGTCCCTTTTCAGTTCTATGATTCTATAAGGCCACTGCAGAGATGCTACATTAATTCTTTGCATCAGTCTTCGCTGAAGAGGATGCGAGGAAGATTCCCACACTTCAGCCATTCTTTTTAGGTGACAATCTGAAGAATTGTTTCAGATTGAGGTGTCATTAGAGGAGGTTTTGGAACAAACTGATAAACTAAACAGTAATAAGTCACCAGGACCAGATGGTATTCACCCAAGAGTTCTGAAGGAATTCAAATATGAAATTGCAGAACTACTAACCATCATATGTAACCTATTGCTTAAATCAGCCTTTGTACCAGATGACTGGAGGGTTATAGTAATGCAAAGCCAATATTTTAAAAAAGTCTCCAGTGGCAACCCTGGCAATACAGGACAGTAAGCCTAACTTCCGTATCAGGTAAATTGTTTAAAATGATAATGGAGAACAGAATTGTCAGACACATAGATGAACATCAGTTGGGGATAAGGCGATGTCTTTTTTTTTAAGGGAAATCATGCCACCAATCTACTAGGATTCATTGAAGATGTCAAGAAGCATGTGGACAAAGGGTGATCAGTTGATACAGCATATCTGAACTCTCAGAAAGCCTTTGATGAGGTCCAACACTAAAGGCTCCTAAGGAAACTAAGCAGTCGTGGCGAAAGAAGGAAGGTTCTCTTATGGATCAGTAACTGGTTAATAGATAAGAAAGAAAGGGTAGGACTAAATGGTCAGTTTTCACAATGGAGAGAGGTAAATAACAGGGTCCCCCAAGGATCTATACTGGGACTGGCACTGTTCAACATATTCATATGTGATCGGGAAAAGGGAGTAAACAGTGAGGTGGCAAAATCTGCAGACAATACAAAATTACTCAAGATAATTAAGTCCAATGCAGACTGCAAAGAGTTCCAAGGAGATCTCACTAAACTGGGTGATAGGACAAAAAAAAATGGCAGATGAAATTGAATGTTAAGTGCAAAGTACAGTAACTCCTCACCTAACGTTGTAGTTATGGTCCTGAAAAATGCAACTTTAAGTGAAACTATGTTAAATAAATCCAATTTTCCCATAAGATTTAATGTAAATGCAGGGGGTTAGGTTCCAAGGAAATTTTTTTGGGGCAGACAAAAGGCATTTTATACTGTACAGTACCATACTGGACTGTGGTGAGGAAATGCCCCTGGCTTACCTCACACAGGCACAGCCCGCTGCAGACAATGAGGCAGGCAAGGACGTTAGGAAGCACCTTGTGCAGCAGCAGCTTGCACCCAGAAGAGGTGCTGACTTTGCCGGGGGATGCTCCAGACCTGCCTCTTCCCATCCCCGCTCCACTCCAGGCCTGCCTCTTCCCACCCCCACTCCACCCCCTACCCAGAGCATGCCACGTCCCTACTCCTCCCGCTTCCTCCCAGCACTTCCCTGCCGCCAAACAGCTGTTTGGCAGCACTTAGGACTTTCTGGGAGGGAGGGGAAGGAGCAGAGACGTGGCGCTTCCCTGCTCCTCCCCCTCCCACCAGTGGAGGATTTAGAGTTAGTGGCGCTCTGTGCTCAGCTTCATTTTTGGAGGCCCCCGGTGGGGGGAGCATTCTCCCCCCTCCCAGTTTTTCATTCTTTTTTTTCTACATTCTCCTCCTAGGGCTCAGGGCTAGGGGTGCAGGGTCTGGGAGGGAGTTACGGTGTGGGAGGGCGCTGAGGGTGGGGGCGCAGGGTCTGGGAGGGAGTTAGGGGGCAGGAGGGCGCTGAGGATGGCGGTGTGGGAGAAGGCTCAAGGCTGGGGCAGGCAGGAGGTGCAGAGCACTTACCTGCGGCAGCTCCTGTTTGGTGCAGAGGGTAGAGTGTAGGTGGCTTTGTGCAGTGCTGCACTACCCTCATGGCCGCGATTCTGGGAGCTACCCACCCAACCCCACCCCCCAGCAGGCAGGGTCCCCCGGAATGCAGGGGCTTTAGGGGCTGCAGGACCCTGGGCTAAGGGAGCCCCAGGGCCCTCGCCTGCAGCTCTAAAGACCATTTCGGAATGCGGCCCTGTGAGCACGGGCCAGAGGACGTTCCCTTTTGAAAGGGAAAGCGCTGCTTCTCTCCAGCCGCTGGCTGCGTGGCTGCCCCTGCTCCTCCTGAGTCCGCTGGCCCATGCTCACAGGGCCGCATTCTGAAAGGGGTTTTAGAGCTGCAGGCCAGGGCCCCGGGCCCCCCTTAGCCAGGGCCCTGCAGGCCCTAAAGCCCCTGGGGTTCTGCTAGGGTTCGGGGACAGCTTCCCCACTCGCTCCCTCCCTACTTCCCAGAAAGTCCTAAGTGTTGCCAAAGAGCTGTTCAGTGGTGGGGAAAGCGCTGGGAGGGAGGGAGGGGGCGGAGGCAGAGAAAAAGAACTTGTGCAATGCTTCCTTGTAAAGTCAGCCAAATGACATTATAAGGGAGCATTGCACAGCTTTAAACAAGCATGTTCCCTAATGGAGCAGCGACGTAACTTTGAAACAACGTTAAGCAGGAGGATGTTAAGTGAAGAGTTACTGTAATGCACACTGGAAAACCTAACCCCAACTAGACATAGGAAATGATGGGGTCTAAATTAGCTGTCACCACTCAAGACAGAGCTCTTGGGGTCATCTCTGAAAACATCTACTCAATGTGCAGCCGCAGTCACAAAAGCTAACAGAATTTTATGAACCATTAGGAAAGAGACAGATAGTAAAACAGACAATATCATAATGCCATTATATAAATCCATGGTCTTCTTACACCTTAAATACTGCCTGCACTTCTATTGGTCCCATTTCAAAAAAGATACATTAGAATTGGAAAAGGTCCAGAGAAAGGCAACAAAAACATAGAATATGGAACAGCTTTGAGATTGAGATTAAAAAGACTGGGAGTGTTCAGGGTGGAAAAAAAGACAACTTGGGATTGTGGGGGGGACAGTGTGATAAAAGTGTATAAAATCAAGAATGTGATAATGAATAGGGAAGTTTTTTTACCTCTTCATATAACACAGGAACCAGAGGAAATTAATAGGTAGCAGGCTTAAAACAAACAAAAGGAAGTACTTCTTCACACAATCAACCCCTGGAACTCACTGCCAGCAGATGTTGTGATTTGAAGGCCAGAAGTATAACTGGTTCAGAAAAGAAATAGACAAGATCATGGAGGATAGAGCCATCAATGGCTATTAGCCAAGATGGTCAGGGACACAACCCCATGCTCCAGGTGTCCCTAAACTTCTGACTGCCAGATGCTAGGACCAGACAACCAGAGATGGATCATTCAATAATTGCCTGGTTCTCTTCATTCCCCCTGAAGCACCTAGCATTGGCCACTGTTGGAAGACATTATACTGTGCAAGATGGACTATTGGTTTCACCCATTACAGCCATTTTTTATGTTCGTAGTGATTTTCTAGGTGCCTAAAAGTTAGGCATTGCAATGCTGAGCATCACAACACACAAGTCCCTTTGGAGATTTGGGCCTAAGTCTTCTTTGAAAATGGGATTTAGGCTCTTAAATCAGTTGGTGCATTTGAAAATTTGCTCATAAGATCTTCTGTAATTCACCAGGGTGAGGTGTTGCAGAGCCACACAGAGGATTTTAAAGCATAGCTCCTATTCATTTCAATGGCAGCTGGGCATCTCAGTCCCCAGTCTCAGCCCTGCATTCCTTCTGTTCTATATGTGTCATGCAGCCAGCGAACAGAGAGGTCTTGGGGGCAGCAGACCTGATGTAGAGGCTTAGGGACTCTGGCTAGAGAGCTTTGTCTTCAACAAATCCTCCAAGTGCTGCTGGGCAATGGGTTGAAGTAGTATCTATTTTGCAGCAGTGTAGGGTATGGTGTCCTGCTCGCATGCAATGACAGGGAAAACTATATGAGGAAATCTGGATGTCAGAGACTTAAAGCTGAGCAACTTAAAGAGAAGGGAGTTTAGGTAAGACTGTTTAAAATGCTTTTAGAGAAAAGTTTATATTAAACTCTGGTGCCTATTGAACGCTTGGGAGAAATGGACTCTTTGTTAAAAAATTCACTACATTTGTAATATTGCAAGGTTCCTAAAGATTTGTGCTTGATTGTTTGGTATGAGGGAAAGAGCTTGTTCTCACTTCCGAGGTGCTCTGGTACTGAGACTCAATATGGTCAGGGAATCAGCCTTTATTTCCCTTTAATCTTACTGTGCCCTTAATATAGTCCACTTTGTCCTTAAAGCTAAAGTGGCTTAGAGCACAGCAGGTTCTGTCCACAGTGGACTGCTCAGTCCAACAGGCTTTTTAAGGTTCCAATCCACTTGGACTTCATGGGCCCTAAAAAGTTGCATCAAGTTTGTGGTTCAAATGGATGGATAAACCCGAAGGAAAAGTCCAAAGCATGCTCTGTTTCAGGTGCAGCAAAGTGACAGTCCTTCAGCAAACCAGGGAAAACAGGATTTTATCAGCCTGATTTCTCCTCAAAGACAAAGTTAAGCAGATTAATCTTTTTTAAAAAACAAAACAAAAACAAAAATATTTCAGCACATCTCAACGCTTCGGAAAGTAGCAGAAAACAAACCCACTGAAAACGTGGCTGACAATGTGTTATTTTACTGCTGCTTGCCTGGAAACAGCAGCCATCAGATGTGCAATGCTCAAGCTGGGTTTGATGCTAAACACCAGCTCTGTGGAAACTCCAGTTTATATCTGTGCTGAGATGTTTATAATGTACTTGTAGAAAACTGCACAAGAAGTGTGATGAGAGACTGTGTGGTCTAGGGACTAGAGGACAAGGATGGGCACTGGAAGGTCAGGGTTTAATTCCTGCTCTTCTACTGAGCTGCTTTGTGAGCTTGGTCAAGTAACTGCTCCTTCCATACTTGTTTCTCTAGCCCCACTCCTTTGTCTTTGCTTCTGAGCATGCCCACCAGATCAGGTCCTACTGGTGAAAGAGGCAGGAGAACACCTGTTTTCCCCCAGCACACGGATTGCTCTGGGCATGGGCAGGAGATAGGCAGCCAGATAGCCAGGAGGGAGGCAGTTGTGGATATGCCCAGAGGCAGTAACACAGGCAATGAGAGAACCTGTACCCTGAAAACATAGGCAGTAAGTGAGTTTGGGCCCCTACAGGACTTGGCAGGCGTTCTGGGGAGTGCAGTGGAGCCTAAGATTGGTACTTAGGTGCCTAAATCCCAGACTTATGCACCTAAATCTGGGGTTTAGCCACCGAAGTACCTTTCTGAATCCCACCCTTTGCCTCGGTTCCCTCACCTGCACTTTGTCCATCTTGATTATTTAGACTTAGCTCTTTGGGGCAGGAATTGTCTCTGTCTGTGTTTGTAGAGAACCTCGCATGATGGGGGCCCTGATTTCAGTGCCTTTAGGAGCTACTGTAATACAAATTGTAGATATGCAAAAATAGAAGTAATAGCACTGCACAGCAATTTCCTACCTTGTATGACTGGGCAGCCTCCTCTATGGGGACCACAGTGTGAGCGCGGTGACCCTGGGACTCTCTGCAGATCACACAGAGGAGAATTTGGTCCTGGCTACAGAAGAGTTTGAAAGGCTCCTGGTGCACCTTGCACAAATCTTCTCCTGCTGCTGCCTGGAAACTCAGCTGCTTGGCTATTTCTACGACGTTCGCCAGTGGCCTGTTTGGCCTTAGGGTCCTCTGGGGAAAGGTCTCTCTGCATAGAGGGCAGGAGATGTCTGCATCCGATTCCTCCCAGCACTGGCTGATGCAGGCTCGGCAGAAATTGTGCCTGAAATCTAAAGACACTGGATCATTAAAGAAACTCAGACAGATGGAGCAAGTAGCTTCATCTCGGAGGCTTTTCAAAGGATTCACCGCTGCAGCCATGGCTCCCGGCAGAGTGACTCAGGGTTTCCTTTCCTGAGCTGACTGGGCTCTCTGCACCGAGAGAGGCTCCTTCCTCCTGGGGAGCAGCCGGAATGTTACTGCTCCAGAGTCACCTCTCCCGGCTGCAGCCAGGGCTTCGGGGTCCTAGCAGCAGCCGGACTCGCGGATCTTGCAAGGAGCGTAGACAGCGTCCCAGAGCCACTGCAGCCAGTGCCATTCACTTCCCGCTGACAGACTGAGTAACCCCAGCGATCGCTCCCAGAACCGCAACCCAGCTGCTCCTGGGTCTAGCGATCAAGGGATTGCACTGCAGCCCCCTGCCCCAGAGCCAGCCCTCTGGCCAGGGACAGCTTCTGTCAGCATTAAGGGGGCGTTGTGCATAGAAGCCGAGCTTGGGGGAGAACGGGGGTTTCTGTAGCGACTCTGGATTGTTTCAAGCGAGTCCCCTCCCCCATATGAAGAGGAACATGGGGGGGTGGTCATGGGAGGCAAGTTTGTAGAAATTTTGGTGGTGCCCAGAACCTGCCCCCCCAACTCTGCCCCCTCAAACTCCACCTCCACCTGCCTAAGGCTCTGGGTGGGGTTTCAGGGGGGAGGTCTGGGGTGCAGGTCCTGGGCTGGGGATGGTGGTGGGTCTTGGTCCTAGAAATGCTGCCTGGGACCAGGAGCTGCAAGTGACACATTTCTCAGTGACACTATGTGTGAGTCACTCTGATCACAGACTGGCACAGGGAGCAGTTTGTCAGAGACAGGCTTGTCTCCACACCAGGCTCACTGGCTACTAGCCCTGGACCGGGTTTGTGTAGTCAGTGGGAATGGAAGATCACAGGCACCAAAACCAAAGGAGAGATCTGAGAAAGAAGATGCCAATGAATACCTGTCATGGGAAGACTGAGGGAATGGAGGCAGGAGCTCACCTTACAATGGAGTGGGGAGTATTTGGCACTGGAGGTCACTAGAGAGGAGGAGAAGATCCCATCCCAGGGTTCCAGTTGTCATTAACCCCCACAGTTCTTGGGGGCATCCAAGTCTCTGACAGGTTCTTGTTCCCTTGAGGCAGGAGGACGTCACGGCCAAGGTGATGTACCAGCTCTGCATCATCTGATCCTTTCACCAGGTGTCTGAGGCTCCGCAGGGCTGTGCCTCTTAGGACACCTGTGATGCGGTGTAGAACTCCACATTGGGCCAGGAAGGGTCAGAGAGTAGTCCTGGGCATCTGTGGTCCTACCCCACCTCACATGCAGAACCTGCTCAAGCTGGAGGAGGAGTTTAAAAGGGAGCCTGTCATGGGGTGTATGTACCCTATGCTAGTCCAGCAACCAAAGGGTTAATACAGGCACTGCCAGTCACTGGTGATTGGCAGGCTAAGAGAGGCTGGGAGGATAAAAGGGCTGGGAAGCAGACAGGTGAGGTGGCTAAAGAGGAGTGAGCAGGCAGGAGAAAGGATTACTTGGCAGCCCGATTGTTAGAGAGCTGCCCAGGGGACAACACCCCAGAAAGGGGGGAACAGGCCAACAGACTGAAGAGCCTGCAGAGGTCTGAGGGAAGCTAGGAAGGAGCTTAGAGCATTGTCAGAGTCAGCAAACCCTGATTCTCCTGGTCTAGCTTGAGGGCCCTGAGCTGGAACCCAGTGGAGGGGGCAGGGCTGGGTTCCCCTACCAGCCCCCTGATGGACCTAAGAACAGAGAGGATGTCCAGATTACTGGACACCAGGACTGGACTGACAGCCCCGCTAAGCTGACTGAGCTGGAGCCATGCCCCCCCATCACCTCCATTTGGGTAGGGGAGACACCTTTGCATTTATGTATCACCACCCAGACAGCTCAGAAGGGGGAGAGAGATCAGAGAACAAGACTTACCTTGAGAGCTCCTGGATAAGGGTGCAGCAGGAGTCTGGGCTGCAGGAGAGATTCTGTTAGCAGCAGCTACTCCAAGTCTGAGAGGATCTGGAGGATCACAGGTGAGCCTTTTGATCATGTGTCCAGTGGAGAGGGAGGGTCTGGGGTCCTGTACTAACCACCCTTTTTCTGGAGGAGATATAAACCCCTTTTCCCTCCCTTGGAAAGCATAGAGACACTATAAGCCCTGAGCTCAGGGAGTGCCATTCACAGGTGACCAGAGGTGGGTTGAAGACCCTTTCTTTTGTTGGACTCTGTTAACCCAAAACTCAATTGGTGAACCAGTCAGTGGGCTAAGGTCTCAGATTCCCATCACTGGGCCCAGTTAATCCCATCTCTCCCATTATCCCCATTTGAGCTACTGTATGGGAGGCAGCCCCACAGGAACCTAGATCTCCAGAAGACATGGGAGGTGCCAGCCTCAGGAACAACCAACGTGGTACAATAAGTGTTCTGTCTGAGAGAAAATGTAGAGCCACTGTGGGCTTTCTTGAGAGAGAACCAGCTGAAATCTCAGTAGAACCAGGAGTGGACCTACAATAAAGGGGTCAGATGTGAAAATTTAAGATCAGTGATAAGAATCATAGAATATCAGAGTTGGAAGGGACCTCAGAAGGTCATCTAGTCCAACCCCCTGCTCAAAGCAGGACCAATTCCCAACTAAATCATCACAGCCAGGGCTTTGTCAAGCCTGACCTTAAAAACCTCTAAGGAAGGAGATTCCACCACCTCCCTAGATGGAAGATTTATTGTTGCTGCCAATCTTGAAATCAAAACTGCTGGCCAAGTGGCAAGGATCATTCAAGGTTGTAAAAAGGACAAAGGCATTTGATTATGAAAGAGAAAAGAGACACAAGTATACCAGATGAACCTGCTGAAGGCTTGGAAGGACCAAGAGGACCACCTCATAATGCCTTTGTCATCCGAATGTGAGCTTGGTCCACAAGAACCCTTAATCCATGATTCTGTCCTGAAGAGAAACTGGAAATACAATCAAAGACCTTCCCTTGGTATTCTTAGCATTGCCAGAACAAGCCCATGTAGCCTATTCAAGTTGGATGGCCCATCAACATAAACAATGGGCCATGGGAAAAGCTTAAGTTCATCTGATGATCTTTCCTGTGGCCATTATAGTCACTGTCAGGGTATGAGTAATGGCTGGTAGGACTCATGGAAGCATACAAGAGCATGTGACTAGATCATGTGATACTGGAATCCATCTTGTTACTTGTGCTTTTCCACAAACTGTGTTGGGGGGTGTGAGGGGGCAGCTTGACTTAAAAGAAAGAAGTTCCTCCACATGGAAGAAGCTATAAAAGGGGGAAATGACATCACCACAGGGCCTCACTCACCCTACAACACAACACTTGATGAACAAAGGCTGAACTGGGGAAGGTGGGTCCCAAGTGGGAAAGAAGAAAGCCTGCCTGTGTATGGAAGCTTGGTGGACTGTTTGTATTATCTAAGAGGGTGAGACACTGCTTGATTAAAATCTGGTCTAGTGTATAGGATTTAGATTGTATTTTATTTCCTAGTGTGACAAAGTCAGGCCAGACAGCTGCAGGAGGGTCTGGGAAAACAGGTATGTTAGCCCTAGAATGCTAAGGGCCCTTTTTCCTACAAGCTGGGAAGGAGTTACTTCAGGTCAATTATGGAAACCTGAGTCCAATTAAGGGCTGCCTGAAACCTGTTAAAATCTCTCTCTCCTCCTGAGAGAGGGGTAGGGAGAGACAAACTGCTGCAAGGCTGTCAGCAGCAGAGAGTTAGGCTTCTCCAGTGTGTGAGACTGTGCTCCTCCCCATAGGGGAGACTCCTAAAACCCAGTGCTTGTTTAGGGGAAGAACTGACACCCCGGGGCTAGTGACAGGATAACACCTGCCCCAGTGAGGGGGCCAGGGAAAGGTATTCCCCATTTGTTTTGGCATGTTATAGACTTTCTACTACTGATAGACGTAAACTGAACATTCAGCCAGGCCATGTTAAGAATGTAGCTAGAAATTGCCTTGTGTGATGCTCAGTCTGCAAGGAGGCCATGTCCCTTTGCAATTTACCCTGACAATGTCTGTTATGAGTGGGGATATCATTACAAACATGACAGCATGAAATCTCATCTTCCTCTTCCTCTCTCCTCCCTCCCATACATTCCACTATCTGAGCTGGAGAGGAAAAGGGGAACCCGTCAGATTACACGGACATGGTAAGACTCCAGGGGGAGATTTTCTTTATAATAAGAGGAAGTTCCCATGGAAACATCATAATGAACATGTAGAAAGAAACAAGTAAAACACATGCTTCTAACAATAAACACATCATGCACTGACAAAATCCCAAATTGAAGTCTCACAAACAGTCCTGACAGTCTCATTGCTCAGTTTATGCAGATGATGAGGAACAGAAACATTTTCACTGTCCAGCATCCAGACACCCTTAACTCTGCCCTGGGGTTCTGTGAGTCTTTCACATGTGTTAGTATATCGGCCTCTTTATTAGTCTGAGATCAAATTTTAAGTTTAATATTTTTTGATATTTTTATATCCTTATTAATATATGTGAATAAAGACACTGTGTGCTGCATTTCCCACAACCAGCTGGGGTTTTTAGTACAATGAGAAAAGATAAGGAACAGCGATAGTGTTCCTGGGTATGGTGGAAGTGTAGTATAAGAGCATACACTTGAAGACTCCCTAGACTCTTATCTCAAGACAAGGTCAAGCAACCAGTTGGGAGGGGCAAGGTGGGATGGGGGAGGGCAGGCATAAAAAATACTAAAAGCCAAAGAAATGCTGTCCCTGACCAAAGCACAACCTCAGTCCTTATCCCTCCTATGGGATACAAAAGAGGTGGTATCGAAGCCCCCAGACTCACAACCCTCCAAAATGGAACATGAGCATAAATTTTAAAGGATGGGACCAGGAGCATGCAATACAGGTATATATGGGCCTTCTAAGGAGGAGGAGGAAAGGGAAAAAGGCTCTGCGGTATACAAAGCTATGGATACACTTACATGCTTAACCTGAATAAACATTGCATTGCCTGCACTGCGGACTTCTGGTCTTCTGCTTTCTGTCTGTGTGAAAAGAGCCAGAGGAGGGGCAACAGGAAAGCCCTAACATTTTTGTGCCATGACTCAGATATATCATGCTGGCTGAGTAAGTAGCAGCCAGGTAAGCCCCTCTTGCCAACTGTCTGTGCAGCTGCTTGTTGGGGGTATGGTGGACTCTCATGATAGTAGTTTTGGGTTCTCGCAAGCTGGGGTAGTGCCCTTTGTGGATAAATGGACACAGAAGAATCAGGGCCTATTCCAGGTGCGGGGGTCATCCTGGGGTGAGATTAAAAAGGAAATGGAGCTGGTGCTAGAGGACCCAGAGGGATGGGGGCTGGCTGTGGAACCCACCCTCCTTGGTAAATGGGTAGCAGAAGGAGGCCCGTGCCCATTGAGACAGCATGCCTTCCAGGGAAACAAAGCACTTGAGTCCACTTGTAAGAAATTTGAAGTAAATGCAGCATTATGAGAAGCTGCCAGTAATCTTTCAAGTTTGGATCTACTCCAGCACAGGCAACTAGAGGATTGTAAATAAGAGTTGGGGTGGTTAAATATAATTTGGCACCACAGAAGCAGAGTTAGCGGACCATCTTAAGAGACAGGAGCTGGAACTTGGTTATAGGGGAGTGAAGAAAAAGGTTTCAAAATGAAAAATGGTGAGTAAGCAGGTTAACACCTAGAATTAATGCATTAACAAATGGAGATGCACAGACAGTTAACTACAGCAGGCAATGGCACTCCTGCAATTCCTTTGGCATGCAAACAAGAGCAACAGATACTAGGAGAACAAATTCAGGGTTTGCAAGAACAGGTAACAACCCCCACTTTCCTCCCAAAGCCAGGATAAAAAACTAGGGGTAAGAGTTCCCAACTGCTTTAACCCAGGGAGCTCCATTACTAGCTCAGAGTTAACTATATCTTCTTCTTCTTAGAATCATAGACTCATAAAAATTTAGGGTTGGAAGAGATCTCAGGAGGTCATCTGGTCCACCCCCCTGCTCAAAGCAGGACCAACACCAACTAAATCATCCCAGCCAGGGCTTTGTCAAGCTGGGCCTTAAAAACCTCTAAGGATGGAGATTCCACCTCTTCCCCAAGTAACCCATTCCAGTGCTTCACCACCCTCCTAGTGAAAAAGTTTTTCCTAATATCCAGCCTAGACCTCCCTCTTTGCAACTTGAAACCATTGCTGCTTGTTCTGTCATCTGCCACCACTGAGAATAGTTGAGCTTCATCCTCTTTGGAACCCCACTTCAGCTAGTTGAAGGCTGCTATCAAATCTCCCGTCACTCTTCTCTTCTGCAGACTAATCAAGCCCAGTTCCCTCAGCCTCTCTTGTAAGTCATGTGTCCCAGCCCCCTGATCATTTTCGTTGCCCTCTGCTGGACTCTCTGCAATTTGTCCAAATCCTTTCTGTAGCAGGGGCCAAAGTTGGACACAATACTCCAGATGTGGCCTCACCAGTGCCGAATAGGGAGGAATAATCTCTTCCCTTGATTTGCTGGCAACTGTCCTACTAATGCAGCCCAATATGCTGTTAGCCTTCTTGGCAACAAAGGCACACTGCTATCTCATATCCAGCTTCTCATCCACTGGAATCCCCAGGTTCTTTTCTGCAGAACTGCTGCTTAGCCAGTTGGACCCCAGCCTGTAGCAGTGCATGGGATTCTCTTCCATCCTAAGTGCAGGACTCTGCACTTGTCCTTGCTGAACCTCATCAGATTTCTTTTGTCCCAAGCCTCCAATTTGTCTAGGTCACACTGGACACTGTCCCTATCCTCCAGCATATCTACCTCTCCAGCAGTTTAGTGTCATCTGCGAACTTGCTGAGGGTGCAATCCATCCCATTGTCCAGATTATTAATGAAGATGTTGAACAAAACCGGCCCCAGGACCAAATCCTGGGGCACTCCACTTGATACTGGCTGCCAACTAGACATCGAGTCATTGATCATTACCTGTTGAGCCTGACAATCTAGCCAGCTTTCTCATCCACTTATAGTGTCCATTCATCGGAATCCATACTTTTTTAACTTTGCAGCAAGAATTACTGTGGGCCGCCCGGGACCGTTATCAAAGCTTTTGCGTAAAGTAAAGATATATCATGTTCCACTGCTGTTCCCTCTCCATCCACCCAGAGCCCCACAGGCTATGCTCATTCCCTTTTTTTTTTTTTCATACTGGAACGGTATATTCGCTTGGTCACTCATTCTCTTCTCCAAGTGCTTCACAAATGGATTCCTTGAGAACCCGCTCCATGATTTTTATCGGACCTGAGGTGAGGCTGACCGTTCTGTAGTTCCCTGGGTGGTCTTCCCTTTCTCCCCTGTACTTAAATGACCTGCAGGGTTAATTGGTTGCTTCCCTCTTCCCACACACACACACACACACACACACACACACACACACACACACACACACACACACACACACACACACCACACACACACACACACACACACACACACACACACACACACACTTTTTGTTTTTCTGAACTTTCAGTGGGGGGTACTTTGAATACTTATGTGAAAAGATTTTTTTTTGACAGACACAGATAAGATAGCTGCCGCCCTGCCCTTGAGCAGGATTGTAGTGGCGATTCGCTAAGCCGGTCCACAGGCCAAATGTACCACCGTAAAAAAAATGAAGAAATGATTTAAAGAAAGAGGGTGAAGAGTTAAAAGTAGCTTTTGCAGAAATTAATACTACAGAGTTTGGAGGGAAATAAACAGTTGGGCATTGTGGAAATGTTAGAGAGTAATAGTTGTGGTGTTTATAATGAGAGCATTCTTGGTTTGGATAATGTAAGCAGAGTCAGGATGAGCTCTACCCTGACATCTGGTGGTGAATTATGGTGAGTCTGGAAAAGAATTTCAGGGGCTGATCTTGTTTGCATAGGCACACCCACTCCACCTATCATAGCCCAGGCAGCCTAAAATGGTCACTTTGACAGTTGGGATCCCCAATTTCTCTGTTATTGGGGCAGGAGGAATAAAGTGTTGTTACCTTGATTATGTGAATGAGGGACTATAAACTTGTTTTATGACAGAGGATCTCACCATTAACTAAGTAGCCCTCACTAGACAAGGATATGGGTTCCAAAACTCTGTGAATTGAGAGAGGCTGGGGGTTGGTATGTGTATCTGATGATATAGGTCCCTTTTGAGGGCCTCGAACACCTATTGCATCTCTCTTTTTTTTTTTTTTTTTTCTTTCTCCCTCCACTGTTCAATAGCAGAGCTAATTTTGATTTCATTAGGAATGTAGCTAGATGCTGCTGAGCTGAATTCACTTTGGGCCAATGTTGTACTAGTGTTCGGGCTTTCCTACTACAAGCTGAAATCACTAAAAGAGCTAAACTGACTGAGCTGAGTGCTGTGTTAACTAGTGGAGGAGCCTGAAGATATATCACTAAGTGGCTGGCAGAGCAGAGCAGTTTGCAGGATGGTTGGAACGATGCCACCGAACAGTGAGCGGAGCTGACCAGGTTGTGGGACAGTTGGACTGGAACAGCGAGCAAAGCAGTTTGCGGGTATGGCTGGAGCAGCTCACGGGTCGATTGGACTGGCCCACGGAAGAGCGAGCAGAGTGGTTTGTGGGGATGGCTGGAGCGGCTCATGGGTCGGCTGGTGGAGCGGAGCTGTTCGTGGTGAAGGCTGCAGCAGAACTCCATGAAGAGGCAGGGCAGTCGGCCTCGGACCACATAAGGTACCTGTAACACCCTGTGTGCTCCCTCCATTTCTACCAGGCTGGGGGGTGGTGTAAAACTCTGTAGATAAACTTTTGAACTCTGGGGCGGCACTGACCAGAGACAGAGACTTTTGGGTTGTTGGACTCTGGGGTGATTGGACTTAAAACCCTAAGGGGAAAAGGACACTGCCAAAACTTACTTGGTGGGTGTTCTGCTCATGGTTTATGTTATGAATCCTGTTTGTGGTGTTTTCCCAATATGGTGCCGCATTGCTTCTCTCCTTTATTAAAAGGATTTTGCTATACTCAGACTCTGTGCTTGTGAGAGGGGAAGTACTGCCTCCTAGAGGTGCCCAAGGGGTGGTGTATAATTGTCCCAGGTCACTGGGTGGGAGTTTGAGCCGGTTTTGCATTGCGTTATTGAAATGGAACCCCTGGATACTGAACCCGGCCCTTGTTGCTGCCAGCTTGGAGGGGGAGGGATAGCTTAGTGGTTTGAGCATTGGCTTGCTAATCCCAGAGTTGTGAGTTCAATCCTTGAGGCGGCCATTTAGGGAACTGGGGTAAAAATCTGTTTGGGGATTGGCCCTGCTTTGAGCAGGGGGTTGGACTAGATGACCTCCTGAAGTCCCTTCCAACCTTGATAGTCTATGATTCTATGAACTCAGAAGGGTTACAATAGTAAAACTCAGTTTTGTATATGTCCAGCTGAGTACAGTCACATTGGGTGGAATCCTGGTAGTTAAACAAATTATACAAGGGATCAGTCAACACCTGCTCCCACCACTGTGTTTCATCTCCAGAAGCCTTTCCAGCTATTCTGAAGGAAAATGGGCCCTTTTCCCAAAGGAATGCTCTGTAAATAATTAATTGTAAAGGACTGCTGCCAGGAGCAGGCAGATAATATTATTTGATTATTGAAAGATTTAATCAAAATAATTAAAAGACTATAATGGGTTTCTATTGAAACTTGACTGCCTCCAGTTGTACAAGATGGGAATGTAATCTGGGTATAGTTCTGTAAAATAATTAGAGTGGTGTAAGGGATGTTAAACAAATAGTTTTTTCTTTTATGTTGTAAATGTAAACATTTTTGTGTAATTATGTAAGGCTTTAAGGACATAAAGCAACATTCATGGTTTGTAAAACACTGTTTGTAGGTTTAAGACAATTTTTTTTTTTTAAATAATGCCACTAAAACTCCATTTGAATATTTCATTCAAAGTTGCAACATTTGCAGACCCTTTTGCCAAACACGGACAGCTAGTGTGATTTGGCTTTGGTTTTTATAAAGTTTAATTTCTTTTTAGATAAGGACCAGAGAATGTGGCCATGGCTGGGGCAGCCAGAACTGGGAAAATGGAGAGAGATTGTGGATCCTTGTTTGTTTGTTTGTTTGTTTGTGCGGTAGTAATAGCAGCTAAGAGCTGCAAGGAAAGAAATAAAAAGTTAAAAGACATTGTACTTCTGAAACAATGGTAGGAGTGGAATGTACAAAAGAAGCAATGACAGAAACACTGAGCCTTAAGCTGGCTCTGAGTAATCAGACTAACTTTAATAAGGGTATATGAAAACTCTGTAAAAGCAAATAAATAGTTACACTTTATGTAAGACTTAGTATGTCTAATATAAGGTTATAAAAGTTAAACTATATGGAACAAGTGTGCATTTTCTCATGAAATAGGCAATGCATATTGTGAAAGAGGAAAGAGAGGTGTAAAGAAAACTTGCTACTTAATTAAAATCATATTAGGGCTCCAAAAGGAGCCACAATAGGTTAAAATACTTATAAATGCTCACTTGTAATAAATTTGATGCTAATATTATCATTAATATTAAACCTTGAGATAAATGTAATGTTAGTGAGTAACCCTGTAAAATATGTAATATGATGTTTTTTGGGGAAAAAATTTAAGCATGCTAAAATTGGTAATTGAAAGCAAATCTCATGGTAATGTTGTTTCTCAGCTATTACCTGTGAATAATCTTAAAGCTTGGCACAGCAGAGAAACCATTACAAACCTAGTCTGCTGTACAAGAAGGGAAATTGAGGTACACCACCTCATGAATAAATGAACAGTGGGATAATTCACCCTTTCTCTTAAGGGTAGACGCTATTGAAACCTGGTCTGCATACAGAACAAAAACACAGGAAAGTATAGAGGTAATTCTTCTGTTTTTCCTGCAGTCAGCAAGAGATTTGTAAAAGAAAGGGGTATTTTAAGCAATAATCTGCTGCCCCCCCAAAGGGTGTAGAAAAATGTTTTGTCTTTCAGATTGTTACCATGGATCTCAGCAGGTGGTGTTCTGTGAGATTAACAAGGAGCAGCAAAGGTCAAAATATAGTATGATCTGCCTGGAGTGCATGATCTACCCAGCATGGAAGATCAAGTGATGTACCAGATTCCAGGACAACACTATCCATTCCCAGCTCCTTAATGGATGGGCCCTTACCTAGTTCTTGACCAGTTAGGGCCCAGCCTGCTGCTATTGGGAAGGGAGAATAGAGAGCAGAAATGGGTTCATTGCACACAAATAAAAAGGTACAAAATGGGGATTTAAAAAGATGACTTATAAATTGTATCGCATGTGTCTTACAGGTGGACCTGCAAAGGCAAACAAGGACCCCCTGACCCAGAATGGAATGATGGTTGCTGCTAACCACAATTGTCGATATTGCAAGCCCTACCCGTATCCTGCAATGTGAGGTGGCAAAAGGAGAAAACACATAGACTGTTATACCCCCAAACTGTGGTAATGAGGCAAATGAGGACTTTAAGGATTTACCCATAGAAAATTGTACCTCCAATCCTCCCATAGGAATTTGGCAGTGTCAGTAGGTGGTGTGCGAATCAGACAGGGGTGTGTATGTGTGTGTCCAAACCTGGTGGAGAATATCAAATTTATCAGGAAATATTGTGTGGTATTCCCTAGGTTATGCCATGATCAATGATAGTTGGAAACTGTCATCCAGACATGTGGTTTGTTACATAGGGCCCCAAAAAATATAACCTTCCTGAGGTGTATGTGTAATCAACACAGCTCCTGGGTGTGGTGTTCTGGAGACTTAAATGAGTCTGCTCTACAGCCTTAGCTAACAGGAAGTTGGCTTTTAACTCATGAGGTAGAGGCTTATGCTTTAAGCTCCAGAGGTCCCTGGTTTGATCCTCCCTGCCGATGACCAGGGTTTGTCGGCATTACACATGCACCAACTTTGGGTTATGGGGTCCCCCAATTAGGGTATGATGTTACCATGTGTGTAATCATAATGTTAATTCCATAAAGGAAAATCTGTGGGCATGCAGTTATATACGTATCACATTGTGAATAACATCTCCCCTGGGATGTTGAGTATGTGACAATTTAACAACTTTGCAGAATGTAACCATAACCCTGAACGCCAAGCTGGAAAAATCCAGATTTAAGGTAGCCACAACCTAGAGCTGGAAATACTCCCCGTTGGGCAAATGTGTGGGAGAAGGTGTAACCAGCGCTCTTCAATGTGTCCTGTCAGTCCATTAAAGTAATGGTACACTCCAAAAATAGTGGGTGGACTGCAGTACATACATAGAAGGTGTGACAGTGCACTCCATATGATGATAGGAAAATATGCTAAGGAGTGTGAATATAATGTAACTAGAATATGCTTCATGCAAAAGGTCTCGTATAAGGTATCATTACAAAGCTTATAATCTACTGAGTGTGTTCATCCTGTTGGTATAACTGTATCACTCTTGTATCTGAAACTAGAAATATGAAATATAACTCTTAGGTCCTATTGTAAATATGCAAAGTGTGGGTCATTAATGGTGGCTTGGAATCTTGATGGCTCCCGTTAACCAGGACACTTGGTTGTAAATGGCTCTGTTTACTTGCAAGTCTTCCTGTATACCTGTGTGGCAAGTGGGTAATGAAGTCTTACAGTGACATGTGATCATGTCACCTGAATTGGAATCTATCTTTAACCTGCTGCTTTTTGATTATAGAAAGAGGGGTGGGAACCCAGACAGGGACAATGTCACGGAGTCCCTGGGTGACGCTCTGGAACTGCTCCCTATAAAGCCAGTCAGGACTCTCGTGAAGTTTCCTCTCTCTGAGCAGACTGTCTTCAGCTTCACCTTCTCGGCTCTGACCTTGGAGTATTCAGCATCCTCTGCCCCTCCATGGGCTTCCCACAGCGAGTCTGCCCAGGCAGGGTCCTGGGGAAGCCAAGGGGTCCTGCACCCCAACTTCACAGTCAGACATGACTCTTAGCCAGCCAGTAAAACCGAGGTTTATTAGATGACAGGAACACAGTCTAAAACAGAGCTTGTAGGTACAGAGAACAGGACCCCTCAGCTGGGTCCATTTTGGGGGGCAGCAAGCTGGACACCCACATCTGCCCCTCACTCCATGTCCTCAGCCAGTCCCAAACTGAAACTCTCCTGCCCCTCCTCCTCTGGGCTTTGTCCCTTTCCCAGGCCAGGAAGTCCCTGATCTTTGTTCTCCAACACCTTCAGCTGGTACCTTTTGTAGAGAAGGGGCCTAGGTCATCAGCTGCCAGGAGACAGAGTGTTGGCCATTTTCTGTCCAGACAGCATCACATCTGCCCTCTAGGGCTCTGTAAGAATCACACTCCCTTCTCTCACCACCTATATACTTAAGAACTGCATTAGGGAAACTGAGGCACCCACACAGTATTCAGAGAAAACATTATGAACATTCCCAGTTTGTCACATCTCTCCCCCCTTCGAGACCGAACTGAGTGGGGTCACTTTAGCCAGTGACCTGGGGAAGTTTGAACCCACCAATGTTTCCATGGATGCCCCAGCACCTCTCCCATTCCTTGGTGGGAGTTATACCAGGCCCTTCCAGTTTGATGCCCTCCCGTAGGTCTGTTGTGCTTGATGCACTGCCCAAATAGATGCAGCTGCAGCTTTCGAAGGGCCTGCATGATGGCCAGGCATTTCTTCTCTGAGGCCGCATAGTTAAAGGCCTGGATTTGTTTCTTGGTCTGGGGAATGGGCCAATCTCTGATCATCTCCACCTTCCACTTTTTGGCTTTTACTGTCAGTCCTGCTGCTTTGAGGCAGCCCAGCAGCCTCCTCACCTGGGACACATGTTCCTCCCAGGTCTGGCTAAAGACACACGTCATTGATGTACACAAGGGCCAAGTTTTCCATCCCCCTCAGTTTGTCTAGAATCTTACCAGGCCTAGGCATGGGGTAGGCATCAGATATGGTGATGGCTTTAAGCTTCTGATAGTTCCCACAAAACCAGATCGACCCGTCTTCCTTGGGGACCAGACCCACAGGTGAGGACCATGGGCTGTTGAATGGCTGTATCATCTCTAAAGCCAGCATGTCCTTGACCTTTCTCTGCAGGTTCTGGGCTGTTTTCCAAGTGACTCTGAATGGGGAACACCTGATGCGGGGATTGGCTCCCACCTCAGGGAAGAGATCCACCAGGGGATCTTCCCACTTCTCCTCCCAATCCTCCCTTTCCAGGTCCAGCGGTCCCCTCACTCTCCTCCCATACAGCAGCTCAAAAGGGAAGAACCCTGTGGATTCCTGGGGCACTTCCCTGTACCGCAGGTGGGGCAGGTACTTGTCCCAGCCCTGCCTGAGGATGCTGATTCATAAGAGTCCTCAGCAGCATCCTCAGGGTCCCATAAAATCTCTCCACTAGCCTGTTGGACTGAAGGTGATATGCAAAGGGCCAGATGGGCCAGACCCCACATTTCTTCCACAAGCCCCGGAGCAGGGCTGACATGACAGTGGCCCCCTGGTCAGTAAGGACCTCACTGGGGACCCCAACTCTGCAGAAGATGGTCAGCAGCACATCTGCCATGGTGTCTGCCTCAGTGGAGGACAGAGCTACCACCTGTGGGTAGCGGGTGGCGAAATCCATCACGACCAGGATGTATCTCTTTCCTAACAGGGATGCCTTGCTCAGGGGCCCCACAACATCCATAGCCACCTGCTGGAAAGGTTTCTCTATGATGGACAGGGGTCTCAAGGGAGCTTCCCTCTTATCCTGGGACTTCCCCACCCTCTGGCAATGTCTCAAGGCCTTCAGTAGTGCTGGACAGCATCAAAGACTCGGGGCCAGTAAATATTTTGCAGCAGCAGTTGCTGCCTGGTGTACTGGATCCCCTGGTGTCCCAAGAGAGAGACATCATAGGCCAGGTACAATAGCCTGTGGCGGTACTTCTGGGGCACCACCAGCTGCCTCCCAATTCCCCAAAGTTCTACTTCCCCTTGGGGAGCCCATTCCCGGTACAGGAATCCCTTCTCCCACAGGAATCTTTACTGGCAGCCTTCCCCAAGGGGGTTTGCAGCGCCGTGGCTAGCAAGTTCCCTTGGCTTCTCCAAGGAGGGATCGTTCTGCAGCTCTGTCTGGAATTCAGCTGCTGGGGAAGGGAGTAGGACCTGTTCCATCTTGCTGAGTGGGCCTGGGGTTGCAGTCCCGCTGAGCCCTGTTCCTGGTAGCTCCCTCCCTGCCATGAGATCACTTCCCAGCAGCACGTCTGGACCAGGCAAACCTGGCTGGCAGCCGACCTGCCCTGCCTGTGTGTTCCCCCACTCTGCTGGGGTCTCAGCTCCCACCATGCTCATCCCTGCCCTTGCTGTCTGTCACAGACTCACAGATCGTGGCCCCGTGTGGTCCGTGGGGGGTGCCCCTTTCAGTGAGACAGCCCTTCTTGGGGGTCCACTCTCTCTTGGGGTCAGACCCCTCCACCTCCTAGAGCCGCACCTCTCTGAGCCTTAGCACGTCTGTCTGTCACCATGCATGCAAACCACTGGAAAACACAGAAAACCCCCCACTTCGTCACACTGTCCCAGTGGGGGTAGGTAGCGAGCTCGCTGCTTTGGTCACAGCATCAGAGCTAGCGTGAGCCCCCTCTCCAATGTGCATGGGGGTGGGGAGCATCTCTCTGTCCCACTCAGTTCCAGGGGCCTGGTTATAGGTAGGCAGGTATCCTGAGCCCTGCAGCTCCTCCCCGCTGCCAGCCAGGTCATTTGCATTTTCACTGACCATTTCCATCTTAGCCAATTGGTTCCCTGGATTCAAATCCTTGGCTGTTAGAAGAGCAGGGCCTGGATCCTGGCCCTAAGAGACACAGTCATCCCCCACCAGGACCTCACAGCCGATATCCTGGAGAACCCCAACTACCAGCCAGCCCGACCCCTCCTGGGTCTGCACAGGGATCCAGGCCATAGGCAGGGCAAGGACCTTCATCCTAGGGACCTTCACCCAGGTCACACAGCTCCTCAGCATCTGAGGCTGCACCACCCTGGGCCTGACAACAGTTCTTTCTGTCCCAGGGTCTCACCACCCCAGGAACGTCTCCCCGTTGACCACTGTTAGAGAGCTTATTCCTTCACTCTCACACTTCCCTGATCCTTCTCACGTGAACAGAGAGCAACAATACCCAAAGTCCGAAGGTGCAAACAATTCAATGTTTATTGGGGTGAACTTCCAGCAAGCTTAAATCCAAGTTCCTTTTTCCTTATTTTCAAATCCCAACGTACTTGCTGTTTGCCCTTAATTTATATAGTAATATTTTTAGCTATACCTTAACCAATCATTCTACAAAAATTTACTTAACCAATCGTAACATTGTAACATGATTAGCTAACCAATTATATCCCATCACCTTAATTAGTTTACACCTGCAAAATTAATTATACAGCAGACAGAAACAATTATAGAACCAGACAGAGACCATGCAAATAAACATACAAAACAATACAGAAGTGAGGATTTCACAACTACATCTATACAGACATAAGGGTTTTCCAGTTGTGTCTATTGATAAGTGAGTTCTTACCAGACAGAAAACTATCAAACTAAATTTTCTTTTACATGTTCTAGGCTCTTCCCTTTCTCTGAAGGTGATAGATCAGATCACCTTCCTAACAGCCCCAGATTGCCTTATTTCAATACAACTAAACAGGGCCTCAGACTGTCACAGTGAGGGAAGGCCCTTACACAGATAGAATCAAAATCACTCTCTTTCTTTTATACCTCTATAACTAGCTAAGTGATAAGAATACACCTAAATTCTTAAAAGTATGGGCCAGACAGGCTTGAATATCTATATCCTAAGAAGCACCACCTTCCGCTCCCTCTGGCGGTCCGAGGGGCCTGAGTCCAGGAGACTCCATGCAGACATATAGGCCAAGGGCAGGAGTGGAAGCTTGTCCATCACCCCACCCATCTGGCTGACAGCATCAATGGCCTTGGGTCCCAGCAAGGGAGGTAGATACTGGGGTTCTTCCGCAGGGTCCCCCTCGTTCAAATCACCAGCCTGCTCAAAGGCAGTGTGCTGGGCATCCACATCCCCTCCCTCCTTAACCAGAGGCAGCAATTTAGTATCGAGGTTCCCTGCGGAACTGGCAGCCCGGGGTCTATCCCCACTCATCCCTGGGAAGTCCCCTATGCCCCTCTGCTCCACCATCGCCAGTCCTTGCTGCTGCTGCTTCTCCTGCAGCTCTTTCTTGGGCTCTTGCTGTCTCTCATGGTCCTCTTGCTCTCTCGGACTCAGCTCCAATCCCATCCATCTCTGATCCCCTGATGGGGAACCCGATTGTGAAGATCCCCGTCTGGTTGGGGACCAGACTCTTGGGGATGCCTGGCTACTGCTCCAGCTGCTCCCAGATCCTCTTGTCGCCCCATCTGGGTCAGAAATCTGCTCCTTAGAGCAGTCCTTGTCCTCCAGCTGCATGATTAACTGGGCCTTGGTGAACTTTCCAATGTGTAACCCTCTCTTTTTGCACAGGATTACAATGTCCTTCTTAAGGAGATGGTGATAGGCCATCACTTCACTGTTCCCATGTTGCTTTGGTCTCACAGGCCTGTGTGCTCTTAGCCCCCCTACGGTTTCCAGGAAGAACCCCTAGTGTGCCAGCCCTTCTCGAGGTCACCATCTCTTTGCCAGGGTCGAGCTGCAGATCCTTCGCCACTGGGACTGCTTGCTGCAATCCCCAGGGGAAGCCTGTTATTGCAAAAGTCCTTCTTGCTGGTCACACACTCCCAGGGATTAATTGCCCCCTGAAACTGTCCCTCTCTGAGCCTTCAGCACGCCTGGTCCTTGTTATCTCCCCTTTGTTTTACTGCTTCCCAGTCACTTACTGCAAGAATCGTCATCCACGGGGTGCAGTACATCCCACCATTGCCACAGAGTCCCTGGGCGATGCTCTGGAACTGCTCCCTACAAAGCCAGTCAGGACTCTCATGAAGGCTCCTCTCTCTGAGCAGACTGTCTTCAGGGCAAGAAACTCACACGGCTTCACCTTCCTGGGTCTGATCTTGGAGCATTCAGCATCCTCTGCCCCTCTGTGTGCTTCCCACCATAAGTCCGCCCAGGCGGGGTCCTGGGAAAGCCAGAGGGTCCTGCACCCCAACTTTGCAGTCAGACGTGACTCTTAGCCAGCCAGTAAATCAGAGGTTTATTAGATGACAGAAATACAGTCTAAAACAGAGCTTGTAGGTACAGAGAACAGGACCCCTCAGCTGGGTCCATTTTGGGGGGCAGTGAGCCAGACACCCACATCTGCATTCACTCCATGTCCCCAGCCAGTTCCAAAATGAAACTCTCCAGCCCCTTCTCCTCTGGGCTTTGTCCCTTTCCCAGGCCAGGAGGTCACCTGATCTCTTTGTTCTTCAACACCTTCAGCTGGCATCTTTGTAGAGGAGGGGCCCAGGTCATTAGTTGCCATGAGACAGAATGTTGGCCATTTTCTGTCCAGACAGCATCACATCTGCCCTCTAGGGCTCTGCAACAATCACACCCACATCTCCTGCCACCTAGATACTTAAGAACTGCACCAGGGAAACTGCGGCACCCACACAGTATTCAGAGAAAACATTATGAACATTCCCACTTCGTCACAGACAAAGGTGATGTAACTCTACCAGTGTGGACATGCCCTAACTTTCCTCCCTGGAGACAGAGAATCTGTACCTGCTGAGAAGCAGATAATCCCCCAGAGACTTAGCAGTGTGAGGCTAAAGCTCAGACACCAATGGGAGGCAAATCATTCTCAAGTCCCCCCAGGGACACACTGTGAGCTGAGAATACACCAAGAAGAAAGGAAATATTTTCTCAGTGAAATGGGCTGTGAAAGTGAAGAACGGGTCCTCTCTAACCAGATCATAGAATGCTACTCGCCCCCCTTCATAGTCCAGGTAAATCCCAATTTTCCTGATGCTCTTACTCAGGGACAGGGGCATCTCAATAGAGGTGAGGGCTCGGTATTGGCCCCTGCACTCTTCCACAGCCCAGAATCCATCCTCAGGCATGGGTGTGATCCATCCCTTCCTGCTCACAGTCTCTCTGGCTACTCCCACACCCCAATTTGTCCCATCCCCTACATCTATCTCCCAGTAATGTCTCCCTGAGGTGAAGCCCTCATAGCCCAGCACACAGGTTACACAGTCAAATCTCTTGGGGCAGTCAGGTACATCCTGATGTTGAGATCTCCATTCCACACTTTTCCGATTCTCGGACAGGACGAGGTGAGGATAAGCTGTGTCTGGATCCAGAGTCACATCCACTAGAGAGAGAAAGAATTGGGGTGTCAGATACCGAGCCCAACCCTGGGGGAGGCTGGGATTGTTTCTCCCTCCTCAACAGCCCTACTCAAGCTGGGCTATTCCCTGGTTTCCTGCCTCTGTCTTGGCCCAGAAGCTGCCTTTGCTGGGGTGGGCAGTGATTGCACTGCAACTCCCTTTACCCAGGCTCCAGGGGCTGTTGCTGGGCCCCCCCATCCCTATGACTCCCTGCAGGGGCAGCAGAGACAGAGCAGGGAGGCTGCACAGGCTGAGGGTGGGCAGAGAGAAATGTCTTCAGTGTTTTTGCCTTGTAGGTCAGGTGCCACTCCCTATCCACGTGGGAAGGGAGGAAGTGATGTCACTAAGGGGGATGGGAATTGAGACCCCCTGCTCCTGGTGAACAGAGCAGGAGACACCAAAGGATAGCTCTTCCTGCCAACATAGGGAGAAGGAAAGAGAGAAAAGGGGACGAAACACACTCATGGAGGAACAGGTGGCTATCAGCCACTCTCAGGTCACAGCCAACGGGGGATAGCAGACACCAGCCCCCAAGTCTTAGCCAGTGACAGTTCTGGGCACAGCAAGAGGAACAGGGAATGTGGCAATGTTATCCCCAAGCATTCAGAGTCATGAACCAGGCCTGAAATAATCATGAGTCTGGTTTAAAGTTCCTGAGATTTAAAAGATAAATAGATAGCAAGCGTTGCTTGTTTGTTTTCACTTGTGTTGTTTGAACCTTTCTGGGGAACGCCCCTCCCCAAGTGAGTGAAAGAGAGTGAGTATCTCGGTGTCTAAACTCGCCAGCAATGAACATGCAGAAATGCAGTCTCCCTGTGGCTGATTGCCCTCTTGCCCTCTCCTGCACCTGAGGAGGGAACTGCCATTCTACCCCCTCCACACCCTTCTCTGTCACTACCGTGTCTGTCCCTCTCCAGCGCAGTTTCCTCCCACACTCACGTTCTCCCTCTGAGCTGCTCCCATTGCCCTTTCCCTAGGCTCTTAAATCTGACAATTCCTCTCTGCTGCCCTTTTATTACGCCCATAGCCTACCTTCCTGCACCCCCAAGCTCTCCTTTGCACCTCCCTCCACCTCCTTTATGCACCCTACATTCCTCAGAACCCCTCAATCTCTTCCCTATACACCTCCTCTGCTGTTTCCTGCTCCCCACTTTCCTATTGCTCCTTATAATTGCCTGTCAAGTTTCTTAACTCTGGAGTCTACGGAGGCAGCCATTTCCCCAGAGGACAGCCTGTCTTCAATGATGGAGTGAGAGGTTTAGATAAATGGATGTATTTTCAATACAGCCATCTTTAGATTGCTACCACTAATTCAGGAACTGTTGGTCTGCAGCTCCATGGCAGTGGGGAGGGTGGGCGGGGAGGGTCAACACACAGGAAGGGATTTCTTAAACCTGTTAGGAATAATCCTTGATCCAAAAATAACATCTTGCTGGATAGCTATAAAAGGCACAGAGAAGGGCAGATGAGAGGCTGACATGACTAAGGAGACTGAGGAAGGAAGTTTGGGGGGACCTTATAACGATGTGTTTCCATAATTTTACCTTTTTTGTTGTTGTTGTTGTTGTTCAAGGGTCAGGCAAGGCCAATTGCCTGTCAGTTCCTTCACTAACCAAAATCCAAATGAGTACAGCCTTTGATATAGTGCAGAAGGAGAGCAGGCCATGGATGGGAAAGGCAACACATCTCAAAGAACATCAGTTACTGTAAAGTGAGTAGCCTCTTTCTCTTCAACTGATTATCTATCTGCATTCCACTTCTGGTGGCTCCCAAGCAGTGAACTCAGACTAGGAAGTAGGATACTGAAATCTCAAGAAAACAGCAGTTGAATAACTGCTTTACCAAAGCAAGCATCGGCTCTGGAGACCTCTCGTAAGCACAGTGAAATGGTGAACTGAACCCAGATAGTTGCCCTATATATTTATAGGGATATTTCCAAAGGAAGCATAAACTCTGGTAGAGTGAGCTTTTAATCTGAATAGGGGGGAGAAGGTTAGCTTTTGGTAACACAACTGATGCACTCAGAGATCCATTTGGATATTCTTCTGAAAGAAATAGCCCGCTTTTTATCTTCTCAACATAGGCTATGAATAATCTAAATGAGATTCTGTGTGGCTTAGTTCCATCTAAAAGGATGGTGCTCTTGTAATGTATAAGGTGCGTAATTTCTTTTCCATATTACTAGTGAGAGGTTTTGGAAAGAAAATAGGTAAACAAATAGTTTGATTAATATGAAATTTGAATACAATTTTAGGAATGAAACTAGGATGAGTCCTGAGACCTTATCTCTGTGAAAAACAGTATACAGTGGTTCTGTCATTAAGGCTAAGATTTTTCTGATTCCATGTAACTGCCTGGTGGCAAGCAGAAATGGAATTTTCACAGAAAGATGTTGAAATGAACAAGCAGCTAATGGTTCAAATAGTGGACGCTTGAGATTTGCTAAAATGACATCCAAATCCCACAAAGAAGGAGATTCTCTGACTGTAAGGAGAAAACTGCACTAGGCCCCTTTATAAATCTAGACATGCAGCAATGTGAGAATATTTTGTAATTTTGAGTATGAGTTTTGAATATGTGGATGAAAGGCAGATATAGCTGCCAGTTGGACTTGTATGAAACTAATTGAGACTCCAGTTGATTTCAATGAAAGTAATTGGTGCGAAATAAGTGGAATGTCTGTTCAAGAAGAGAGGTGGTGCACTTGAGCTCAAATTGTGAATCTCTTCCATTTGGTTTTGTCAGTTGATTTTGTACAGTCTATTAAATCAAAATATTTTGGACATCCTTAGAACATGCTTTTTCCAGAACATTTATGAAGAAAATCATCCAAGCTGTAACATGCAGGGACCATAGATTTGGATGAAGTAGTCTCCTTTTGGGTACGTCTACACTGCACGATTATTTCGAATTAGCTTAAACCGATATTACAAAACAGATCTAATAAAATCGGTTTAGCGCGTCCACAGTGGGATCCCGAAATCGATTGTTTGCGTCCATGGTCCAAAGCTACCATCGATTTCAGGAGCGGTGCACTGTGGGTAGCTGTTCCTCAGCTATCCCATAGTTCCCACTTCCGTGTTGAGAGCACAGTGCCTGATGGGGCAGAAAACACTGCCCCGGGTGGTGCTGGGTACAGCCTCACCCCTCCCTTTGTGAAGGCAGCAGACAACCCTTTGGCGCCTTTTTCGCGGAGTGCATTGAGCAAACGCCATAGCACAGCAATCTTTCCCTTTTTTTTTTCACGTGGTGGTGGGGGGAAATAAACTGAGGAGCTGTTCCCTGAACCACGCCAGACACTGTGTTTGAACCTACAGACATTGGGAGCTCAGCCAAGAATGCAAATAATTTTCAGAGACTGCTGTGGACTGTGGGATAGCTGGAGTCCTCAGTACCCCCTCCCTCCCTTCATGAGCGTCCATTTGAGTCTCTGGCTTCCCGTTACGCTTGTCACGCAGCGCTGTGTATCCTGGAGTTTTTTATTCAAACGCTTTGGCATTTCGTGTTCTGTAACGGAGCTGGATACAACAGATTTGTCTCCCCATACAGCGATCAGACCTAGTATCTCCCGTACGGTCTATGCTGGAGCTCTTTTTCGATTTCAAACTGCATTGCCAGCCGTGCTGATCAGAGCTCCACGCTGGGCAAGCAGGAAATGTAATTCAAAAGTTCGCGGGGCTTTTCCTGTTTACCTGCCCGCTGCATCCGAGTTCAGATTGCTGTCCAGAGCGGTCAGTGCTGCACTCTGGGATGCCGCCCGGAGGCCAATAACGTCGATTTCCGTCCACATGAACCCTAATCCGAGTTATCACTATCGAATTTAGCGCTACTCCTCTCGTTTGGGAGGAGTTCCGAAATCGATTTAAGGAGCCGTTTAACTCGATATTAATGATGACGTCGTGTGAACGGATACAGCGTTAAATCGGTATATCGGCCATTAAACCGATTTAAAGTCGCAGTGTAGACCTGGCCTTTGTCTTGAAAGACCAACTCTAGGATTACAGGTAATTACAGGTAAGCAGAATCTAGAAGAGCCCCGATGAATTCGGTCTTATGTGATGGAATTATCATAGATTTTTTTTTGTTTACTCTTAGGTCTGGATTGGCAAATGTTGTCTGAGACTTCTTGAGGACAAGGTCCTTGAACCAGTCAAGTGTCAAAATAAGGATAAACTCAAATCAGGGATGAACTCTAATGTTCTACTTTCTTGGGAATGCTTCAGTGACTGATAGGAATTTTGTACAGACTCTTGGAGCTGTTTAAGTGTCCAAATGAAAAAAACTCTGTATTGGGAGTGTTGAATTTCTACCACAAAAACACAGATATTTCCTGTGCACACAATGAATAGAAATATGGAAATATGCATCCTGAGATCACCAGGTGCAAACCAATTTTGGGGAAAGAATAAGTGAGACCAGGGTCACCATTCTTAATTTAAGTTTTTGAATAAATATGTTGAGTCTTCTTAGGTCCAGAATAGTTTTCCAACCTCCCTTCTTTTGGGGAATTTGGAAGTAATTAAGATAAAAACCCTTTCCCCTGAACTATGGAGAAACGACTTCCATGCCTCCAAGAGATAACAGCGTGAATTTCTTGTTGTAATATCTTCTAGTGAGAGGGATCCCTGAAAAGTGATGGGGAAGGGTAGTAGGGAGAGTTTTGAAACGTTTAGCATAACCAGTTTGGACAATTTTGAAGATCCATTGGTCTGTTGAAATATTGTTCCCTGTAGGAAGTAGGTGATGGGAAAAGATCCACAACTTTTCCTGTCCTTCTGATTGGGTGTGGGTGGGGCACCCCATGCTTTCATGCTCACAAGATTTGAGGACAAGAGGGAGCTAGGGCAGAGAGGTGGACTTATGGTCACTGCTGCTCAAACATGCTGATCTTCAGCACTGAGGACATATGTGCACCAGGAATGGAATATATATAGAAACATCTTGAAGATACTGAGGGTGTTGACACAAGAATGAAAGAACCCAGATTGACTCAGTTATTAGGATAATTTTTCAGGGTTGGAAGTTAAAAATACATATTTTTACTTGTAAACTGAGCACATTTGACATGGACTTCTTGAGAAACAACAAACATGAAGTCCCATGAGGTCCTTTTAACAGAGTCAGAGCTACACTTTTTAAAATATTTGTTTAAAATAAAAAGTCCCTCTATTTCCTAAGCAGGCAATTACAACAGTAACAAGATAATTCCTTCCTTCTGTAATATAAAATCCGTAAATCCATTGACTGATGTATGCATCCAACTCATGCTCCTTTCCAAGTTATCCTCTTTAACTCATATATCTCCCAGCTCATCTTTTTCTCCTCCCAGAAGAGTAACGAATTGCTGACATTTTAGAAATTATTTCACTGCAACCACTATTGGTCTAAATCCATGTTAGATTACATGGATTATTTCAACTCAACTGACCAATGCACAAGGAAAGGGAACAGGGTAGGTGGGGTTTCAAAATTGAACAAACATCAGCTTTATTTACCTGCATATTGTCTGACATTACTCCACCCTGAAACCAAACACACACAGAGATGAGAACACAAAGTCTTAACAGGATACACATCCATACAGAATTTATAATGGAGGCAGAGAGAGAGGTGCTACTTACGAAGTTCAGCCAGGAGTTCCCCTAAAAAAATAAAAAATAAATAAAATTGAACACAGTAATGAATATACAGCAATTTGTTCTTGATGTGGTGCAATGCACGGGCCTTGGCCCCAATTCCTCCCTGTACCCAGACTCAATGTTATCTTTCTGGATTTAAAAAGCAAAGTGAAGCAGGCTAGCTGACCAGTCTGCATTCTGTATGGACACTAGAATCCCATGCCTAGCCCCTACCAGGTCTCCTGAGACCCTTTCCAGAACGTTGAGTTCAGCCAAACTCAAACCTCTGAAACCAGGCAATGAAAAGCTGAGGTAACACAAACGTAAACGTCTAAAAAGTAAGAAGCAGAGATAAGGTACACACCACCCCTGCATGACAACCTGAACTCTGCTCTTAAAGTTGGCAATAGCCAGTGGGAATTGCTGTGCAAGAAGGGCTGCTATAATAAATAGGTATGAAATACGACTAAGAGTACATGCCATTCACTGTGTTGTGTTCCATAGGTTTGAATTCCAGCATTTATTTGCCAGGAACTCAAGCTGCACTCCCAGTGGTAAGTGTGGCTCTTTGAGCTCTTTATTTTGCCTAGGGTTGTGCTGGCCCCACAGTTGCAGTGCCAGAGCACAGTCCTAAAGGACCAAGTTTGGTAAAAGGACAGAGACTCACCTGGCACCTTGCCAATCCTCACACTACCTGCATTGATCTAGCTCCCCCCTACCACACACATATTCTTCCTCACTACTCCAACCCCTCCCCCCAGTCTCTCCATCTATGCCAAAAAAATTACAAGAATCTAAAAATGTTACAAGAAGCTAACATTATGGGGAAGAGGGGAGGGAAACTCTTGACCAAATGACCCAGTGACTTGCCTTGATCACACTCAGTCCCATTGTTCAGGTAGTGGCTGAAGAGCTAGAGTCACAATTGCATTATCCTAACTAATTACTAGAGTATTTAATCTTCCATCTATTTAATCCTCCCCAAATGGATATCACCCCTTGGAATTTATCTCAGCTAGCACACAGCATTGCTGTCCCTTTAAGGAAGAAATATTTCAAAAGCTATTCATAGTTAAGTTCTGAACTCCAGGTTGGCTCAAGCTGAACTGACACACCAAAGGAGTGAAATGTGCATGTGTTGCAAGCCAGAGGATGGCTCAAGGTGATGTGCTATGGCTATTGAACCTGAGCAACACCCATGAACTCTAAGTTTCAGCAGCTTGCAGAGCGTGTTTATTGTTGTGTTCCTTGCAGTCTCCAGTGGCTCCTTCTGAAAGTTTTGCCCTGAATCCAAAACTTCTGGTTTTCAGAACAATATTTTAAAGTGGACTAAAATCCATATACAGCACAATTCAATTTTAAATTAGAGGTGTTGTTGTAGAAATTAGCATTAATTAAAGTGACAGTTTGAGCCTCAGATGTTATAAGGAGATCACTTCATACAGAAACTTAAAAATTGCAGAAGGCCTGGTTCTGCCACTGGCTGCAGCAGAGCAAAGTGAATTGAGCAATTACATTTCAATATGTACTTCTACATACAGAAGGAGGCTGTATTTTTCTGTTCTGTACTGTGATCTCAGGGTGAGCAGATTTTATTATGAAAAGGCACTGACAGCTAGGGTGACCAGACAGCAAATGTGAAAAATTGGGACGGTGGTAAAGGGTAATAGGAGCCTATATAAGGAAAAGACCCAAAAATCAGGACTGTCCCTATAAAATTGGGACATCTGGTCACCCGACTGACAGATAAGGCTCAGATTCTGCACTCAGTTTCATCCCTGAAACCCCATGGACTCTACTCTAACAAAGCAGAGTTTGGCCCTAGCCCAGAGTTGTGCATGCTGACAAGAGAGCAGAATTTGACACTAAGGCCCCAGTTCAGCAAAGCACTTAAGCATGTGCTTAACTTTGATGTCAATTGGATGTAATAACCATGCTGACAGCTAAGCACATGCTTAATGATACTGTTAAACTGGGCCCTAAGGGTCCAAGAAAAATCTCACTCTCTCTTTTCCCCTCCTTCTCTCCATTAATACCTCTAGTAATCAGTTAGTCAAGCTAAATATGTTAAATTTCCATACCCACTCTCACTCCCATTTGTATTTCAGACAATATTCATAGAATACTTAACAAAATTAGATCTGAGCTATTTATTAATGCCAAAAGAGACGAGTCCACTTCACTTCCAATGTGGAATCATCATTTATTCAGGATTTATCCAAATGTTCAACTCCTCCTCCTCTCTCAGCCCCCTTTTCTCTCTCTCCCCCAAGGTTCACCACTCTCTTCATAACACTAAATCCAAAATCTCCATTGGTTCCTCTGCTTATTTATTTATTTTTACAGAAAAATCTCTCTGACTGCACTGCATCTCCTCCCTTTATGTTGTCACTTTACCTTTTGCTTCGTGTTTCTTCCAAAAGTAGTAAATGGCTGGGAAAATGAGAAAACCCAAAAGAGCCAGAATTACACACACAGCCACCATCCAGGGAGAGACCCTCGGGAAAAACACATCTGCAAGAAAACACGTCATTGGCTTAGAAATAGTGTTGAATATATGCAGCACTTTGGTGAGCAATGTTACCAGTTAGAAGAAGCTAACTACTGGTGGATTTCATAGTGTGATAAAGATGCTTCGTGCTTCACTCTTAAGCCAATAGAAGACAGGATTTTATCCTGGTTATGTCTTTTATATTCTACAAAATTGGAGGCATGTTGCAGAGGGGTAGATGAGAAGTGGCCCATTAAAGTACGTGGCAAAAGTTCAACTGACTTCATTTGGGCAGTATCAAGCCCTAACTGACAAGAGTCTATTTGGTAAATCTGAATTTTGCAAAATAACATAATGACCCTGCTCCTTCAGTTGTGTTTGTACTTCTCCCTCCTCGTGCCATCCTTCCTTCCCCACTGCCCCTTTATCAATTTGTTTAAGATCCACTTTCTTTCTTTTAAAGAAACATAACATTACAAGCAGGGCTGTCAAGTGATTAAAAAAATGAATCGTGATTAATGGCACTGTTGAAGAATAATAGAATACCATTTATTTAAATATTTTTGGATGTTTTCTACATTTTAAAATATATTGATTTCAATTACCACACAGAATATAAACTGTACAGTGCTTACTTTATATTATTGTTTTCATTACAAGTATTTGCACAGTGAAAAAAAAACAAAAACATTTGTATTTTTCAGGTCACCTAACACAAGTACTGTAGTGCAACCTCTTTATCAGGAAAATTGAACTTGCAAATGTAGAATTATGTACAAAAATATAACTATACTCAAAAATAAAATAATATAAAGTGTTAGAACCTACAAATCCACTCAGTACTACTTTTTGTTCAGCCAATCGCTCAGACAAATAAAATTGTTTACATTTGCAGGAGATAATGCTGCCCGCTTCTTGTTTACAATGTCACCTGAAAATGACAACAGATGTTTGCATGACACTATTGTAGCCAGTACTGCAAGATATTTACATGCCAGATGTGCTAAAGATTCATACCTTTAGCTAAAGATTCACTGCTCTATCCCAAAGAGAAGCTGCCTGGAGTCCCTGCTTCTCTCCAAAGCTCCCACTAGATTCACAGCCAAAACCACAGGCTGCTTCCTCCAGACATCACACCAAATTCAGTCTCTCACTGCTTTGCATATAGTCTGGATCCAGTCCACAGCCTGAGAGTTTTGGGGCTTGTCTACACTGGGAAACTCCCACAGCCATCTTATCCCGAACCTCCCATGTACATATACATCATGATCATCTCTTACACAGTTGCAGAATCTTGGGATAATCAATTATTTTTTGTCAAGGTCCAAATTTCTTGGTCAAGGTATAGTCAAGGTCCAGACTCCAGAGAAAATACAAAATAATAATAAGTAAATAAAAAAAGATTTGCGGTCAATTCAGAAGCATCTGTAGTTCCAGATTTGGCCACTGGTTTGCCTATTGACTCCCCCTGCTGTAGTCCTTCCATATACAATGCAACAGAATTTTTGGATGAACAAGAAATAAAGGATCAGCCCCAAAACATTCAAATACAAAATATTACTCTGTGATTCTAAAGTTATAGGAAATAAGCACAAATCCTTTATCCTGTGATGGGTTGCCACAAGGGGTTGTTGATGCCAGGCATTTAGACATCAGTTAAATGACTGGCTGGGTTACAGTGCCGAACAGCTAGTATCAGGAGGGACTGACATGGGAAACCAGTTGGCAAGTCCATGCCGCCAGAGGGAGAGTGTGGAGGTAACCCAGTTTCTCAGGTATATGCAGGAAAAAATTCTGGCAGAACTATATGGGTATAGTTATACCAGTATAACTCATAGTATGGCCTCTGTTATCCCAGAATAAGAGTACTGTTTTCCTGTTAAGCTTCTCTCATTTTCAAAGCTATATAAACTTCCATTGTTGTATATGGAAGAAATTCAGGGAGAAGATCATGATGTAAGCGCACACAGGAGGTTCAGGATAAGATGCCTGTTTGAGTCTCAGGGCAAGTCTACACTGGAAGTTCTACATTGGCGCAGCTACACCAATGCAGCTGAAGTGCATCTAGTGAAGATGCTCTATGTTAATGGGAGAAAGCTCTCCCACCAGCATAATTACTCCATCTCTGTGGGAGGTGGAAGCTACGCTGGCAGGAGAGCATCTCCCACAGACATAGTGCCGATGTGGACAGTGCTTAGATCAGTGAAACTTGCATCACTCAGGGTGGGTGTGAATTTTTCACATCCCTGAGTGATGTACTGTAAGTTATATCGACTTAAGCGGTAGTGTAGACCTATCCGAAGGTCTGAATGTCCTGAGTTTCAAGCAATTAAATGACACTTAGATTTGGTCTATCCTACCAACCTATTTCAGTATAAATACATCACTCAGGGGTGTGGAAAACCAACACCCCTGACTGATGCAGTTATACTGACATACCCCTGGTGTAGATGGTGCTATGTCGACGGGAGAGCTTTTCCTGCTGAGAGAGCTACCTCCTGATGGTGTAGATAGCGTCGTCACCAAGCACTACAGCTACACTGTAAGGCTGCACTGCTGCAGCACTGTAAGGCTATGTCTACACTAGAGAGCTTACAGCGGCACAAGTTAGATTGCTTGTATAGCTGCTCTATCCTGATGGGAGAGAGCTCTTCTCTTGACATAATAAAATCACCTCCACAAGGGGTGGTAGCTACATCATGGGAGAAGCTCTCCCGCTGACCTAGCACTGGGCACACTGGTGCTTAGGTCGGTGTAACTTATGTTGCTTGGGGGTGTTGTGTGTTTTCACACCACTGGGAGACATAAGCGATACTGACAAAAAAGTAGTAGCGTAGATGTGGCCTGAGGCCTGGTCTACACTGGAGGGGAGCGGAAACCAATCTAAGTTACACAACTTCAGCTATGTGAATAATGTAGCTGAAGTCGACATACTTAGATCTACTTACCGCGGTGTCTTCACTGCAGTAGGTCGACTGCTGATGCTTCCCCGTCGACTCTGCCTGCGCCTCTCACCCAGGTCGAGTACCAGAGTCAATGGGAAAGCATTTGGTGGTCGATTTATCACATCTTCGCTAGTTGCGATAAATCGACCCCCACTGGATCGATCACTCCGGAAGTGTTATATCCTTGGGGGCAGTCGGTTTAGGAGGAAATCACTTGAGGCCAGACAGCAGACAGCTAACAAAACTACCATTTATTTACACACACACACAGAGCTCACCTAACCGGCCGAAACAGGCTAGGCTATCTAGGCGATCCCCTAATAATCTCAGTTGCCATGGGAACAAAAACCATGACAACCAAATACACAACATATTCCTCCCCCCCCAATAAGAACATCCCCTAAATAAAACACACACTAGACTAGAGAAGGAGGGTAGACTGCCTCCATTCCCGGCTAAACCCTGGGGATTATTTTGCCTCATAACCGTGGGTTCGCCCTAGCTAAAGATCCAGCTGATGAGGAGGCCTTCTGTCTCTAGGTGGATTACGGCGAACTCCTGGTGTTGTTGCACCCGAAAGTACCATGGGCTCAGGGTCCGCAGCACGAACAGGTGAGGCGGTGATATCAGCTTTTGCTGGGCAAAGGGGTATCTCAGCTGCTGGCAGTAATGGAGGAGAACAGTCAGAAACAGGTGATTCGTGATTCAGTGTCCCACCAGAAAAGGTGAAGTCAGACCACTCAACTGCAGATGTGTCCTGAGGACTGGCATGACCTGGCAACAGCTGATCTACATGTCGCCGCCAGGTAAGATTCTCTGCAGTCCGGACTTGTAGGAAACAGGTCCTGTTTGAGTGATGATCGTGGCAGGGACCCATTTAGCTCTGGAAGTATAATTCCGAGCCAAAACTGGCTGTCCGGGCTAAAGGTTCGGTCTTTTGCTCTGGGTGCCCGTCTGATGACTTGATATTGCTGCTGATGTTGCACAATTTGTCGGGGTTCAGAAGGTTTCAGCAGATCAAAGCAAGTGCGCAGCTGTCGTCCCATCATTAGAAAGGCCGGGGATGCCTGGGTCGTAGCATGAGGTGTGTTTCTGTAGGAAAGTAAGAAGGTATCCAGACGCTTTTGAATGGAGTGTTGTCCCCTTGCTGATTTCAAAGCGTGTTTCATTGTCTGCACAAATCTTTCAGCTAATCCATTGGTGGATGGATGATATGGTGCTGACGCTGACGTGATGTGGTGTATCCCATTTGCCTTCATAAAATTTTGAAACTCCTGAGAGACGAACTGCGGTCCGTTGTCGCTCACAAGTTGTTCTGGCAGACCGAAACGACTAAAGAGTCCCGTAGTTTTTGGATAGTACTCTCTGCAGTAGTGGACTGCATTATAGAGACTTCTGGCCATTTAGAATGGGCATCTACTGCCACCAAGAACATGCTTCCTTCAAGGGGGCCAGCGAAGTCAATGTGAATACGTTGCCACGGGTTTTCAGGCCAGTCCCATGGGTGTAGGGGTGCCCACTGGGGTGCATTCCTCACACCCTGACATGACATACAAGCTTTTGCCTTCTCTTCAATAGCACTGTCCAATCCAGGCCACCAAAAATAGCTTCGTGCAATTTCCTTCATGCGCACTATTCCACAGTGACCGAATGTAGCTGTTCTAACATCTGTGATCTCAGTGGTGGTGGAATAATGACACGTCTCCCCCACAACAAACAACCAGATTGGACCGATAACTCCGTCCTCCTGGACATGTAGGTAACAAGGTCGGGTGAGACCGGAGAGGTTTGTCGAGATTTTCCATGCATCACCAGGTCCATAACTTGGGACAATACTGGGTCAACGCGAGTTGCCTTCTTTATCTGAGTAGCAGTGATGGGTGTATTCTCTACCTGTTCAAAGTAGAAGATTTCCTTTTGGGCACTATCTTGATGTTTGACCGGCAAAGGCAACCTTGAGAGGCCATCTGCATTGCCGTGCAGAGTGGATTTCCGATATTGATTTCATATGTGTGTGCTGAAAGTAACAATGCCCAACGTTGCATACGACTAGCAGCTAATGGGGGAATGCCTGTGTAGGGTCCAAAAATTGACGTCAGAGGTCGATGGTCTGTGAGAAGAGTAAACTTTCGCCCAAACAGGTACTGATGAAACTTCCGAATTCCAAAAACAATTCCTAATGCCTCACGTTCGATTTGGCGTAGTTAGTTTCTGCTTTGCTTAGAGTGCGTGAAGCAAAAGCAATAGGTCTCTCTTCTCCCGAAGGCATAATGTGTGACACGACTGCTCCCACTCCATAAGGGGAGGCATCGCAGGCCAATTGTAGGGGTAAGGATGGATCAAAGTGTTAGAACTTCAGAATTTAGCAATGCATCCTTAGCTTTGTTAAATGCAACATCACAGGCTTCAGTCCACTTCCAGGCCTTGTTTGCTGCCCAGGAGCTCATGAAGTGGTTTTAGCAGTGTGGCTAACTGTGAGATGAACTTTCCATAATAGTTCAGTAGTCCTAGAAACGAGCGCAGCTGGCTTACATGCCAGGTGGGGGAGCCTCCACAATAGCTTTAACTTTTGCAGGGGCCTTATGAAGACCTGCAGAATCAATGATGTGTCCTAAATATTCAACAGAGGGCTGAAGAATTCACACTTGTCTTTGCGAACTCGTAGGGCCATACTCTTCCAGTTTCAGTCTTTGTAGGGTCCTAGCCTCTAAACGAGGCTCTTAAGCTGATCCTCTTCAAATTTTCCAGTGACCAGGATATCATCCAGATAGCTTTAACTTTTGCACAAGCCACCAAGATCTGGTCTCATAGCATTATGAAGAACAGATAGCAGGATAGCACTTCGCAATGTAACACACAGGCTTATTATTGTCAATTGCAGTGATGTGTCCCAAATATTCAACAGAGCTTCAGCTTGAAGAATTCACACTTGTCTTTGCGAACTCGAGGCCATACTCTTCCAGTCTTTGCAGGTAGCCTCTAAATTCTTTAAGTGATCCTCTTCATTCCTTCCAGTGACCAGGATATCATCCAGATAGCACTGAACTCCTGACAAGCCACACAAGATCTGGTCCATAGCCCTCTGGAACAGGGCGGGAGCAGACGTTATTCCGAAGGGTAGGCGACAGTATCGATAAAGCCCCTTATGAGTCACAATAGTCAACAGCTCTTGGGACTTTTCATCGACGTGCATCTGTAAATATGCTTGACTCAGATCAATCTTACTGAACTTTTGTCCCCCAGCCAGGCCTGCGAAGAGGTCATCGATGCGGGAAAGCGGGTATTGCTCTGCACACAACACTGGGTTGACAGTGACTTTAAAATCACCGCAAATCCGGAGAGAGAGAGCCATCTTTCTTCACTATTGGAACGATAGGAGTGGCCCATGAGCTATGGGTAACTGGTATTAGGACTCCATTGGTGACCAGGCGCTCCAGGTCTGCTTCAACTTTTGGCCTGATGGCATATGGCACAGTTCGGGCTTTCAGATATTTTGGTGGACTGTCAGGTTTAATGTTCAATGTCACAGTGATTCCCTTCATACTTCCCAATCATCTCCAAAAACAGCAGCATGTTTCCTTAGTATAGGGGTTAGACTGGTTTCTTCTTTAGTCATCCGGTGCACTTCTGCCCAGTTCAGCTGAATCTTCCCAAGCCAAGACCTACCCATTAAGGCTGGGTAGTTACCTCTCACACACAAACAGTGGCAATTTAGCAGCCTGTCCATTGAGCTCCACCTTAACATCAATAGTGCCCAACTGGGCACAGCTTCTCCCGTATACGTCTTCAGAACAGTTTTTTTGCCTTAAGCGAAGATGCTGTAGCTTTTCTTTATACACAGTCTCGGAGACCAGCGAGACGGCTGCACCGTGTCCAGTTCCATGCGTATAGGTTTGCCATCCAACAACGGGGTTACCCAGTATTCATGTGAGCCCACTGCCAAAGACAAAACATGCAGTGGCACTTCCTCTTGCGATGAGGTGTCACCTTGATCATCCTGGGTCTGCTCTAGGGTATGCAGGGTTCCTCTTTTGTCGGCCAGACCACAGGCCTCTTTTTTTTTTTTTACAGGCACACTCAATGTGTCCCCCTTTTTGCCACGGTGTCGACACACCAGGTCCTTACACCAGCATTCTGATGCCTGGTGACCCGGCTTACCACAGCAGTAACATTCTTGACTCTGCACAGTTTTGTGGGTAGGTTCTTGTGACACTTTTTGCACCTAGGGGATGCACCGAGGTATTGCGCCTCCCTTGTAGCCAGTTCCATGGAGACAGCAATATCAACAGCCTTCTGTAATGTAAGCTGAGCCTGTCAGCAGGCGCTTCCGTATAGCTTCACTGTACAGGCCACACACTAACCTGTCACGCAGGACATCGTTTAACATCTCCTTAAATTCACAGTGTTCTGCTAGCTTTTTTAAAATTGCTACAAGTTGTATAACTGTTTCATCTTTTTTTTGGTCTCTTTTGTGGAACCTATATCTTTCAGCAATTACCAGTGGTTTTGGGGAAAAATGGGACCCCAGGATTTCCACAATGTCACTGTAAGATTTAGTCTCAGGCTTAACAGGGTGTAGTAAGCTGCGTAGCAGGGAGTAGGTTTTAGCCCCTACAATACTTAAGAATAGTGGCACCTTCTTTGCTTCTGTAATGTCATTTGCAATAACAAAAAGCTCAAAACGCTCAGTATACACATGCCACTGCTCTATATTCTCATCAAAAGGTTCCAGTGGCCTGGTCAGAGTAGCCATGATTTTTAGTTTCACTTTCACAGTCAGTGCAAACAAGCAGTTTTTTTTGTTTTTGTTTGTTTTTTTACCTTGACTTCTACTTCCTTCTGTTACGGGAGCAGCACCGGAATCCCACCCTCGTCGCCACTTGTTGTATCCTTGGGGGCAGTCAGTTTAGGAAGCAATAACTTGAGGCCAGACAGCAGACAGCTAACAAAACTATCATTTATTTACACACACACAGAGCTCACCTAACCGGCCGAAACAGGCTAGGCTATCTAGGCTATCCCCTAATAATCTAACTCAGTTGCCATGGGAACAAAAACCATGACAACCAAATACACAACAAGAGGTAAGTGAAGTCATACCCTGAGTGTAGACAAACCCTTAGGTTATGTCTATCGTTCAAATGCTACAGCAGCACAACTGCAGCACTGCAGTGTATGCACTTATTACACAGGCAGGAGGAGTTCTCCCTTCAATGTAGTAAATTCACCTCCCTAAAGGGCAGTAGCTAGGTCAGTGAAAGAATTCTGTCGATCTAGTGGTGTCTACATCGGGACTTAGGTTGGTTTAATTATGTCACTCAGAGATGTGGATTTTTCACACCCTGCAGCAAAGTAGCTGGGTCAATCTAATTTTCTAGTGTAGACCACCCCTAACCAGCTCAGTTAACTCTGCAGTGAAGACATGATCAGTGGAATGAATGTGGGAATTTTGGTAATATTCTAATGATTCCTATGCACAGTTCACTTTCCCTCTGGGCTTTGTACTGCTGTGCATTTAATGTAAAGGGAAGAGATGAAATGTTTGACTCACCTAGCAGCCTGGTTGGAGACCAGAGTCATTAACAAACTGAATAAAGTCTACACATGTGAATGGAAGAACCCAAAGAAACAATGGAAACCCCAATGGCCATGCCATTCACTCCTAGTGGCCAACAGCCAAAAGGAAGGAGATTTCCCCTCATGTCCTTCCAGGAAACAGAGCAAAGGCCCCCAACTGGGAGAACAAAGGGAAAAGGTGTTAGGTGGGGCTGTGTTGAGAGCTGAGCTCACACAGTGACACAGGTCACACATCTGGGACTGACAGACAAAGAAAAAGAGACAGAAGAAGAGGCAGACATGGTTCCTGCAACAGCATGGCTCAGGGGAGTCCTGGCATTGGCCAGTCTGAACTCTGACTTAACTTTTGCTTCCCTATGCTAACCTAAAGATGCTGCAGCCAGGTGACTAATAAACTGTTACCTTGTTTTGAAAAAGTTGCTTGTGTCACTGCAGCTACTCACTGAGACCATTGCACACTGATGGGACACAGTACTAGCCTCCCACAGGAATCTGGCCCAGCTGGAATCGCCACAGAGAGAGCCAGGGATCGCTGATACCCAAAGACTCAGTTTTGGAGTCTTGGAGGCAACAGGCCTGTTTGTGGGTCCTTGGGGCCCAGCACACTCATCCAGTGACCTTTAAGGGTCTGTGAATGAGTGGACTCTCTGCAGGAGTGCCTCTTTGTAGCATAGCAGCTCTCCACACCTGCCCCCTCTCATTCTCATCGACAACTGTTCAAGCACTGGGATGGTCTCTTTTCTTGTGACCCAGGTCACGAGGTTAATCCATCCTTTCCAGGGTAAGAACATCCCACAAATAAAAGTCCAATGACCTTATTTCAAGTCTCCAGTGCCAACTCTGGGCCCCATGGTCCTTGCCTCAGGGCTTCCAGTCACCCTTATCTCCCTCTGTGGCCACAGGCCTCGATAAAAGTGACTGGTAGGGGAATCCAGGCTCTTCCACTATATTGGGTTCTAGCCACAGTCTGCTTGGACCAACTCCTTGCTTCTGTTTCCCTGTGGTTCCTCCTACCGTGGCCATTCTCAGGTCTTGTCTCCTGCAACCTCTATCAGTTCCTCCCTTCTCTCAGGGTTGGGACTCTCAGAGCCCTCCCCTGGAATCCCCCTTAACAAACCCAAACCACAAGTACAAACAAAGCAATTTCCACCCCCCACAGGCTTGGCCTGTCATGCCTTTCTGCTATGTTGTTTCCCCAGCTTTGTACCTTAACTGAACACTTTCCGGGGCTTGCTCCCTCCCTGGAGGTCCAGAACCTGCCCTTTTTTCAGGGCTTATCACTGAAGCCTATTCCACTCCCAGTGGCTGTTTCATTTCTTATGGCTACTTGCCAGCCTTCTCTAGTCAGGCTAAGATCCCAGGGCTTATTCTTCACCTTGGTTTCGTCCTCACAGACTGTCCACTCTCAGAGACTGATTGCAGACTCCCTCCCTGCATCCCCCCTTTTAATCTCAACTTTCTCTGTTTACAGTCCTCTCCCAGCCCCTCCCCAGCTGGGCTCCATCATCCATTCAGCCTAGCTCTCCCTCCAGGTGCAGCCTGGTAGATTAAGTGGTTTCTTTCAGGTCCATATTAACTCATTCAGGGCCTTGTTACAGGTTGGGGCATGCACCAGGCCCTTGAATCTGTGACAAGTAGCATCCAGGTCTGAACACCTGGTTTAGGCTAGCCTGGGTGTGAGCAGTCACATTAAAAAGGCCTACCCAAGTTCTAGCTCCTCGCTGGTGCTGCATTCACCCGTGTGTTGCTTGGACTTCTAGGAGTATGTATCATGGTTCTTAGCACTGCAGCAAACAGAACTGCTCTATGATTCTTTCCCAATGAATTGTGGGAGAACTTGTCTGTCCTTCTGGGAACATTTTTTTTGGGGGAGGGGATGAATTGTGATGAGACACAGGGGAACTATCCGCAAGTGAAAATGGCATCCTGGCTCTAGCCTGTGTACCCACAACTGGGTCAATGAGCCTGGGTGTGAAGCAGCACTAAACCTGGATATGAAGGGCTTTGTGTGCAGACAAGAAGTGCACTAGGGGGAATGCCGAAGTAACAGCTCTGCAGTGAAGATGACCCCTGGGGTCTGATCAGCTAAGCCAGTGGAAGTTTTCCCCAAATTTGGGCAACATAATGGGGCCATTAGTGTTGCTTTAATACCAATGTAGGTTCTGTGTGTAATAAAGAAGCTCTGCAGAAAACAAAGGAACTTGGGTACTACACAGAATAAAGGAATATAAAGAGGAGTCAGCAAAGTGAACACAAAAGGACATACTTCCCACCAATGTTTGCCACATTTCATTCTATGGGTAGTTTGGATGAGCACTGACCTGTTATATAAATCGTTGACTCTCTCTCCTGGTTGAAGCTTGGGTTCCTGACAAAACAGGACAAGTCTCTGTTGGAATTTTCTGTTGTAACAATGGAAATTTGCATTTGAAACAGACCATTGGCATCTTTGGATTTAGTTTCAGAAGATGATGCTAAGAGCTGCCCATTTTGATCTCTCCATTGTGCCTTAGGCTCAGGATACCATCCAGCAGATTCACATACCACCCGGATCCCTCTGTCCTGGTAACCCTCAATCGAAATGCGAGGGTCAGAACCAAAACCTGGAAAGAATAGAATAAACCTCTGTTAACTCCAGACATTCATTTTTGTGAATACGTTGCATAGAGGGTGAGAGTTTAAACCTTCCATAGCAGGAAAATGTCAATTCTCTTTCTGCATCCCAGTTTCTCATGAGCACATGCAATGCTCTAAACAGTGAATTGTGATGGTATCACAGAGGGACAGGGCCATAGTCCTCCCACTCTCTCTCTTCCTAGGTGCCAGGTTACATAAACCCCAAACTTGGAAGCTTATTTCAGTGTGACCAGCTTGTTCTAAAGAGAGGACAAGATTTAAACAGAGCAAACAGCTCAAATAAGCTGTGTCTGTGTGCTAGAGACCAAGGGTGGAACACTTAGGCCTGCCCTATTCTAATTGGTGTGGGGTTATTCCATGCTTCCTATTGGAGAGTAGGGGGAAGAGGGAACACTCCTCTCCCCACTACCCCACATGGTCCTTGGAAACAGTGGATCTGTGCAAGCCCACTGAGAGATCCATAGCTATGATAGAGCTCACATGAAGCCTTACAGCCATTAGCCCTAAAGTCATTTCAACCTGGATCCACACAGGGACTTAGGTGTTGCAGAACCTAACTTTTTAGTGCCTAGAAAATCTGCTATCCACAAAGGTATCCAGGTTTGCTATACAATGAATGTGGAGAGATGAAGCCTGGGAATGGGATCCACAAAACGAGTATGTTGGTGCGGAGCCACCTAAACTAGCCAGGGGGATATTGTGATGGTTCTCTGGGTACCTACGACAGTGAGTCCCAGAACCGGCTCTAGGCACCAGCAAAGCAAGCACATGCTTGGGGCGGCACATTTCCAGGGGCAGGAAAAAACCTAGAGCCGGCCCTGGTGAGTCCTTTTGTTAGTCCTCTGCCTCCAGTATGAGGGAGTTGCTTGGGCCTGGGTAGGTGTCAGCTCCCTAACACCACCAGCCTTCCAGCCTCTCAAGCGATCTTGTCTAGGCAACGCCAGCCTTGTCTTCACCTGGCAGGTTAACAATAGGTGCACCCCAATCCCTGAGTCCCTTTGAATCACACCCTTGGGATATCCAGCCCCAACACTGGATATCCACAGAAATTCCAGATCCCCTGAAACCAAAAGAACAGTTTACCAGTTTTACCTTAAATCTCCACTCCTGTAGATCACACAGCACTTGTAAGCATTTACTGCAAAACCGAAGTAATTTTACTTAAATAAGGGTAAAGATTTAACTAGAAGTGAGAGACAGTGATCGAAACAACTGGTTAGAGCAAAAAGACATAAAAGGTTAACCTGGGCCTACACTTATTACATTTCCTATCTCATAAAGTAGGTTTCTCCAGCAAAGCTCATTCTCTGGCAGAGCTGGCTAGTTTCACAAGAATCAGTATCCAAATATTCATGACATCAGCCCTTGTGCACAAAAGGGCTTCCCCAAGGAAAGTATCCACAGGGAATTTCCCCTCCTCTGTTATACTCAGTCTTTTGTTTCTATTCACAGAGAAGGTGAACCACTCTCCTATTGCAATGTTTACTTTTTACCTTGAAGAAGTTTCAGTTGTTTGTAGCTGACGCTGATGTTTTCTCATTGAAAGCCCTAGGATTGAGCAAGGCTACGCAATTGAACCCTGTAGTGCATCACTGGCCAGATAGAGCATGGTGGCAACTCCTTCCTCCCTGAATGGGTCAATACCAAGACACATTATCTCCTGGGGACTAATCTCTACTCCAAGTCCATGAACCATACTTTCAAAATTAATACATTATTCTTTAAATATTACTCATACATGCATCTCACAATAATTATGAATCTTGACAAGTTATGAGCTGTCTGACCTACATGTAAGCAGATACCTTACATCAGTGGTCCCCAACCTTTTTCATCTGGCGGGCACCAAATGACAAGCCACGGAGGACTGTGGTGGCGTACGAGCATCTGCTGAAATTCCACTGACAAGCGGCAACGTCCACAGGTGTCGCCGCTGAAATGCTGCCGAAAATTGGCAGCATTTCAGCAGCGATGCCTCTGGATGACGCAGCTTGTCGGCGGCATTTTGGCAGACGCTCATCTGCCGGCCAGTACGCGGGCGCACTCAGATGCCCCAGCGGGCGCCATGGTGCCTGCGGGCACCGTGTTGGGGACAAGATGACTGATCAAATAAGAGGATCTTTATCCATACCTACTGATTTGCTGCCAGAGTCATAGAGCATCCATAAGACACTGACAAGGATTATTTTGTGCTGACACTGGCAAGTATTGTTCTGCTGTGTCATAAAACCAGCTGAAAGATTGAGTTAATAATCATGTTATGAAGTAAATATTTAAACAAAGTGGTTTATGCTAAATGGTGTTTCTCTGAAATATCTGATTAGAGCACATCTCCAGTCTAAAGTTTATAGTAAATCTGATGTTTTCTCTTTTTCTTTCCCAAGACAAAAACAAAACAAAAGGTCAGTTGGGAAAACTGAGGCACAGAGAAGGAAAGTGACTTCCCAGGGTCACACGGTAAGTCTGTAATAGAGCAGAGAACAGAACCCAGATTTTCCAAGTCTCAGACCAGTGTCCTACACACTAGACCACACAGCAATGCCACCACCCTAGGACTTGTTCTTTAAAATAAATTTCTTACATGTACAACTGTTGTCTACAAATCATATATGTGTACATTAATAAAACATGACAAGGCTTCAGAACATGACAGCATCCTCCCAGTGAGTTCCTTCCTTATCCACTAAAGGGCCCAGCACTCCTCTGTACACAGGCTGTGAGTAGAGGAGCAACACCAGTGGTTCTCCAAAGAGAGCAGCTGGTCCTGCTCCACAGAAATGGCACCACATGCGTCCCTACAGACAACACATCCTGTTGTTGCTGCTGATCATCTGACAGAAATGTCACTTTCCCTCTTCTCCTCAGCATTGTCAAGGGGAGAAGCTACCACCCTCACCAAGGCCTCCATCCCTGTGGAGACCTGCAAGTGAATTCACAATACAGGGGTGCCCATGGGTTCCTCAGCTCACCTGTTTTTCATACAGGTGGCAGAGGTCTGTTTCTTGCAGCCTCTGTGAGCTAGGCCCACACTGAGGTGATGTGGTAGGTCTTATTCATCTTCCTTCTCCATTTCCCTTCTGATCCCTTTCCTGTGTTGCTGTCCTATACTTTGTCTCCTTGATCTCCTCCCCTTTAATAATCCCACTAAAGGATTTCTGAAATGGCAGCTGCAATCTTGCAGCTTTCATAGAAATGCAATCATTTTGTGATCAAACAGATTTCATTTCTTAATTGAATGAATTTCAGCTAATTCAGGAATTATTACAAATTTACTTTCACAGACAGAGAATAATAAAGAGGCAGGAAAATCCACAACTGAAATGAGAGGTGAAATCCTGGCCCCATCGAAGTCAATAGGAATTTTACCACGGACTTCAGTGGGGCCAGGTTTCCAGCCTAAGTTTGTAACTTGTGAAACTGACTGAATGGGCCTTTACTGAGTCAAACAGTTTAATTTACTTCTCCTATTGGGAAATCCAAATATTGACTAACCTGCTACTTTGAGCTCCAACATAGCTTCTCCATAAAATGCACTTGATTGGATAAAACAACTGTAGTGTCCTTCATCAGCAGGTGTGATTCTGTATATTCTCAATGCAATGTTTCCATCGGCAATACCATCTCTCAGAAGCTCTGTCCTTCCCTGATATGCTGGCATCTGCTTTTCATAGTGATCTACTCCATCCTGATATAGATGTATAACTTCAAGGAACTGAGTCCGGTACCATCTCACCTCCATGTTTTCTGCGCTCATCCTGGGCAACAGGTGACAGGATAACACAATTTCCTTACCAGCAATGGCTGTGATGGGGTGATCAGGTCCCTTGACTTTGAAATTCACTGTCAAAGGAACCAAGATACAGAATTTTATCTGGAAGGAACTGAAAATAGATACGTCTAAGAAATAAAACAAAACAGACCTCACAGAGGTCTTCAAAATATATTTTAAATACAGCAAGTTCAGAGTTAAAGTTAATTAAAAATCACTGCTAAGAGTTCCCTTTTGCTACCACCAGGTGAACAGAAATTTGTAAAAGAAATCATAGGATTTGAACTGAAAGCCTCTCTCTGTGATGTGGGGCTGGAAGGAAATCTGTTCTACAAGAAACCCACTCCTTGGAAAGTCTGGACAGTTAAAGTCAAGGGCCTCAGATCTCTTCCCTCTGGTTCCTTAGCATTGCCCTGAGAAAATCAGAAATTCAGATTGTTTTATTCATCTCCTGAAAACCATTTCATTTATCAATAACTGCAATAACTAGAAAGCTTTTTACAGCTTCAAGCACCCTATAGTGGTGGGCAGGTGTAGTCGGAGTTGAGGGGGCTCCAATGAACTATTAAAGTCTTTTGGAGATATGGAATGCCCCAGTTCTGCAGCCATGCCATGCCCACTGCCCCCAAGACCCACGCTCTTCCCACCTTCCACAGGTCTCATGCATTCCATTTACTATATTAGTTGTTCTGCAGGAAAGAGATACTGGGGTTAGCAGGCACCTTAGAGAGTAGGGGAAGTAGCACAGAAAGGAATAATCCCTTTCCCACACCCCATTAAATATATGAATTAGTCTATAAATAGCTAGTTTAATTATTTCCTGTGTTGATGGAATGACAAATCATTGAAATGATCAAAATGCAAAGTATTTTAACAACATCCAAATATGGTAAACAACATTAGAACAGTAGCTCTGCCGTAGTTAAGGTTGAGAGCTGCTTACTGTTACACATATTATTTGTCTAAGGGCTTGTTACATTACCAGCTGGATTGACGGGCAGTGATCCAGCAGGGGGTCGATTTATCGCGTCTAGTCTAGATGCAATAAAATCAACTGCCGAGCGCTCTCCCGTCGACTCCGGTACTCCACCAGGGCGAAAGGCGCAGGCAGAGTCGACGGGGGAGCTTCAGCCATTGACTCACCACAGTGATGACACCGCAGTAAGTAGATCTAAGTACATCGACTTCAGCTACATTATTCACGTAGCTGAAGTTGCATAACTTAGATCAACCCCTCCCCCCCATGTAGACCAGGCCTAAGCACTCTAAAAATCAACACGCTGACTTGGATTTTCTTGAAAGTAGTGTGATTCATAGGAGCCTGGAGTAGAGTCTGGAGTGATTTAAATATGGGGTCATTTTATCACAGGTTTCCCAAGATATCACATGACATCAAAATCTAGCTCTTATTTGGAAAAGTTATTGAGAGTAAAATTGAGAACTCCATCATGGGCCAAGCCAAACTGATTCTCCAAAGAAAGTGAAATGAGCATGGGCAATAAACTAGGGCTCTCATGTAAACAAAAGTGTTTGCTGGCAGCCTAAAATCAGATTAACTGTGTTTTTCTAGGTGACATGTTGTGGCCATTGAACCTGAGAAGCATCAGTAAATTCAAGTCCCACCCACAGCAGCTTTCTGAGAATGTGTTGTGCATGTTAGTTGCTGTCTGTCTGCACTGGGCAAGGGCTCCTTTTGGAAGTTTCATCCTGAAACCAAGGCTTCTCGTTAAAGCCAATATTTCAAAGAGCTTTAAAATCCACACGTACTCCAATTTCACTTTAGAAGTGATACAAGTGTCACTATCTATAAGTGGCCAGTGTCTGTGAGGATATTTTCACATCACCAAAAAGTTTTACTCCCATCCGAAGCTCTTTGGAACTTTTTGTTCCCTTCTTTATTTTCTTTCAGCCACCAGACGGGGACTCTCTCAGGGAGCCTCCGAGGCAAAATTTTTGTTTCTGTGGAATCTTCTGACTGTGACAGTCCCTGCCCATTCTCTTCCAATGGGGAATTCAGCTCTGTGACAATGTTCACAGCCTTAGTTTCCACAGCTACATTCTTGATTCAGGGGCAGCCACACTGAGATCTTGTCCCACTAGTACCTTCTCAGATGGTCCTTATGGATAACTTTGTGTTTAGTCCTGGGATGCAGCTGTATCTTATACATCACTTCATTTGTTTAGGTCAGTACTCTATAGGGTCCCTTCCAAGGTTTACCCAGGTTAGGGCTCCTCCTCTTCTTTCTCCCAGGGTTGTGAAGCCAGACTAGGTCCCCTCTTTTGAAAGTTTCCCCATATATGTCAAAGAAACTTTTCATTTTATCAGAAGCTATCATCACATTTTCTCTAGCAAAGGTGCGAGATTTTTTCAGTTTCAGACTGTAGGGTTTCTATATAGTCCAAATGATTTAAATTGTTCCTCTTCAGGAACTCCACATGAGAGGTTCAATGTGTGAAGTGCTGTACTATACTTTGTACTCTCCTTGGCTGCTGTTCTGTAAGCCACCAAAAGGCATGGAAAATGCTGGTTCCAGTCCCTTTGGTGCTGTTCCACAAAGGGAGCCAGCTGAACTTCCAACGTCCTATTGAACCTTTCTGTGGTCCCATCAGATTGTGGGTGTATTAGGATGATGTGAGTTTTGTTGATCCCTGCAATCTCACAAACATGCGATGAAACAATTTGGATTCAAAGTTTCTCCCTTAACTGGTGTGTAACTCACCTGGGACTCCAAATCTGGTGAAAAGTTCATTCACTTGGACATCTGCTACTGTCAACAACCTCTTGATTTCTTCTTGGGTACACATCAGGCCATTTTTTGAAGTAGTCTGTAGCTACCAGCAAATATTGATTGCTAGCCTCTGTCTCAGGCAAGGACCCAAGAATATAAATGGCAGTGCACCACTAAGGCCCGCACGAGATAGAAGCTCCCTCACTCTTGGCGGGACTCTTTGTTACAACAGAATCTTTATATTTTCTGCACCAATTTTCTACACCCCACCTTGATTTCACCCTATGGAATTTCTCTTAGCTTGGCTAAGGTTTTTGCAGCCCCAAAATATCAAGTAGTTTTACAATCATGACAAACTAAGAACCTCCTTTTTCAGTGTATCTGGCACAACCAGCTGGTACCTGTACCCATCACCTGCTGGTTCCTCCCACCTCCTATACAGTATTTCATCCTTAAAATTCCAAGATTTTCCACTATGTCCAGAAAACTTTTATTGTGAGGGGACACTATATTCCAGGATGGCTGTGTTTGCCAATTGATATTCCAGTCATGCACTAGTCTCAGATCAGTATCCTTTCTTTTACAAGTTTTTGTTTTCCCTGGCATTCATTCCTGCAGTCCAACATCATCTGTTCTAGTGGATGAACCATGAACATTTTCACTTCTGCAAATTATGGGAAGAGAGGAGAAAGACATCTCTTCCTGAGCATATATACTCTGTTGGGCAACCAATTTCTTGCTCTTCTGATTATGGCAGTGTTTGCAATTAGCTCCCCAACAATGTGGTCTGGACAAAGCATCCATGCTTGTGCCCAAAATTCCATGCTGGTGCCCAGATCAGGATTATTCAAAAGGGAACTGAATTGTTTCTATTTTAAATGAAGGTTGATCGTTACACCCGCCAATTTCACTGCAATTTAACCCAAACTATAACAGAAATATTCTCAAGGAAAATAGCAGGAATTAAACAGAGGGAAGATGAATGATTCTAGTGGAATGATGGGGTAATGTAATCATGAGTCATGCTCCTTGCCTGCTTCCAGAACAATAGGAATGGATGTTATCAAAGAAGAGCAATTCACTGGGACCCAAATCTACATAAGGATTTAGGCATTGCCACAGTGAGAATTGCAACACTTAAAAGTTATGTGCCTAGAAAACCACTAGAACACCACAGACTGATTTAGGTGCCCAAGTTCCCTATACAATGAATGGAGAGAGACAGGCTCCTAAGAATGGGATCCACAAAAGCCAGCATGCTGGGCAGGGAACTGCCTAAACTAACCAATGGGAGATACCGATATGAAGGGTGTGTTCTGTTTCCTGCTCCTATCACTAAGTTTGGCGCTTAAGTTCAGGCTGCAGGGAGGTGCCTATCTCTGCCTATTGATCCACAAATGGGAACCCAACTTCTGCAGTCAGGTGGCTTAGGCACCTAAGTCATTTCTTCTGAGAATGAGTTAGATGCCTGCCTCACTCCACACAAGGCAGTGAGGGGGGAAGGAGGTGACCTACCTTTATAACCTTTAGCTCAGTATTTAGGGTATTCAGCTGGGATGCGGGATACCTTCAGTTCAGTTCCCACTCTGCCCTGATTAAGAGAAGGGATTATCATGGGTATCTGCCATCTGTCAGGGGAGTGTCCTAACCACTGAGCTATAGTGTCAGTCTTGCTCCTTCCCTAGACCAGTTAATAATTAATTACTCAATTAAAGTGGAACAACTTCAACACCAGAGGTGGAGAGAGACCCTATCAGAATATTTTAGAGCCCAGTGTTTAGGCCACTCCCCTGAGAGGTGGCAGATCCCTGTGCAAATCCCTTCTCATCAGGCACTCCATCTATCTTCCTCCATTTCATGGATTGTACTGGGATTTAGCCAGGAGATAGGGGTCAGGATGCCTACAGTGAGTTAGCCGTGCACATGCCTAGAGCCAGAAACATAGGTGCCTAGGGAACTTTTAAAGTGGAAATATAGCTGCTCAGTGAGTTTAGTCGCTTACAAGGTAAAGCAGAAGCCAAGCGGGACGTTTGTGGATTGCACTGGTGCCTAAAACTGGAAATCAGGTGCCTGAATTGAAGAAATTCTTACCTGAATCCAACTTGTGAACATGGAGAGCAATGAAGAAAATTATATAACAAGGCAGATGTGAACACAACATGGTATGGGAGATGGAAAAAGACTTCATCTTCCTAGGAGCTTGGTATAGATAACTGGAAAAAAGAACAAAACAAAACACAGTGCTATGATTTTTTTACATAAGTGCAATATATTATGCGGTGGTAGCAGTCATCCACTACCAGTCTGATCTTAAGGCCCTCTGCAAAATCCACACAAATTATTATTGGCCTCAATATAAACCAAGGTAGAATTTTTCTACCAAACTCAAAGGAATTCAACAAGACGATCCTGAATTATGACTCCCTAAAAATGGAATTGCTCACTATCTCATCTCCAGATCTAATTTACCAAACATTGAAGCTGATATAACTTTTCTCTGAATGGGTGCTAGGCGAGGGCACAATTATAGACTATCAGGGTTGGAAGAGACCTCAGGAGGTCATCTAGTCCAACCCCCTGCTCAAAGCAGGACCAATCCCCAACTGAATTGTCCCAGCCAGGGCTTTGTCAAGCCTGACCTTAAAAACCTCTAAGGAAGGAGATTCCATCACCTCCCTAGGTAACCCATTCCAGTGCTTCATTACCCTCCTACTGAAAAAGTTTTTACTAATATCCTACCTAAACCTCCCTCACTGCAACCTCATACCATTACTCCTTGTTCTGTCATCTGGTACCACTGAGAACAGTCTCAATCCATCCTCTTTGGAACCCCCTTTCAGGTAGTTGAAAC
>NC_133781.1:5148934-5222621 GCF_003597395.2 Chelonoidis abingdonii
GCTTAAATCCAACCCACCCCCCTTTCTCTCTCTGAGCTAAACTAAGTTATGCCAGTTCCCCAACCTCTCCTCATGCAAGATCTATGTCACCTACTCATTTTTTCTTGCATCTCTCCTGGACTTTCCAATTTTCCACATCCTTCTTTTAGTATGGGCAAATTGGACACAGTACTTCCGGATGAGGCCTCACAGTGCAAACAGAGGAGATGATTCACATCTTGATATGCTTGGCAATGCTCTACGTATACAGCCCATGGCTGTTAGCCTCTCCTTGGCACAAGGGCAATTGTTGAATATATCCAGTTTCTCAGCCACGGTAACCCCTAGGTCCTTTCCTGCAGAATGCGCTAGTTCAGTCGCTAGTCGTTAGCAAGTGCATGGGATCTTCCATCCTAAGTGCAGGACTCTGCACTGTCCTTTGCGCTGAACCTCATCAGGTTCTTTTGGCCCAATCCTCTAGATTTGCGAGTCACTGGTATCCCTATCCCTACCTCCAGGGTTCTACACTCTCAGTTTTAAGTGTACATCTGGCAATTTGTAGTGTGAGTCCCTGCCGTTCTCTAGATCATTGAATGAAGATATTGGAACAAGAACTGGCCCCAGGACTGATCCTTGGGCACTACTGCTTGATACCAAGCTGCCTAACTAGACATGGAGGCTTTATCACTACCATTTGAGCCCGACTATCAGCAGTTTCTATCCACTTATAGTCCAATCATGCCAGCCATATTTCTTTAACTTGCTGGCAAGCACATGTGGGGGGACATTCAAAAGCTTTGCATAAGGCAGGAATAACACGCAGGTGCTTTTAGCCTGACATTCCACAAAGCAGTATGTCTCATCAAAGAAGAAAGGCCAAAGCGTGAGTCCAGGACATGACGTTCTGATCATTTCTCTCCCTAAGTGCTTCAGATGATTCGGTGATGGACCCCCTGTCTTTCCATGATTTTTTTCCAGGGACTGAGCGGTGAGGATTCGACGGGCCTGTAGCGTCCGCGATCTGCTTCTTACCCTTTAAAATGAGGGCCTACAATTAACATTTTTCCAGTCTCCGGGAATCCTCCTTTGCTTGATATAATTTTTCAAAGATAATGGAATGGTCTTGAATCAATGCATTGCAGCCCTTTAGCACCTCAGATGAAGTGCCATCTGCCCAGGATTTTGCTCATCAGCCTTTTAAACAGTCTTGAACCACTTATTCTCTTAACAGAGGCTGGTCCTCCCCCATTGTCTGTGATGCCAAGTGCAACAACAGTTGGGAGAGCTGATCTTGTACGTCTAGAAGCAGGTGAGAAAAATTTGCTTGATAGAGGTAATTAGCTTGTTGCCACATCTCTGTCACTAGTTGCTCTCCTCATTTCAGTAGAGAGGGATGCAACATTTACTCCTTGACTTTCTTACTGTTGCTAACATACCTGGGAAAACTTTCTTGTTACTTTGAAACTCTCTTGCTAGTTGCAACTCTAAGTGGTGGTCTATTTGAGCCATTTTTTATTCCTGAATCTCACTCCTGCTATGCTGAGCAATATTTTTATATCCTCCTGGTCATCATGTAAATCTTCCACTTTTTGTAGCTTTTTTTTTTTTTTGAGTTTACGATCAGCAAGGATTACGAAACTGGTCGCTGCATATTCTACTATTCTTTCTACCATCAGGATGCTTTGTTTCTGCAACTAACAGGTTTTAAAAATACCGCCTTCCTGGACTCATTTCCTCTCAGAGTTTTCTCCCAGGGGATCCTGCCTATCAGTTCCCTAGGGAGTAAAGTCTGTTTTTTCTGAAGTCCAGGGTCCGTATACTGCTGCTCTCCTTTTTTCCTCGTGTCAGGATCCTGAACTCGACCATCTCATGGTCACTGCCTCCCAGGTTCCCATCCACTTTTGCTTCCCCTATTAATTCTTCTCAGTTTGTGAGCAGCAGGTCAAGAAGAGCTCTGCCCCTAGTTGGTTCCTCCAGCACTTGCAACAGGAAATTGTCCCCTACACTTTCCAAACACTTCCTCATGCATATTAACATTCTGTTTGCTTTTGAAACAGCAGTAGCACATTGAGTAAAGGTCTACATTGAGCTGGCCACATTGAAATTCCTAACTTGTTACATTTATTTTAGAAGCAAGAGGCTTTAGAATTACCCCTTCTAATGTGAATTATTTTGCATTTGTTGACTCAGAATTTAATATGTTATCATATTGTCCATTCACTCAACTTGTTTAGTTCTCTCTGAAATTCCTCACCATCCTCTCTGCACTTGACGAACCCAAATAACTATCTAGTGCAAGTTTTGCAACCTTACTACTAAACCGTCTTTCCAGATTCATTAAACAGAGGATCTATACAGAACTCCATTGTTATCCTTTTGCCATGAGGAAAATTAGCCATTCATTCCTACTCTGTTTTCCTTCTCCTAGCCAGTTTCTTAGTATTGTCTTTTGAAGGACTGTCACAGGATTTTTGAAATTCCAAATAAATTATGCCTATCTAGTTCTCCTTTATCTACAGTTTGATGAGTTGGTTTAAGATTTTAACTTATTAGTTAGGCCTCTTATGCCTTTGCAAAAAAAAAAACAAAAACTGCTGTTTTTCCCCTAACAGACCATGGTCAACAAGTGTTTTATAATTTTAGTTATCAACCAATTTATGTTACAGAAGTAAGGCTCACTGGTCTGCAATTCCCCAACTTATACTTAGAACATTTTTAAAAATATAGATATAACATTTTCTATCCTCCAATTCTGTAGCTGTTAATACAATGTTGCATATTTTTGCTAAGAGCTCAGTGCCTTCATTCTTAAACTCCTTCAAAAAGCTTGAATGTATCAGCTGGGCCTGGTGACTACTACCCCTCTTCTTCTGACAATTCAATCTCTGATAGTACCTCAGCTCGATTACCAGAAAGTAATTATCTCCGAAATGTCCTCACTGGCAAAGGCTGATGCCAAGAATCATTTTGCTTATCACCAATGTCTGTATCTTCCTTAATTGCTCCCTTTACTCCAAGGGACCCACTGATTCTTTTCCAGCCTTCCTGTTTCTGAAAGATTTAAATAACCTTGTTTGTTATTATACCTTTAGCTATTTGCTCTCTAAATTCCATCTTAACCCAAGCTAGTTTCCTTCTGATGTATTGCCTCCTAAAGGTTATATTCCTTTCCATTAGCTATACTTGATTTGGATTTCCATATTCTGAAGGATTTCTGTTTGTCCCAAATTACCTCTGAATCCTTGCCATTTAGCTATAACCATGTACTTCTTGCTTTTCTGCTTGTTTCTTGTTCAGAGGTATGCACATCTTCTGAGATTCTTGCTGTATCCCTAAGCAACCTCCATGCTAAATGTAAGGATTTTAACATCCTTTTTGTGATTTTAGGATCTTTTTGATGTTTCTTCAATAAAACATTTCCCCTTTCTAAAGTTTATTGTCACTATGGCTGTTTTTATTATTTCTATTGCAGTAGCATTTAATGCCCCAATCTATGATCAAATCCCCATTGTGCTGGGTACCCTACAAAAAGGTAGAACAAAGACAGTCCCTGCCCCAGACAGGTCACAAACCAGAAGTATAGCAGGACAACAGACTGATATAAGAGCAGTGTTGTGCGTGTAGAGAAGGAGGCAACAAAGTAAGAGTAAGATAGGTATGTTAGTTTTAAAGGTACCTCCAGTATAATCTTTTTACTTTTCCTCTTACCTGGCCACTGAATGTAAGTGTACTGTGGTTGCTATTACTTAGGCTTTGTCTACACTACACAGCTTTTAGTGACATGTCCGTGCTGCTAAAAGTTGGGCAGCGAAACACTGTTAGCAGGTGCTTTTGCTGAAAAAATACTTCGACCCCCTATGAGCAGGGCCGACAACTTGTGTCTTTCAGGTGTTAAATGACACCCCCCAAAAAAGACAAAGTTTTGCAGACAAAGCTATGACACTCCTTGGGGGTATTTTGTCAGCAAAAGAGCCAAAAAACAGTGACTACACTGCCTGACTTTTAGCGACATGAGTGTAGTGACACAGCTGTGTCGCTAAAAGTTGCGTAGTGTAGACGAAGCCTTAGTGGTGCAACTAGAGTTCTTTTCTAAATCAGTTTTGGTGCATTATTTAGGACTAAGTCAAGAATAGCAGAACAGAAGTATCAAGGCATTGAGACAAAATGATACATTACATTTTAAATAACTGTCATGAATTTGAGACATTCTGTGGCTTAGCTAAGGAAATATAGATCTGAGAATTTCTGAAAGTACTAGAATCTTTATTGTTTACCCCAACAATCAGTGACTATCACAATTGCAATATACATAAGGAAGAAGCAGTCAGAGGGTTATTACTAAAACGCTGCATTAAACTTTAAAGTGATCAAAGTGATAACCAGAGATTACACAAAGTTAACATTAAAAAAACAAAACAAAAACAAACAAAAAAAACCCATCACATTATCTGGATGGTAACCTACCTAGCTGTAAACTGAGAAACTGATTTCTATTGTTAACTTAAATGTAATTCTTTAAATACAGGACTTAATTGGCATTAACAAACTAACTTCCTATACAGACTAGAAGGGGGATGCTTAACTCACAGCTAGAGGACTAAACAAATGAAGCTAGTTTCTCAAACTATTTTACGAGGACTTCTTCACAGATTCTCAACCTTTCAAGAGAAGCTTAAGAAGTGACCTGATCATAGTATACAAATATCTACTTAAGAGTTAGATTTCTTATAGTAGATTGCTCTTTAATGATGAGGCAGAAAAAGGTAGAATGAGATCCATCCCCTGGCTAGAAAATTGAAGCTAGGCAAATTCATATTGCAAATAAGATGCATATTTTTAATATTAAGGGTAATTAGTCACTGGAACAATTTACCTAAGGATGTGGTGGATCCTCCATCATTTGAAGACTGGATAGCTTTCTAAAAGATATGCTGTAGCTCAAAAAGAAGTTTTGGGCTTCATACAGATGTTACTGGGTGAGGTTCTTTGGACTTGCTATACAGGAGGTTAGCTTACACAATTGTAATGGTCCCTTCTCATCTTAAGATCTATAAATTGTTGCAGCAAAACTACTTTACAAATGTGGATAACAGTTTCTATAAACAAACAAACAAACAAACAAACAAACAACAAAAAAGACATTTTTGTGAAGAAATTCGCCAAGTATAACTTTCATGCAGTTTTAACCATGTTGTTCATTTACACAAGAGCATATAGTTAAAGTCACTTAAGGCAGCATGGCTATTTACACACACACCAACCCCCGGGCGTGACTTCCCACCGAGCCAGGAGGGCCCCAGTTCCCTTCATCCCACATGCTGTGGAGGGGCCACATGGCAACAACTCTGGGTGCGTGGGTAGCCCTAGGCCTGGCCGCCGGCCCAGAAGATGGGCGGAAGTGACCTAATGGGGCGAGAGTAGAAGCGGCGCCCGCTGCCTCAGCTGGCAGTCCTAGCCTGAATACGCTCAGGCACAGCGGCATAAGTGACATTTTAGCGGGGCAGAAATACCCTCCCACATCACTCCTCCATCCCCCTTTTCACAGATCAGGCCAACAGAACAAAGGAGTTAATGCAATCAGAACTTTACACAACTTCCTAGCTGAAGGTTGAGTATCAGAGGCGTAGCCGTGTTAGTCTGGATCTGTAAAAGCAGCAGAGAATCCTGTGGCACCTTATAGACTAACAGACGTTTTGGAGCGTGAGCTTTCGTGGGTGAATATTGTTAGTCTATAAGGTGCCACAGGATTCTCTGCTGCTTCAGCTGACAGTTGTTTCAACTCTGTGAGCAGAATGGTATAGAAATGCACAATTTTCAGCGTTGCTGAGAGCGTCTCCACGTATACACACTTGTACTGAGATTTCGAGTTAAAGCAGGGATTTCATCACACAGTTGCACTTCCGGATCTCCACCCTATCCCAGCTCTGCTGATATCCTTCCGTCCTGACACACACCCCACCCCACACTTTGTTATTCCAGTCCTGGGCTAACCCACCCAGCACTGCCAACACTCCTCAATCCCAGCTCACAGCTCCTCTGCTATTCCAGCCTGGACTACCCAGCACCCACCCAGCTCTGCGGAAACCCCTCAGTCCCGAGCCAACGCCCCGCATGGCTATTTACACATAGGCCAGCCCGCGGGCGTGACTTCCCGCCGAGCCAGGAGGGCCCTGGTTCCCTTCGTCTCACATACTGCGGAGGGGCCGCACGGTGACAACTCTGGGCGCGTGGGTACCTCTAGGCCCGGCCGCCGGCCCAGAAGAGGGGCGGAAGTGACCTAATATGGCGAGACTAGAAGCGACACCCGCTGCCTCAGCTGGCCGTCCTCGCCTGAACACACCCAGGCACAGCGGCGGAAGTGACGTTTTAGCGGAGCGGAAATATCCCCCCCACTCCTTGGGGGGGGGGGCAGAGCACGTAGCCGCGGTACTGCGTCTGCTCAAAAGAAGCCGGTTGAGTAGCTGACGGCGTTGGACTGATCTACCAATGGGGGATTGAGGGGTGACGTACGTGTGAGCGGTGCGGGAAAGGCGGCGGTCACGTGTCCCCGGCAGAGGGCCGGGTTCCTAGGCGCGGCCCCACTCGGCCCCTATGTGTTCCAGGCTTGGACCCTGCGCTCGCCGCCCAGCGCGGACGCTGGGCTCTGCGGGGAGCGCCACGCAGCCGCCTCCACAGGTGGGGGCTCCCCCAACGCGCTCACAACAGCTGTAGGGAGCCCTGGGGAGCTGGGAGCCCCGCGCCTGCGCTTTCCTCAGCCCCTGTCTGTCCCTCCCCCACCCCCTGCCCGCTGCCAGCCTGGTTCTCCCGCGTGCCTCCCTTCAGCCCGCCCCGCCCCCCACTTCCCTAGCTAAACCTTTGGTTTGTCTCCGGGATCCCTATACTTACCTCGCGGCCCGCAGCAAGGGCCTGCGGAGCAGAACTTCCTCTGCTGGGGACACCCTAGTAACTAAACTGCGGTGCCGCGTGCCACCGAGTCAGCAGGGGGCTCGGCTGTGACGTAATCACGCGTCGTGCATTGCGCAACAGTCGCCGGCGCAGCTGACTGACGCGTCCCGCGCACCAGCTCACTATGGACCCCACCTAAAGTCAGTGCCCGAGTGTGCTGTACTCTGCGTAACAAGCTTCCTATGAGTGGACCCATTGAAGCAATCAGGGTTACTTATAGTGCTGAAAGCTAAGCCTGTGAAATTTGAATGCCCTGCTAGACAAGGGAAGGTTCATTATCCTCATAGGGAAACTGAGCTATAGTGAGATTCAGTGACTTGCTCCAAATCACACAGTTTTTGACAGGGCTGGAAGTTTGTGACAGGGCTGGGAATTGAACCTAGATGTCTTCAGTGCCTTAGCCACAAAGACACCCATCCTATTATTAATTCCCCCCTTTTCTTCCTTTTTCCATCTTTGTGTGTTGTCCATTTCCAGTCTCTGGTCTTTAGCCTGTCCTGTGAGTGTAAAGTGCTTAGCACATTTTTGGGTGCTATATATATAAATAGCTCATCATATTTTTAGTCAGGTTTAAAACATATTACTTAACATGATTGTGGAAACTAGTGTACATGTAGATGGTTTCTATAATGTTAGTTAACATGTCTTGAAAAGCACTGTAGACAAATTCTTGGGCAATGCAGAGGAAAGGAGTTCTCTAACACTGAGCAGGAATGGAGGTCAGGGGAGTACATAGGAGTTTCTGGCAGTTAGAAGGCAGTTTTTTTATGGGGAGATCAGAAAAGGTTTCAGTTAGGGTTTCTACAAATCACTCTTGTTCCTCTAGGAATTGCCACAGTTCCTGAAATTTAGACACAATCTTCTACCTCTTGGTTTCTGTTTGTTTCTGTGTAAAAATAGAGAAAAGGCTGGTCAGGGACATTGATGGAGCCTGGGATCTATTCATGGAGAATTGAGTGTGCAGGAGGGAGAATTTCTTTGAAAATCCTAAGACTTCTGTCATTTGACTACACCCTCCCCATTGGTCCCAATATCTCTGAAAGGGATATTTCCATCTCTGTCATGGTTAGCATACTATATTATTCACAGTCTTGGGAATTCAGAACCTGAGCAGCAGCAGGAGGCAGGACTTAGTACTACACTGACAAAGATGCCAGGGGAGGAAAAAGAAATAAACATGTTATCAGTGCAAGAAATGGCCAGACCCAGTGGACAGCACTTCACAGGTGACATTCAGTTTACCTGGAGAGGATTTCTGTGACAGCGACAAGGGCTAGAAATTAATTCATTAACTGAAATGTAAGCTTAGAGCTTGTCTACACATGACTCTAACCCAGCAATCCATGATCATGGAGAAACGCACACAAGCCCACGTTTAGCAGATCCACAGAGGAATCTTCCTACAAACAGAGCTTCCACTGCAAGTCCCTGCCAGTTCATAACTATGGGCACCTACCAGATACTCCTGGCTGCTCTTCTGTTTAGTCACTTTAAATCCAAGCAGCTTTTCTCTCTCTCCCCTCAGAGTCTTCAAATGTGCCGGAATTTTTTCCTGAAGAAACAAATGATTTGAGAGGTTTTGTTTTGAGGGTTGAGAGGGGTGTGGAGCTAGGTGTTTTCCCATCCAAAACCCAAGATGACTGTTGGTCCTAATTGCTTTGACATCAGGGCCACCAGGGAGATGAAACCTTATTAATGGAGACTGGAAGTGTGTCATATTCCAACTTGTTACCAATTCAGGTTCAGTTTTTTTAGTAATCAGAGAGGCTTAACTAACAAAGTTATACAAATCCCAGAAACCAGCAGGACTCTAAATATGGGCTGGGATTCTCCCAGGAGCCCAACACCCATTGAATTTCAGACCTGAAGCCCTGGAGGTTGCACTGTTTGGACAGAACTGATCTAAGCACTAGGGCAAACCCCATTAGAGGTAGGCAGACCATTCATCTGGTTTGAAGCTGCACAGTTCCAGTTTTGTGGAGCACTATCCCTGTCCAGTAGGGACTTAGCAGTGGATGTGGTTTTGTCCAGTGAAAATGAGAGGAGGAGACTGAGGGTGGGGCCAACACCTCCATGCATGTGGGGGCACGCTGACAAAGGCGGAAGTGGGCCCATGCAGGCAGACCGATACAGGTGGGGGGTGGGACTGTGCAGGCAAGTGTGGGGATGTCCTGTATTCTGGGAATGTGTTAGTGAACACTCTAATTAGACGTGCTGATTTATATTAAGAACAGTTGGGGTTTGCCCTAGTGCTGTCCTAAATCCTTTCCATAGCAGTGCCCTCTGGGTAGGTACCCTGTTGTCCCATTCTGTGGTAACAATTCCAAAAGCAGTGGATTCTGGAAGATTTCAAAAGGCTGCATTGTGGGATTAATGGAACCAGTTTGGCTGGTCCTTGTCCCAGTACACAATAAAACAGTTCAGACTGACACAGGTAAGCTCCAACCTGTGGATAGTTTTGCAGTAATCCAATCTAATCCCCATGGTATTTGTATATGGCATGGACCTGTGCTTTCTGGGGCCTTTTTGTATGTAGACTCAAGCTGCTCAGGGTCCACACCATGTTTAGCACAGTGACCTTCTCTAGTGCAGGCTGGCATTCGAGTTTCACCCCTCATGGAACAACACAGGAATTCAGAATCTCGGTGGGAAACCTCCTGTGTCTGCTGGGTTTGGGAATTTATCAATGTGTCTTTCCCTCTTAAAAGACATACTTCATCACTGTCTGTTAATGCTGGGGTGGCAGCATGGCCTACTGGTTAGGACCCTAGACTGACTCTGGGGAGATATGCGTTCTATTCCCAGCTCTGCTACAGACCTACTGGATGACCCTTGCCAACTCACTGACCCATTCGGTGCCAGTTTCCCTTTGTCTCTCTTGTTTAGTTACACTGTAACCTGCTCAGGGGAGGGATTACCCTTTACTGTTCTGTGCAGGGCCCAGATCTCATTCAGGGTCTGTGAGGGCTACTGTGATGCAAATAAGAAAAACAACAATAATAAACTCTATAAGACAAATCAGTAATAAAACAGCAGCTTGTCACATCCCCTTCTCCAGTCTGAAGGGAACACTCTCATATAGATTGGCTTGCAGGTCTTGTGATTTAAGCCTCACTGATCATTTAACAGTTTATGTTCTGTTAAAAGTTGCCTTATTTCACCAGTGGGAGCTGGTTTTAAAAAAGGATTCAGCATCTCAGATAAAAGTTTCTCATATCGGGTATCCTTAAAAACTTCATTTTTTGCTTTTCTTGTCACATGGACATATTATCTATTTTGTTATAGCATCGCCCTTACAATGAAGACTTTACAGCACTGAATGAAACACCTACAGGCAACTTTCAGTTAAATTAACTTGTAATTAAAATCCAAAGTTATTAGGGATACACAAGGCCATAGACAGGACATTTCAAGTGAACAGTGTGCCCACAGCAGCTGAACCAAGGTGTGATAGGGATCCCAGTGCGGGCCAGCTGTGGTCACTCAATTAGGGTGAACTGAAAAGAATGGGGCAGACAATCCCAAAGCTGGTGGATATTTCAATACTTAAATTTACCAAGTCAGCATAAAACAGCTTCTTTATTACCTCACTGGTTGCCCAGAAGGCAACACTACAGTTCCCTTGAAGTTACCCAGCCTCAGGCCTCCATCCAGGTACCCAAGTCAAATACAATGAAGATTTCTGAAAATCTTATCCATCATATAAAAGAAAAGGTTCTACCAATCCCAAAGGATCAGACACATTACCTCCCAGGTTAATGAATATTCCAGATCTTACCCAAATACACGTTCACACCCAATTCTTATTAACTAAACTAATATTTATTAAAAAATAAGAGAGAATATGGTTAAAAGTCAGTATACGTAAAGACACGAGTTCAATTCTTGAGGTTCAGATTCATAGCAGAGATGATGAGCTTTGTAGTTGCAAAGAGTTCTTTCAGAAATAGTCCATAGGTTATAGTCCAATGTTTATATTTCAGGGTGGTCCAGTCAGAACTAGGATCTCAGCTCTTGCGGTTTAGGCTTCCCCTGCATGAAACATCGAGCAGATCTGAGGATCAGGACCCAATGGTCTTTTATACAGTTTTCTAGCCTCCACTTGACCATACAGTCCTGGGTAAACAATAGGCTTTTGATGTAACCTTCTGCTTTCTAAACATCACCAGTAATTAGTTACACAAATTAACATAGGGCAATTTATTCATTAGGCAGTCTGTCACAAACTTCAAAGAGATATATAGACAATGACATTACTTCACTCAAGATTCATTTAAATGTTAATATTCCAGGAATTAATAGTTATAGTGACAAACAGGAGCTATCTGTTTACATGGTTAGCATCAAAGATACAGTCCCTTAATATTACCTCTAACTTCTAACAACATAGGTTTGCATTTCAAAGTTTTAGCCTATCTACCATGAATGGCCCTAATTACCATTCACATACCTTTATAACATGACTTTAAAGGTTGGCTCTGGGTCATTCAGCCTGCAAGCTGCTTAACCCTTTCTGGCCATGCGTTATATGTTGTATAAGATTTGCTGCAATTATATAGCAGTGGAAGCAACAGTGGTTTGCATAATTATATTTTAATCAGACAATGTCACAATCCAAAGTTATTAGGAAGACACAGGAGCAGGGGCATAGATAGAACATCCCAGATGAATACTGTGCCCACAGCAGCTGAACCAAGGTCCAGTGACAACTGGCTGTGCGCTGTAACTCCAAAACTCATGGAGGTTGGACTAGGGTGCAGGGGGGGCAGTTGTGCTGCTGGCAACTCAGTCTGGGTTGGCTGCAAAGGTTGGTGTGAGAAACTGACACATTTAGGGTGACCAGATGTCCCAATAAAATCGGGATTGTCCCGATTTTTAGCTGTTTGTCTCGCGTCCCAACCGATATCTGGTCGGGGCGCAATTTGCCCCTATATATATATATATATATATATATTTTGCTCTGCTGGCACCACTCAGCTTTCCCCCACCCCTGGTGTCCTGATATTTTCTTCATCTCATCTGGTCACCCTAGACACATTGTACTAAAGGGCGAAAGGTGTCTGTTTAACTTTGATGAGGCTTCCTCTCCATGATCTGTCCCTTTGTATTGGCTGGGGATCACCCTGCTTAGATACAAAGATTGTTCTATTGCTAAGTGTGGTATTTGCCCCAGGGATTAATACTTGCTCTCCTCAAAAGGGAGGGTGATGCTTCCCTTGGTGCTTGTGATGGGTGATTGGAGATTCCCCTTACAAATATCTGGGGACCCACCTGAGAAAAGAGGCCAAAGCGCATATGCTGGAAGCAGAGGAGTAAATGGGGATGGGGAAAGCATCTCAGGCTGGGGTTATCATCGGTTGAGGAAGGGAGTCTGAATCCCTAGGCACATGCATCTGTCTAAGCACAAGCCTGCCCCTTGTTGGAGAAGTAAGAGTTAACTGTTAGAAAACTGGAAAATGTGGAATGCAGGTGGCAATTACTTCAAAATGCCACTGCCAGCCTTAGGGTATGTCTACACTTACTGTTTAAGTGCAAAAAGTCCCTTTTTGTGGTGAAACCCAGAAGTTTCACCGCAAAAAGAAAACCACCTTCACGAGAGGCATACAGTTCTTACCACTGTTCTTTTTGCGCTGCTGTGAAAGTGAAGACATGTTCTACCAGTGTAAACACCCTTTGGCCTCTGAAGGATATCCCACAGTTCCAAAAATGACCACTCTGGCCTGCATCTCCGCTGCTCTGATGCACGGACATCCGCCCTTCCCTCTGTAAGCCTTGGGAACTTCGAAGCTCCCTTTCTCTTTGTTTGAAGATGTGGCGGGGAAAGCAGCCAGACAGAAGGAGGTTTGAAAAAAAATGCCATGGAAGAAACCAGGAAGTAATGGGGCTGCTGTGACATGAACCAGGGCAGCACAGGGCACTGAGCAGGGATCCAGAATGCCTTCCGCTCACCCCCCCATCGAGAGAGCTGCACTGTGGGATAGCTGTCCTACAGCGCTGCTCTCCTCGGCAATGGAAGTGCTGGTAGTGTAAACACTCTCCAGTGCCTGAGGAATTGAGTGAGTACACAAACCAGCGCTTTATTTTCACAGATTCCCTATCACCAGTGAAACTTACAGCACAAAAACTCTGTAAGTGAAGACATACCCTTACCTCTCCTTCTCACGTCCGTAAAGCCCCACTCACTCCCACAAGCCTACACACTGCTGCTCCAGGAGACTTTCCACTTTGCCATCCTTCTGATGCAGCTATTTAGTGGCCCCGACCTCTCTTAAAACTTGGTTCTCTCTACAACTGAGTCACCCTCAGTGCTCCCCCAGAGCAGATCTCCATGGGTGTGTCTGTGGGAGTGGGGCTGTGAGACTGGTGAGCACAGCCAGGAGGAGAACACTACAATGTATTTTTCTTACTCCTGTAAAAATTTTTGATCTTTTTGCATAAAATTCTGAAAACCAGACTTCCAGTTTTTTGCAAGCTGAAGAAGGCAAAAGTCTGGGATCTATAACTAGGGATTTCTAGAGAAGACTGTGATGGGTTGGATCCCCCCTTTGGGGGTGCCACCTAATGTAGTGGGATTTCACTGAGTCTCTCTTGCTCAACAAGCCAGGGTTCCCTCTCCCTGCTTTGCTGAATTAGGCTTTCTGGCCTCTTGCACACACAGGTAGGGCCACACCCAACTGCAGTCACAGACTGAAGTCAGCTCCATGTGAGAGGACTCTCCCAGCACTCATGTGCGCATCCCTTTTGGGAGATAAACCTAAAATAATACTATCTTGCATTGTATAGAAAAATTTGCACAGCAGAAACTCATAAAAATCTGCCTTCTTCCTCAATGTGAAGAGAGATGTGCATGATTTCTTGCCTCCGCAGTTAGAAATGACATAAACTGGGTTTTATTATAAACAAGAAATAAGTTTATTAACTACAAAAGATGAATTTTAAGTGGTTAAAGAGATAGCAAACAGAACAAAGCAGATTACCTTAGCAAATAAACAAAAAACACAGACTGATCTAAACACACTATATAGGTAGGAAACAAATTAACAAAGTCTCACCCTGAGTGATAAACAGGCTGGCAGATTCTTAAGGCACCAGTTGCTTTGGCTTTCCCAGGTTTTCTTACACAGGCTAAAGATCTTAGGCTGGGACTATCAGTTCCCAGAGTTCAGTGTTTTTTCCTGAGGTGTTCTCAGATGTGCTGTTGTAGGGAGACTGAGGACCCCTTGATGTTGTCATTGTCCCTCTTTTATATTCTCCCCTCACTTGCTGGAAAGATTTTTTGCTGTGACCTGGGTCAAACATTTCCCTTTGTGTAGAACTATCTCGGAGAGGTTTCTATTGCACACAGTTTCTGGGATAATCCTTATGCCTTTGTGCATTTCTTCAATAAGCCACTAAGGGCTTGTCTACACTGGCACTTTACAGTGCTGCAAGTTTCTCAGTCAGGGGTGTGAAAAAACAACCCCTGAGCGCTGCAAATTTCAGTGCTGTAAAGTGCCAGTGTAGACAGTGCACAAGCACTTAGAAGGGGCCTGCTCAGTGCATGGTGCTGCTCCTGGCACTGAAACCAGAGTGAAGGGCTGGAAACAGGCATGATCACAGCACTGCACACACACCACAGACTGGAGTGGAGAGCTGAGAACAGACATGCTTGGTGCATGGCCCAGGAAAACAGCGCTGAGTCTGGGAGGTAAGAATGAACAGGCTCACTCCAGGCCCAGGCACACAACCCTGAGATGGAGGGCGGGGAGAGTGGGAGAGACCCGCATGGCAATGAGTAGGGCAGTGCTGGGCGTGCCAAGGGAAGGGAAAGTTGACGGAGGGCAGGCGAGGGGGAAAGGGAGGGGACACCTGGGTCCTTCCCAAAGGGTGAAGGGCAAAAGCAGGGATGGGAAGGAGAAGGGAACTCCGGAAGGAGCTAGAGTTAAGCCCAGGGGTGAGGCATTGCCAGAGAGTGATAGAGGGCAAAATCCCAGCACAGGCAAGGGTAGAAAGGTAATAGTTACCCCTGTAGACAGAGACATCAGTGTTTGCAAAAATAGGGTGGAGGGCAGAGGGTATTCCCCCTACCCTCACAGACAACACCTCTCAGCATGGACTTTCCAGGACTGGGTTCTTAAAGGCACAGGCATCCCAATGCCTAGTATCTGCTGCTCCTCTTTGACTGATGTAACCTACTGAGGTGCTGTAGGAGACTTAATCCAACGAAACATTTTACACATACCCCTTCAGAAACAAAGAATCCCTTATCACTGTATCTAACAGTGTCTCGTAGCATAGAGCATAGAGTCTCATAGCAGTTCACCAAGTTGTCTGTCTCATCTGCTGCTGGGATTCCCTAAATTCCCTGAATTTTTAATTCTAACTTTTTTCTTCTTATTTTTACAGCAGAAGTTTATTCTGTTGGCTCTTCTGACTTCCACTCGGACTCAATTTCTCATCTCAAAACTTTGTCTTCATTCAATCCACCAATGGTGATTGCATTTTGCAACTGTTATTTTGCCTCTCAATCTATCCCTTAGTAGTTTTTCCTCATGCCATTATGTACAACTTGATTCTCAAATATGCAATAAAGGCATTATACTATCTCCTGTGATATCTTTCTCAAAGGTAAAATCTATTATAAGTTTGGCTGAACATTAGAACTGCCGTAGTGGGTCAGACAATAGTCCATCTAATCCAGTATCCTGTCTTCTGACAGCAGCCAGTGCCAGGTGCTTCAGAGAGAATGAACAGAACAGGCAATCACTGAGTGAACCATCCCATTGTCCACTCTCAGCATCTGGAAACTCTGGGTAACTGAATCTCCAGCTCACCTATGGCAGAAAATTCATTGTCAAAGTCGATAATAGGCAGGATTTTAAATATCCACCAGAGGCCTGCTGTGCATACTCAAAGCTAAGATATGTAAGGAGAAGGCAGCTGAGATGAGAGCTGGGACAGAGTGATGCAAACCAACCTGCTGAACATGCCTAATAGGTTGCTTTTAAGGCTTTCAGTTTAGCAAGGTGGGAAGTCTATGAAACAACCTGAAGAGAGAATAGTGATAAGATTTAATAATGCTTTCCACTTCTACAGCACCGTCCCTCAGCATTACCAAATGTGCAGAGTGCGTTGGGAATATCAGGATGTTAACCTTTGCAGGGTCCTGTGAGAGGCAGGTCAGTGTTCCAGTTTTATAGCTGGAGGACATGAAACACTGGGAGGTGACATGGCAGCAGAAGCGTTCTGAACAGAATTCTTGGTTTTGTTTGTTAAAATATTGGATCCAGTATAAAACGCCATTATACAAAGCAATATGAAGTAAGAGACTGAAATACCATTGGAAATAATAATAATAAAAAAGGAATCATGCAACCCCTAGTAATGCACAATTCTGGGCCAATCCTGTATAGAGTGTACCCACTGAGGGCCCTGTGTGCTTACCAGAAACCTAGAGGAACCAATACCAATGCCTGAGACAGGAAACTCAACTGCTCCCAATAGCCTCTGAAAAACCCTTGCCAGCTTGGAAACAAAAACCAGCAGGATGGACTCAAGGCCCATCCTGGTCCTTATTTCTTTTATTAGAATAACGGGAGGCTGGAGAATCACGCCATCACCAGGAAGAGGCAGGTCTACGTGACTGGTGACTGACTACTAAGAAGAACAGACAGGTCTGTCACCAGAGATGATCTGAAGAACAGAAGGGTGTGCTGTCTGGCAGGGCCTAAGATACGGGATGTGGACCTGAGGCTGAAGAGGAGCCTAAGGGGAGCAGGAAAGAATCCACTGATTGTCCTTCACGTGGTTAAAAATGATATTGCTAGATTATCACTGGAAGGCATCAAAGGAGACTGGAAAATGCTTAATGAAATGGAGGCTCAGATCATGTACAGTGGGTTTCTACCCGCCTCTAGAGGAGGAGAACAAAGGGGAAACAAGATTACAGTGATCAACAGGTGTCTCGCCTGTGAGGCTATGAGAAGGGTTTTGAGATTTTTGACCACTGAGAGGCATTCACTGAGACAGGACAGTTCTCATGGGATGGATACCACCTGAGTAGGGAGAGAAATAGACTTCTGTGATGGAGGTTGGCACAACTGATTAAAAGAGCTTTAAACTAGGAACACAGTGGAGCCAGCTGGGGAATGATCATGTAATCTCCACGCCTGATTTTAAAATTGAGAGGGAGGAAAATCAAGTAAGAAAGGATAAAGTAATGGAGAAAGGAACAACAGTGGGTAGCAGAATGGACATTAAGAGGAAGCATAATGCTGATATCAGTCAGGTAGTTGATACTGACAGTAAAATAACTCTATCCAATTGAGTGAGGAATTTGGGCAAAGCGAAGCAGCAACAATTAAGATGTTTGTACACCATCAAGCAGGGTTACCAACTTCCTAATTGGACAAAACCAAGCACCCTTATCCTGCTCCCTGCTCATCCCATTCCTTGTGGACCCACCCCTGCCCTGCCCTGCCCCTTCTCCGAGGCCCCATCCCCTCTCATTCCATCCCCCCACCCTCACACACTTTCACTAGGCTGGGGCAGGGGGGTGGGGATGGGAAGAGGTAAGGGCTCCAGCTGGGGATGTGGGCTTTGGGTTGGAGCTGGGGATGAGGGTTGGGGGTGCAAGAGGGGCTCTGAGCTGGGGATAAGGGTTTCAGAGTGCAGGAGGTTCAGAGCTGGGGTGGGAGTAGGGGCATGGGAACGGGTGCAGGTGGTTCTTACCTAGGTCAGCTCCCAGGACATGGATGGCAGATCTCTGTACCCCTAGGTTAAGGGGCTGCCAGGGAGGCTCCATGCACTGCCCCTGCCTGGGGCTAGGGCCGGGGGCTTGCCGCGCTCTGGCCGGGGATACAGCCAGGAGAGTGGGGCCAGGGGCTTGCTGTGTTATGCCTGGCGCTCCGGCTGGGAGAGTGGGGCCAGGGGTTTGCCACACTCCATCAGGTGCTCCGGCCGGGGGAGTGCAGCCGGGGGCTTGCCGCGCTCCACCAAGTGCTGCAGCCGGGAGAGCGGGGCTTGCCACGCTACAGCCTGGGCTATGGCTGGGGGAGCGGGGCCGAGGGCTTGCCGCACTTTGCCCTGTGCTCTGGCTGGGGGATCAGGGCTTCCTGCCCTACAAACAGTGCTCTGGCTGGGAAAGGGGGGCCTGGAGCTTGCTATGCTTCGCTCTGCACTCTGGCCAGGGGAGTGGGGCTTTCCGCCATCCAAACGGTGCTCCGGCCGGGAAAGCAGGGTTTGCTGAGCTCTGCCCAGCGCTACAGCCAAGAGAGCAGGGCTTGCTGCGATCTGCCTGGCGCTCCGGCCCGGGAAGCAGAGCCGGGGGCTTGTCTCATTTAATACCAGACACTCAAGTTCACCCATCTTAGTATTTACACTTCTAGCATTCGTATACAAAAATGATCAATATGTAGTTGTCTGTCTTCATGTGATATAATTGAATAGGACTCCTTTCCATTAGTCTGCTTCCCTTCAGTTTCTACTCGTACTTTGTCCACCTCTTTTCTCTTTTCTTTGGGACATAGAGTATCCCGGATAATAAATGCTCCCCTAAGGGATATTTCTTTCTGAAGCATGTGCTCCTCCACATCTGTCAGCTTTCCAGAGCCTAAGTTTAAAAATTCTTCTGCAACCTCTTTAAAATTGTGGCCAGCAGTCTGGTTCCATTTTGGTTTAGACAGAGTCTATCCTTCCTGCATAGTTTCGTCAGCTCCTAATAAACCTAAATTTTTCCTCCCAGCACTGTCTCATCCAAACACTGAGAACCTGCAGTTCTGCCTGTCTATCTGCCCATGTATGTGAAAATGGAAGCATTTCTGAGATTTGTCTTATGTTGTTAGTGAAGTAAGCTGACAGTTCTTCATGGTGCTTGATTCTTGGATCTGGGCTACACATTGTGGGTTGATTACACAAGTCAGTAGGCAGAATAGATGTCATCCATACACCTCCTGCCTTCACTGCAGAGGAATGGAAGGGTTATTTCACCTTGTTTGCTGCAGAGGCCTAGTTCTGTAAGCGTGTTTGACTCCTCGTGGACAGATTCACAAGGATTTTTTTTGTACCAATGGTGTTTTAAATTTCTGCCTGTGCACTTCATCTGCTGCAGTTCATCTGTGACCCATCCACGGGGTCTTCCCGCTTTGCGTGGGGGGAATGGGCAGCTTGGAACAAAGGCTTATGGTCGTGATCATCAGGTGATTGTACTAAGTCATCAGCACCTTGGCCTTTATCATTGGTGGGGCTTTTTCTTCTAGGGTGAGTTGAAAATCTAGAGTGTTAAGGAGTCTACAGCTTTGATTGTTTGCTACCCAGGTGGGAAGAAGGGATGACTCTGGCCTCAGCCTGGATGAAGGGCTGATCGGATCAGGAGTGTGGTACAATATGAACAGGTCAAATCTGCAGTCCTAGGCTGAAGATAGGAATGAATGTATGTCTGGGGGCATGTGTTGGTCCAGAGATGGTCTGGAAGAGTCCCATGTGGATCATGAGATCACATACTATGGTATCATTTATATTATGTATGAAAAGCTACCTGTCACCTAGGACAAGGAATCTGGTGCATTTCAAAGCCATGCTGGGCAGCAGCACTGGGTATCCTCCCAGGTTGACAGTGTTTCCATTTGGTGGGCTGTACACCCCTACAAGTCTCTCAGTCTTTGTCCCACAGATCATATGTATGCAGTCATGTGTGTTTGTTAGGCTATGTTACACTACGTGCCACTGGCAGCAGCACACAGCACATGTGTAGCTACATGCTTCAGTGAAAAGCTCACCACACCCACACTGCTGTGTGTAGCTACATGTTAATGAAAGGCTCTGGCATGGCTTGGGCAAGTAGAGATCTATGTAGTGTGTGTACTCAGGTACCCACTCACACCATTCAGGTGTGACTTTACTCCACATGTCTAACTAACTACGCAGCTATTTATAGCCATCCTCGGGGACTAGGTGAGTATGTACACTACACGCTGTAGGAAGAAGGTGCACTTTAGACATATGCCTAGGTAGAACATCCTGTGTATCAGAAGGGGAACAGGTGAGCTACCCATTTCCTTTGCATTGTATTTACTTGTGAAGTCTGAAAGCACTTTTACAGGCTCGTTGCTGGTGCTGGAGGTAGCTGAGCTCCTGTGATCCCTGCTGGGGGAGTTGCATACGCAGAAAGACTTATTCAGCTGAATATAGACCCAGATTATAGTTATTAAGACATGAGTCTGGTCCATTTATTATACAGTAATATACTGAAATGAAATTAGTAATACGATTCGTGGTATTTTGTTTTCTAGGTCAGTTCCAAACATAGTAAAATCCTGACATTGTGTTACAAACATCATATTCTTAAAAGGCTGTGCAGATATCAGTAATTGCCAAGAAGCGGAAAACTTTTTTTAAAATGGAAAACATACAGATTAAGATGGCATTGCAAACAGTGAACACTTCATCTTTTATTCAAAGTTACATTAGCTCAAAATTGTTACAGGTTCAATATTGATTGAGATTCAAATAGCTAGGCTCAAACAACTTTCATTAATCAAAGATTAACATGGTATAATACAGAAAGAAAAAATCCATTTGTTACCAACCCATTCTAAAAACAGTGCAGCTGGTCAAATTCTCCCAAGATTTTGCTCATTCTGCCATCTGTATTTATCCCTGAGTCAAAGATTGGTTATTTGATTTACCACACATACACCACTAAAATATAGGCAGCGATTTGCTTATCCTTAGCTGCTATCCAGATAAACTAGCAGTTAGCAATGAAAAAAATAAAGTCCTAGTTAACAGTTCTGTTTTTTGAGTGCTCAGTTTTAAAGATTCCAGTTCAGTTCCATTCTTCATATGGGGAGTCATCCCTGCAGAATCACCAATATATGTAACTATAATTTCAGAAGTAATGATTTTTTTCCGATCACCTTTCTTCTGGCAGCAAAATATGGGTGAGTTAGGTCAACAAAACTGTTGGGATATGGAAGGGTTAAGTAGAGACCTGGGAAACTGCTAGTGTGCTGGTATGGCATTAGGAAGTAGAGTCACTGGCAAGCACCATTTCTTTGCTTGATAGCTAAGGGGGGAGTGATAGCTCAGTGGTTTGAGCATTGGCCTGCTAAACCCAGGGTTGTGAGTTCCCTCTTTGAGGGACCATTTAGGGAACTGAGGTGTAAAAAAAACTGTCTGGGGATTTGTCCTGCTTTGAGCAGGGGGTTGGACTAGATGACCTTCTGAGGTCCCTTCCAACCCTGATATTCTATGATAAGTGTCATCCCTTGCCCTCCCCTTCAGCTTGTTGGGGATAGATAAGTGTTGCAGCTGCATAAGGAATGTGGGGATCTAAAAGATATTCTTTGCATTGAGCACTATTATCTCCCTCTCCCTTCCTTCCCAAGCTATATCAAACTGCTGATTGAGGGAACTTGTGGCAACAAATTACTGCAAAGAAATGTATTTTCAAGGTAAAGATATGTGTATAATATGCATAATGCTGTAATCAGTCAATAGGGGTGGGTATAATCATAGTGTAGGGGTTTCTATTACTTCATAAGGGGTTTTGGGGTGGTGTAGTGGATGTAGGCATTTACACAGACACTTTTTATTTAAGTTAGTGCTGTAAGTAATCCAGTGCTTACTTGACAATTGGGTTGAGGGGAACAAGTACTGCTATAAAGAAGCCCGTCTACTCAATCCATCTCTGGGTCAGCCTGCTCATTCTCTAACAAAAACTGAGCATCACTGCCATTTTAAATTTACGAACAAATTCTCATTGTTGTTTCTTTGTTGGAACTTTTAAAGAATGGATAAACCTCTCCTGAGAATGAACAGTCATTAAATGTGAACAATGGAGACCCATCGGTTACACTGAAAAAGGTCACCTGCCTCTCTGGGAAACTAAGGTTAACTCTAATTTTCTCGGGCTTTTCCTGCACCATGACTGGTCCATGGATGTGTTTTTGCCCAGTAATTGCTCTCACACAAACCCATAACCCAGAATCCCTCTCTAAGGGAGAAGGAAAGTTTCCCTTTTCTCTGTATGGATTTTCTGGCCACTCCCAGGTCCCAGTCAGTGCTTGTCCCGACATCCACCTCCCAGTAGTGCTTTTCAGAGGGGAATCCTTCAGAGCCCAACACACAGACAGTCAAATCAAACCTCTCTGGATTTGGCAAAAGTCTTTGAGGTTGGGATTTGTGGATCAAACTCTTCTCATCCCAAGAAATGGAGAGGCTGGAGTGGGCTGTTCTTCTATCAAAAGTGATGTTATCTGCAAAGAGAAATTGGGCTGTCCGAAACACTGGTCTAATGTCAGTCTGAGCTGGGATAAGGGGCTATTTACAGGATGGGCCCCATATGCACTCAGTTCTCAAGAGGGGCGTTTGGCCTGCTTGAAGCCTGCTTGAGAATGTTTTTGTTCTTTTGAAATATTTCAGAAACATGAGAGTTGTTTGAGATTCACTCTAAACTGAAAGCGATTCTGAATTATTTGGGTGACGTTGACAGTGACTCATTGAGTGAACTTGTTCAAATATCTTAAGTTAGTCTGTATAAACTGTGTATAATCCCTACTTCAGTGAGGGACACATGCAGCTGGATTAATATTTGTAAAGAGCTATGAGATAATCAGAAAAAAATGGGAATCAAATGCAAATTACTGTCACCACTTTCATAAATCACCATAATTACAGCTCTCTTTCATCATCCCTTTAATGATCATAACTCAGTACCATCTTCATTTTTTTTCCATCACCATAATCAGCATCAATCTCAAATCAACACCACCACTGCCAGAGGTAACTTTTCACCACTGTCTTCAATTCATCATTAAAAAATGCCAGCAAAATCCCACACATTTTACTCCTGGTCACCACTATACAGCATCATAACACCTATCATCAGTACTTTTATTAGTATGATAAGTGGAGTCACAATCACCAGCACCACCTCATCTATGTTTTCACCCTGCTCCAAATCCTGAGTCTCTCACTTATGGCTAATTCTGATCTCACAACAGTGTAAATAAGGGAAGACTCCACATAAATCCATGAAATTACACTTATCTGAAATTGCTGAGAGGTCAGAATCAGTTCCTGATATAAATGTGATTGTTGAACAAGTGAACACTGTGTGAACACTTAGCAATGCTCTCAGGATTTGTTCTCAGGAGAACAGCGTTTGATAGTATGTTTCCACTTTGATTGCTGTATTAACACAATGATTTCTGAATAATGTGTTTTCTGTTACTTATTTTATCACAAGCCCTTCTCCATTCTGAAATCAGAGTGAGAAATAATGGACATGGAATTAAAAGGGATCCATACTAAAGATTTCTCTCATTCTGGCAGCAGGATGCTCCAGAGTGAGGAAGCATTACATGATTATTTAATTGTGCATCAGAAAAAAATATAGGTATTAATATGCATGAAAATGACTCTAGAATGTACACACAGGCACACATTGTACACCATACCTACCATTTCCTGAACTCCTATGGTTAGAAACTGAGCAGGGGTATCACAGAGCACAGATCCTCCTTGCTAGACTGGCACCTCCTCCTGGTTGTTCTGGGGATTAGTCCGAAGCCAACACCCATGTCCACCATCTGCACACTGGCACTTGGTCTCTGCTCCTGGCCTATGGCTCCTCTCTCAGCTCCCTGAACCACAGTGTCCTCTTTGCAACTCAGCCACCCAACTGTGTCACCATCTGTGTTTTCCCCATCCAGGGAGTGGGGGGGGTCTCTCTGTCCCACAGTCCAGCCAGTTCCCAGTCGTGGTGACCCAGGCCTGCCTGCTACTCTGGGCCCCAGACCAGGCACCTTGTAAGTAGCAGCAAATAGCTGCTCTTCTGTAACCTCTGTCAATGCTATTCTCTTTCCCTGGGCCACTTCCCATACCCCCAGCACCTTCTTTGCCCTCAACTTAGGATGTTCAGCAGCTTAGTCCCAGGAGCCAGGCTGGAAGGAGGTTACTAATGGTGTTCCTCAGGGATCAGTTTTGGGACCAATCTTATTTAATCTTTTTATTACTGACCTTGGCACAAAAAGCGGGAATATGCTAATAAAGTTTGCGGATGACACAAAGCTGGGACGTATTGCTAACACAGAGAAGGACCAGGATATCATACAGGAAGATCTGGATGACACTGTAAACGGGAGTAATAGTAATAGGATGAAATTTAATAGTGAAAAGTGCAAGGTCATTCATTTATGGATTAATAACAAGAATTTTAGTTATAAATTGAGGACGCATCAGTTGGAAGTAACAGGAGGAGAAGGACCTCGGAGTATTGGTTGATCACAGGATGACTATGAGCCATCAATATGATATGGCTGTTAAAAAAGCTAATGCAGTTTTAGGATGCATCAAATGAGGTATTTCCAGCAAGGATAAGAAGGTGTTAGTAGCGTTATAGAAGGCACTGGTGAGACCTCATCTGGAATACTGTGTGCAGTTCTGGTCTCCCATGTTTAAGAAGGATGAATTCAAACTGGAACAGATTCAGAGACAGGCTACTAGGATGATCCGAGGAATGGAAACTGTCTTATGAAAGGAGACTAAAGAGCTTGGCTTGTTTAGCCTAACCAAAAGAAGGTTGAGGGGGATATGATTGCTCTTTATAAAGATATCAGAGGATGAATATTAGGGAGAGAGAGGAATTATTTAAGCTGAGTACCAATGTGGGCACAAGAACAAATGGATATAACTGGGAACTAGGAAGTTTAGGCTTGAAATTAGACAAAGGTTTCTAACCATTAGAGGAGTGAAATTCTGGAACAGCCTTCCAAAGGGAGTAGTGGGGGCAAAAGACATATCTGGCTTTGACTAAGCTTGATAAGTTTATGGAGGGGATAGTATGATGGGATAGCCTAATTTTGGCAATTAATTTAGCAATTGATATTTGATTATCAGCAGGTAAGTATGCCCAGTGGTCTATGATGGGATGTTAGATGAGTTGGGATCTGAGTTACTACACAGAATTCTTTCCTGGGTGCTGGCTGGTGAGTCTTGCCCACCTACTCAGGGTTTAACTGATCACCATATTTGGGGTCGGGAAGGAATTTTCCTCCAGGGCAGATTGGCAGAGGCCCTGGAGGTTTTTCGCTTTCCTCTGTAGTATGGGGCATGGGTCACTTGCGGGAGGATTCTCTGCACCTTGAGGTCTTCAAATCACAATTTGAGGACTTCAATAACTCAGACGTAGGTTAGGAGTTTGTTATAGAAATGGATGGGTGAGATTCTGTGGCCTGCATTGTACAGGAGGTCAGACTAGATGATCATAATGGTCCCTTCTGACCTTAAAGTCTATGAGATCCCTCTTTCTTTCCTGGTCCCTACTAGCCACTGCTCTGCCTAATATGCTTAGTTCTCTCAGCCCTCCAGGGACACAGTCCTTGCTCCCTGAGCTCATATCAGCAATTGACCTACTCTACCCTTCAGCTTCCTTTTATCTGAATCTGCTGGGCCCAGATTGGTCAGTCCTGCAACTCCTCCCTGATTGGCTGTGCATCATGCAGCCTCTCTGGGCTGCTCGGATGACTCACTTCGATAGCTCCTCCCAGGGCAGAGCAAGATTAACCCCTTCGGTGCCATGACATTACACAGATGTGAAATTGGTATGTGGTCAGAATTATGTCCTGATATAAATGTGATTTTTCTCAAGGAAGGACTGTGTACAAACTTAGCGTGGTTCTCATGATTTTTTCTTGGGATAACAGCGGGCTATATATTGGTTCTGGTTTGGTTGCTGAATTAACACAATGATTTCTTAATCCTGGAAGAAATGTGTATTTTGTTACTTATGTAAATGCAAGTCCTTCTCCAGTCTGAAATGAGATTGGAAAATAACAGACCTTGAATTAAAAGAGGCCCATACTAAAGATTTTCCTGCCTCTGACAGTAGGATCTTCCAGACTGAGGAAGCATTAAAGAGTCATTTAATTGTACAGCAGAAAGAAGTGTAGATATTAATATACACAAAATTCTCCCTAAAATGTACACACAGAGAGACATAGGACTCCATCCCTACACATAGGCTTTTCTGAGCTGCTATGATTAGAACCTGAGCAGAGTCTAGGTCTGCCTAAGAACTGCTTTGTCTTGCAACTCAAGTCAATGCCACATCTCATCATGTGACCTGCTCATTTTGTGGTGTGGTATGTTACTAGCTTTTTCTTTCATAAACCAAACTCCCTCATGCTTTCCCCTCATCTGCATACACTATGCCAAACCACTGGAGACTGTAAGCACAATTCACACACCACTTATATTATTTATTTTGGCGTTGTGGCTGTACCATTATACCTCAAATGACATGTGGACTAGAAATCAAAGCCATAAAATGATTGACTGTTGCAGTACTCAGCACTGCAGCATCTTTTAGGCACCTAGCTACCCGATGGAATTCACAAGGCCTGTTCCCTGCTCCCTATTCACTGCTGTGGTGTAGCTTGTAATGAATACATTAATCTATTAATAGAGCTGGATATAAAAGATTAATATCTGATAGATGATGGTGTAGTGGGATGGTCACCCTGCTCCAGTCAGAAAGGGATTCAAAGCAGCTGAGGGAGGCTGGTTGGGTAGTCGGCCACAGGTGTGGCTGCACACAATTAGGGCACAGCTAGGGGAGCAGAGATGACCAGGCTGCCTGGGAGACCAAGCAAGGTACCTGAGACAGAGCAGGGCTGGGGAAGGGAAGGCAGAACTGAAGAGCTCTGGTCTGGTGAGTCCCCAGGTTGAGGCCTTGCTAAACGGGAGGTATTAGGGCTGCAAGGAGGCAGCGGGGCCTAGAAAGGCAGCAGGTCCTACCCCACTGACAATGATAAGTGGCCATTACTGTAGTCTGCCCCAGTGAGTGGGGGACTAGATGATGACTGGCAGTAGCCACTGAGGCAAGGTGGGTATAGAGGGTTGGGTTTCCCCTGGGAGGAACAGCACCCCAAGGTAGGGGCACCCATAGACAGTAGCCAAGATAAGGGGCACTGGGGTCCAGGAGGGACATGAGGCCAGAAGTCATGGAGACAACAGGTTGGTAACAGAGGGTGAGACACCAGCCCAGGGCTGTGAGAGCTAATTCCTCAAGGCAATTAGCAGGAGGTGCCACACCAGTGAGTCAGCGCTTTGCAACAGATGGGTAAAAATATAGCTTAAGGTTTAAAGCTGAAATGCAAGAAACCTGCATGCTTAGGCCTATAAGCTATTTAATTTAGCTAAATTAGGCCTTAGGGCTTAAGATAAATTAGCTTTATAATATGGCTAATTTATGAGTGCTAACTTAATAAAAGTCTGCTGAGCTTGTGTCTATATTTGTATGCTGTTTTGAAAAATAGCTACTGACTTTGGATAATAATGTCTATAAGAGGCAGAAACTACAAGAGGTCTATTGGTGGCCAGGGTGAAATGTTAGAGACTTCCTTAAGCCACCTGCATAATATGGTGATAAAGTGATGAAAGCATTAAGTTAAAAGCTAAACTATCCAAATGGCCTGTCAGGTGAAGAGTTTCTCAAAATATCATGGTGCTCTCAAAGATAGATGTATATATTAATGAGCTACAGCGGGTGTATGCATAACTTATAAATAGGGTCTGACAGATTGCTGGAGGTCATCACTCCTTGGCGGTCATTTTTTCTTGACCCTCAACAAGAGCAAAAACCTCCACACTCTTTCAGGATTACATATGGGCACATGAACAGGAAAGAATCGGAAATGCTGGTACCAGACACTTTGTTTTTTCTAACCATTATAATTTATGTGTCAATCATTAACATGGGTTCCCTATGAGAGAAGATTTTTAGCAAAGGCACAGATGATGAAATGTGATCATTTTTTTCTTCTATGCATCTCTAGTCTCCAACAATGATGCTAACCCCAGGGTGGAGAGATAGGGGCCTAACAAGGGGCTCTACAAAAGCCAGCACCCTAGAGGGGATGGCACCTAATTTAGCAAATGGGAGATGCTAAGCCCTGGGAATTCAGCATCTATGTCTTGGTTGCAGGGTGGGACTTTTCTCTATGTGGAATTCTTAGCCATGAACTATTTCCTCGAGTCAGATGCCTAAGCTTTATCTTACAAGAAAAACAGCAATGTGCCTAATTCCACACAAAATGGCTGGGGAGAAGGACAACCTCCTTCTTAATCTTTAGCCTGGTAGTTACAGCACTCACCGAGGATGCAGAAGTTCCAGTTCTCACCCTCTGCCTGAGGTGGAGCTGGGATTTGAATTGGGTTGCCCACCACTCTGGCTTTGCCCACCACCTGAGTACCCTAATTACTGGGCTGAAGGTTATAAGGGAGTTCCAGAACTATGGGTGAAGAACACTGAAAGAAGCTCATGGTTGGGATGGGGAAGAAGAGTGATGAAAGGCTCTGTTTGCATCCTATGCACTATGCAGAATGCAGCAGCCTGAAGGTTGCTCTAAACTGTTCAGGTTATCAACAGACCTCTGGTTGTTGCTGAAGGGAGATGTGGCAGGAAAGAGTGTGGATGCTGAGCTATGCTCTAACATTTGCATTGGGCCAGAAGTAGGGTAAAATAGTAGCTGTATATGACACAATGATTCTCTAGTGAAAGGAGAACCCCCTAGTCCTATCTGTGTGTGTGTGTGTTTTGTTTTTTTTTCAGAAGTTTGTGTAGTGAGAGCAACATGAAGGAACTGCAGTGTGGCTGAGATTCTGACAAAATATATATTTTTAAATTCAAAGAAATACTGTCCCCCATTAGCGTACAATAGTTAAATTAGATATAATTTTCTGCTTCTCAAAATGATTTTCCCAATTAACACACACTGTATCATGAAAAAATTACATCATGAGAAAATTACCACTGTGGAAAACATATGCTAGCCCCCTGGACACTCTCAAAGATAAAATTATCAGAAGGAGAGTCACAGTATTATTAAATGTCTATATTGTGCAGTGATAGTTAAAATCAGACTTCAGTTTTAGACTAGAGAGAAAAGAAGTACAAATACACCTCTACCCCGATATAACGCTACCCGATGTAATGCGAATTTGGATATAACGTGGTAAAGCAGCACTTGTGGAGGGGGGGAGCGGGTGGCTGCACACTCCAGTGGATCAAAGCAAGTTCAATATAACACAGTTACCTATAACCCAGTAGGATTTTTTGGCTCCCAAGCATAGCGTTACATCGGGGCAGAGGTGTATTCTAGGGTAACCAAATAACGCCTTGTGGGAGAAAGTCATCACAGATCTGTTATGGTGTTTAAAAGAAAGTGGCTGGCTAATGAAGGAAAGCAAAGAAGAAATATCTGTTTTCAGTTAAGAACATTCTTCTTAAGGACAGTAGCAGCTAAGAAAACAAAGAGAGCATACCTTGTGCTGTCTGGAGATTGTCTGCAAAAAATAGTGTGATTTTAATTAGAAATTGGGTGAACAGGTATCACCTTACCTCACTCCAGGGCTGCCTAGTGGGGGGTGGAGGGTGGCAGTGGGGCAATTTGCCCCAGGCCCCACAGAAGCCCCGAGAGTTTTTCTGAGCCCCTGGAGCAGGGTCCTTCACTCACTCCAGGAGCCCTGGAAAACTCTCATGGGGCCCAGGCCCCCAGAGCATCTTCCGCTCCGGGTCTGTGGCAGCAATTTGGCGGTGGGGGGTCCTTCTGCCCCGGGATCTGCCACTGAAGTGCCCAGAAGACCCGCAGTGGGGGGTCCTTCTGCCCCGGGACCCGCTGCCAAAGTGCCCCAAAGACCCGTGGCAGAGGGTCCTTCTGCCCCAGGACCCGCCCGCTGCTGAAGTGCTGGGTCTTCAGCAGCAATTCAGTGGCGGGGAAGACCCCAGGCCCCTGAATCCTCTGGGCATCCCTGCCTCACTCAAGGAGCTGTCCCTGCAGACATCCCCAATCATCAGCTGCCAGTTTTCTCATTCATCCACTTTTTTATACACCACACCTGATCCATCACCCAAATTTGCTAACAACTCTGAATCTTGCATTCCATAACTAAATCAAACAAAGGCCCTGTGCTTTACGAAAACCAGAGACCCAGCTCACACCCCACTGACTCCTCTTTACATATGTCCCTTTCCGAGCCACCAATCCCCACAGACAGCTTATTGATAATGCCTTGAACCCACAGTCTCTTCAAAGAATGATAGTGATACCTGCAATTTAAAAGTAATTCATTCTGAATCTGATTAACTCTAAACTAAAATTTTCAAAGCAAACCTCCTTTCTGTTTCTCAAGCTTGTCAGGAAAAAAACATAGAAATGAAATTTGGGTTTTCAATATGCACTGAAGCATCCTAATTTAAAGTAATGGACAGCATTCCTGCACTGCTGTGCCTCCTTTGTGACTCTCAGTGTAGGTTTACACAACATTGGAGAGGTGTGATCCCCAGCTTGGGTGGATGTACATGCAACCGCTCTGTTTGATCTTGTCCCTGAACGTAGTGGTGTGGCCAGTGGCCCAGGCAGTGGCTTGGGCTAGCTGCCCAATTACATACCCAGGGGCCATATAGCAGGAGGTTCCAGTCACAAAATATATATTCCAATCTCAAAGCCCTCAAAACTTCAGTTAGGAGTAGGAAGGAGGAGGTTCCAATGTAAGGATTTAGTGTAGGGAATTATAGAGATAGGGGCATCAAAGAAAGTCAGCTGTAGCTTCATGTTTCAAACCTTACAGCTGTCTGTGGAGCACTTCCATCCAGTGCCATTAACTGAGGTACGCTGGAGGGAGCTGCGGCCAATCTCCTGTGAGTTAGACCCTCAAACGTGGTTATCAGGCCTCTGCTTCAGAACCATTTCTTAAAATTAAATAAACCCACAATTTATTACACAGACTGTAACCTTGTATTTTAACAGAAGGATGAGAAGAAATGGTCTATGAGATACTTCAATACCATGCTGATATCATGGGTTCGCTCAACCTGTAATACTTCAGACAATGGAATAGCAGGCAGAACGTGCTTTTGTGTATGACCAATGACCTTCTTCTAGCCACGGATAAAGTCCTGAATGCACTTTTAAAATCTATCAACAGCATTTGATAGGAACTCAGGCACTGCCTGACTAGATCAGCCCAGGGGTCCATCCTGTGATGATTTAGAGCACTAGTCCCCACCTTTTCATCTGGCGGGCACCAGATGAAGGACCGTGGCAGCGGTGGAGCACTCGCCGAAATGCTGCCGAATTTCTGCGGCATTTCAGCGGTGACGCCTCTCAATGATGTCACTTGTTGGCGACAAGCGGCGTCATCGAGAGGCGTCACTGCCGAAATGCCGCAGAAATTCGGTGGCATTTTTGGTGGGTGCTCCACCACCGGCCAGGACGCAGGTGCATTTGCCCGCGGGCACCACACTGGGGACCCCTGATGTAGAGGAAGGTGTAAGAAAGAAACCCTGGAGGAGGCAGATGTGGAACAAACATGTGCACAAGGGAATTTTCTTTCCAGCTTTGCCAGTGAGCAGTCAACTTTTGCCAAGAAGTAAGAATACACTGTGAACACTTTTATCTTATCTAGTGTAACTGTGGGTATACGTGCTGATCAGTGGTTCTAAAACTTTTTCATAGTGAAGGCACATCTTCATGGAGATACTGTCCCATGGACACCTCTCCTCAACAGCCATCCCTCCGTGTGACAATCACAGTGATTGCTTACTTGGAAAACTAATTTGAGGGATATAATTTAATATATTTTTAGCTGTTTTCAATGGAATTCAGCAGCTGGAAAGAAAGAGGAAACTCAGAATCATGTGGCCAGTCCAACAGCTAGTGCTCCAAGGACCACTGTTTGAAAAATATTATTATCCCTGTGAGTATATAATCCTTTCCTAGAAATCAACTCAGCTTTTCCCCTCAATGGCATTTTGTGGCAGTGAATTCTGGACTCAGTTTAGCTAGTGGATCCATTTGTTTTGTAGATGGCCTGAGCATTCCTCATTGTTGCAGGGAGAGCTGCAGTGTGCAACATTAAAGTGATCTACAATAGGCAGAGTTGTGGAGTCCCCTGTGTAGCATCCCTGCTGCCTCATGAAGGAGAACTGCAGTAGTTCTTCAACTTTATGGGCCTGTTGTTCCTGCACAAGTTAGATAACAGCAGAAAGGTCTGATTCACAATACACTGGGTGTCTGCTTATCAAACTTTCTATTTTCCAGGCTTGAGGTTACCTCGTTGCAGCAATATCCAGCGTTAGAGCAGAATCTCTAATATGTGAGCTGTCCCAGTGGTAGTGCAACAGCTTAGTCATATGACAATAGAAAAGAAAACTGTGGGCCACACTTTCTTGTGAGTCTTTTTTCTGCAGGCGTACATCTAAAGAAAGGATGCATATTGCTGTTCCACTAAGGAGTGGTTCTGCAAAACTTTGGTTTTGTTTGTGTCTTTCTTTGCATAGTTGGGATAATAATACTTGTCCAACTGTATCAAGGGAGGGCTGTGCAGATTAATTACTTAATGTCTGTACATGCTTTGTACATATAAAGCCCCATAAAATGTTAAATATTTTTGTTAGACGTTTCAAAGAGCCCATATATATGAACTACCTGAAAACCCATTCTGATGTTGTCACACAGGAGTAATTCAACATGTGAGAACTTCAGAACTGGATGGAAACAGACTGTGATCTCAGTGATGATTGAACCTGGTGATATTCTGAACAAAAAGAGCTCTCTCAGCCATGCTTGTAGCTGTTTCCATCATATCACACTGGCTCAACAGATATTCTAGGCTTCAGAAGGACATGCAGGCAAAATGACAAATCTGGAATTCTCTTATAAAGGAAAAATATAACAGAAATTATTCTTCTTCTAAAAAAAAAAAGACACTCCGTCCTACCCCTTGCCAAGTGTTTGATCCATTATGGTCTTCCAGAAACCCTACTGGCTTTAGCTTCCCTAACTTTACAAGATTTAGCTGTATTCCCTAAATAAAACATAGGGAATTTTGCTAAAACCAGAATGATATTTTTTTAAAATGCACTCACTGTAATCACAGGAGGGGAGGAGTTCAGGACAGAAATTATAACATCTCTATTTTCTACAGTTTAAGTGTGAATCTGATGAAAAATCAGCACAGACTCACTGCTGCCCTCCCTGACAGTCTTTGAAAAGGAAAGCAAAGATTGAAATATACAAACATTTATTCTGGAAAACGAAATAAATTAAAGATGAAATCCTGCTCTTCCTTCCCGTGATAGAGCTGGCAAAAAAAAAAAAAAAATCCAACTAAAATGGCATTTTCATTTAAAAGATTTTTTTTTTCAGGAAAATATAAGTTTTGATTTATTGACAGGCAATTTGGAAAGAAAATGAAAATGTTCTTTAAGGTTGGAATGAAATGTTTTGTTCTGATTTTTTTTAGAGGACTTTTCAGCCAACTCTAGTGAGTCGTCATGTAAATAAAATGAGTAAAATGGACTCAAAGCACTCAGTGCAATGATGTTTGGAATACCCATCTCTCGCCCTGAACTCAGAGGGAGCTGAGGACACACAGAATGTCAGGAGATGGAGCCTTAACATGTATCTTCTTTGTACTGAGGTTTGTGACTTGTCAGACACATTCTAGTAAAAGATAAAGACTGAACACATTTGCTTGTGCTTCTTCCTAACCAGGGGTTCAATTTTAGACACAGCCTATGGTAAGGAGTGGAGCCAAGCCACATTACCCCAGAGCAATCCCTGGAGGTCATTGGATGCCTCCAGAAATGCCTGTGCTTGAAGGGATCAGGAGTTGGGGTTAGGCCAGAGCACAGGGACTGGAACAGGCACAAGTGCACTTTGGAAACTTTGGGCCTGACCCTGCAGGAATCAGAACCATTATAGGGACAACATGAAGGCATTCTGCAAAGAATGGTAAGGAGATCTGTTTCTTATTCAGTGTACATAATAAAGCTGCATCAGCATCATTGTACAAAGCAGGCCTTCCCACTGAAGAGCAAAGTCAATATCCCTCTGATTTTACAGCTGTTCTCAGATTTTCAGAAGCAATAGTCACTTACCATTTTCCTCCAGGAGTGGTGCTGCAAAAATAAGCAAATGTCTAATCAGATTAAATCATCAGTGAATAATGATACAAAATTCTCTGATAGAAAAGTATTAAGGGAGATACAAAATCAGTTCTCTCACCATCTGGACATGACCAAATTTATTAGGGGCAATCAAATATCATAAAAGTTAGAAGCAGCAAAGAGTCCTGTGGCACCTTATAGACTAACAGACGTATTGGAGCATGAGCTTTTGTGGGTGAATACCCACTTTGTCGGATGCATGAGTGGGTATTCACCGCGAAAGCTCATGCTCCAATACGTCTGTTAGTCTATAAGGTGCCACAGGACTCTGCTGCTTTTACATATCCAGACTAACACGGCTACCCCTCTGATACTTGACATAAAAGTTAGAGGGAGATTTTCAAAGGCAGAAAGGAGTAACTCCCACAAAAAGTCATTGGAAGTTGGGTGCCTGACTCCTATTTATCCCCTTTAAAATACCAATCCTACTATGTCATGTTATGTTAAAGTCTGTACACAAACAACGTCAGGCTTTAAAACTGTGCTTCACTCACAAAGCTAACTCAGGCCCTTAAGTTTAGGTAGTACACCGGACCCTCACTAGAACGTGCATCTATATAGAGCGAATTCGCATATAACGCGGTCGCGGCCATGGATCCCAAATTTAATTACTTTAATTGCAATTCATTTTAACATGGTCCCCTTGTTAACGCCGTACCATGCATGGATCCCAAATCCCACATTCTAGCGAGAATCTGGTGTAATCTGAATTACCCTGAAGAGTGTGAACTTTGTTACCTCAGCATAGAGCAATGCTGAGACTGGCACAGGGATAGAAAGATGTAAACCCATACTCCCACCTAGGCCAGGAGGCTGGGTCAGTTCCTGTTGCACGTTAGAGCAGGCTTGAGGGCTACTCTAACTAGTACCCTGACAGTAACAGCTCCTATTCATGGTTGCACTATCGCATAGGAATACCCCAGCCAGCCATGGCTCCAACTGCCATGGAGCAGCATAGCTCCTGTGCTGGGTCTCCTGAAGGGTGCTCAGAGCCAGCTACACCACATTGTATCTGTCACAGAGGCCTTCACAGCGGCATATTCCTTTATAGTTCTTTGTATCAGGTGGCTGAACTGCAACTAGGAAATTTCCTAGGGATGGTTTCTGAATCCAGCCCTAGGATGTGGGCTTTTGGTACTGAGGCAAAAAAGGATCAGCGGTAAAAGGCTTCTTGTGCCATCCCTTCACACTCATGATAGGGTCTAGGGAAATTACGTCCCTAAATAGGCAGGCTTTATAAAAAGAACCTTCTCAAGGGTTATGAGTGACTCATAGATTTTAGGTCAGAAGGGACCATTGCAATAATTTAGTCTGACCACCTGCACATTGCAGGCCACAGAGCCTCACCCACCCACTCCTGTAGTTGCCCCATAACTTCTGGCTGAGTTACCAAAGTTCTCAAATCTTGATTTAAAGACTTCAAGTTACAGAGAATCCTCCCTTTATTCTAATTTAAACCAGAAAGTGACCCGTGCCCTATGGTACAGAGGAAGGTGAAAAAGTCCCAGGGTCTTTGCCATGGCACCTGGGGGGAAATTCCTTCCTGACACTACGTATGGGGATTAGTTATATACTGAGCATGTGAGTGAGACTCATCATCCAGACACCCAGGAAAGAAATCTCAGCAGTAATTCAGAGCCTTCCCCATCTAGTGTCTAGCTGTGGGAGATATTTGCAGTCCTGGATGGGCTACATGCCATCGTAAGCAATCTCATCCCACAATCTGCTCCATCAATTTATCAAACTCAGTCTTGAAACCACTTAGGTTTCTTGTCTCCACTGCTTCCCTTGGAAGGCTGTTTCAAAACTTCGCTCCTCTGATGGTTAGAAATCTTCATCTAATTTTAAATCTAAACTTGTTGATGGTCAGTTTATATCTGGATGGATCTAGACTATTCTCAGTGGTACCTGATGACAGAACAAGGAGTAATGATCTCAAGTTGCAGTGGCGGAGGTTTTGGCTGGATATTGAGAAAAACTTTTTCACTAGGAGGGTGGTGAAGCACTGGAATGGGTTACCTAGAGAGATGGTGGAATCTCCTTCCTTAGAGGTTTTTAAGTCAGACTTGACAAAGCCTTGGCTGGGATGATTTAGTTGGGAATTGGTCCTGCTTTGAGCAGGGGGTTGGACTAGATGACCTCCTGAGGTCCCTTCCAACGCTGATATTCTATGATCTATTTTTTCTTGTGCCAACATCAACACTTATCTTAAATAACTCCTCCCCCTCCCTGGTGTTTACCCATCTAATATATTTAAAGAGAGCAATCATATCTCCCCTCAGCCTTTGTTTGATTAGGGTAAATAAAGCAAGCTCCTTAAGTCTCTTCTTGTTAGGTAGGTGCTCCATTGCTCTGATCATCCTAATAGTCCTCTGAACCTGTTCCAGTGTGAATTCATCTTTCTTAAACATGAAAGACCAGAACTGCACACAGTATTGCAGCTGAGAGCTCATCAATGCCTTGTATAAGGATAATAACATTTCCTTTTCTCTACTGGAAATACCTTGCCTGATGCATCCTAGGACTTCATTCGTCTTTTCCACAGCTGCATCACATTTGTGGCTCATAGCCATCCTGTGATTGATGACTTTGTGGATTAGTTGCTACTGTTTGGAAGAGTTTAGGATGTGGCTAGAAAGTTCAAAGAGTTACCCTTCAGATACTGATGTAGTTCTTTGAATTAGAGCTGGGAGAAAAATGGATTTTCCATTCCTTGAATGTTTTCAAGGGTTTGAAATTTTTCCCACATCAAAAAGGGAAGAAAAGTCAAAAATCTCAAAAATATTCACATATCAAAAAAACAAGCCAAAACAAATTCAGCTCAGATCAATTGACATATTTTGTTTCAATAATTTTGAAACGTTTCATTTCAATTTTGACTTTTTAAACCTTTTTAGTGTATTTATATTTTGCCCTGCCCCCCAAGATTTTTTCTCAAATGATGCCCCATCACGGACCCTCTAGCCACTATTTCTGCCCGTGGACCTGCATAAAGCAGCCTAAGACCTAACTCCCAGCACTTGACTCACACATAAATTCTAGTGGGATCCTCAAGCAGGCAGGCAATCTCAGAGATTGCCCAAGAGCACACATACTGGATCAGGCCCCTGAAGGAAGTCACTGGAGACTGAAACACTGGGACCAGCACCCCCTGGGGGAGCCTCCGAGGACTGCACCACTGGGACCAATGCTCCCCGAGGGAGCCACCAGGGACTGCACTGTAGGGTCTAGTGCCCTCTGGGGGAGCCACCGGTAACTGCAACACTGGGGTAGTTAATGCGCTAACCCAAGATGTGGGAGATAAGGGTTTATTTCCACACTTTGCCTGATTTGAGCAGGGACTTGAACGCACGTCTTACTCCTGCCAGGTAAGTACCAGAACCACTTGGCTATAGGGTGTTCTGTGACAGGCTTTTTCTCACGATCTCCCTTGTGGGAGCTGTTTGACTTCATAGGAAATATTTCAATAGTCATTGCAGGGAGCGTGACTGTAGAGCCCAGTGGCAGGGACGGTCACCTGGGTGATAGGAGATCCAGTTTCCAGTCCTTGCTCCAATGACCATGTAACTTAGACAAAGGGGAACAGCTTCCATAGGAGAGAGTTCTCTCGCAGAACGCCCTAGAGCACAGTGTTTAGGGGAGGTAGGAAAGCTGGCTTCAAATCCTGGGTCTGTGCCAGGCAGACTGAGGATCTGAACCCACATCTCTTGCATGCCAGGTGAGTGCTTTAAATCCTAGACTAGAGAGTATAAAGAGTCCTCTTGCTCTGCAGCTGATCTGGCTTAGCCTCCCAGTTTCCTTTGAGGATTAATCTTAGGCCATATTTTTCCTCAGCATTATCTACTAGTTATTTTAAACAGCAGAGAGGTTGAAGATGATATGGATCCTTATATTTAGGGTGCCTAATTCTATTATAAAATATCTTATGAGCTTTTTCTGAGAAGCTCTAACATCTTCATTGCTTGCATTAGCCCTTAAAATTCAGTTGGGGGAAACCCTCTATCTCCTTTGAAATTCTTTTGGGTTTTACTTAACTATAAACTGCTAGTACATTTTAAACCCTAAAATATCTATTATGTAAATCCAAATCCTTTTTGTATATAAATAAAAATGTTTTGTATGTACGATTTTAGTCCTCTGCACCTGCCAACATAAAGAGTTTTCTATATTCAGATTAACTTTTAGGGGATGACCAAATGTTGGAATATATATAATCTGTAATGGACAGTCTGTAATCTCATGCTTTGATCCCCCTGACCTACAGTAACTATGACCAGATGTCCTGAGATGGGCTGTCAATATTTGATAAGGAGTTTTTGTTATAAAATGTGTTCTGTGATTGATGACATAATAAACCACTGTTTGATATTAAGGTCAGTGAGAATAATGACTTGTCACTGATGGCTCAGTTGCAGGTGTCTTTAGCTTATTGATTAGTTAAGGTAACATGTCTAGGATAGAACTCACAGACAGATCATTTTGGGAAAAGAATTTTTTGTCCTGGACAGTATATAAGAGCAGGGTTTTCGAGGATTTAAGAGTTAATCAAGCCACAGTCATTTCTCCAGTTATCCGATTGGCAGGTATTTTATAAAACCTTCTTTCTGCATTGATCTGAGTTAATCTTTGACTAAATTAAAGCCACTTGACTTTCATAATTGACATTCATATTAATATTATTAAATATTCAAACAGGTAACAAAAGTGTTAAAAATCCTCATTTCCTTTTCTCTCTCATTTATTCTTCAGCAAAATGTTGCTAGACCAAAAAATAATTGCTAAACAGATGTATTCTAAGCCCCACCAGGCTGATGTTGAAGTGGCAGCAGCATAGTCAACACAGGGTATAGCTGGGAGTTGCCAAAGCAGCTTTGACTATGGTAGGAGTGAGCTGGGCTGGCTTGTCCACACCTGACCGTGCACATCTCCCCAGTATCCCAGATCCCTCTAGCACCATAAGGCAGAAGCTATCACAGCTCCAGTCTGTCAATAAGAGGGAGCAGTAGGGCTAGGATCACGCTCCACTGATATCCTAGAACCATCAGAGGACACCAGTGGCCCCATCCACCCAATCATCCCCCTGAATAACAACAGCCTGCTGTCAGTTAACGTGATGTATGCTGCAGTGCTAAAGATTCAGCATTCAAACCTTGCTGATCATGGAGGAGTTATTACAATTGCTCATCACAGAAGTTCCTGAAACTTGTTTCTTTAAATCAAGCTTATGCAATTATATAGAGAAAAAACTTTGCATTAAAATAATGTTATTTAAGCGCCAAAGTCAAGCAGTTGAAAGTTAGGAAATGTCAGATTTGCAGTTGCCTGTTCATACACAGATGCATTGATTCCAAGACCAGAAAGGTCTGACTTCCTGTAGGCCACAGGCCAGAGAACTTCCCCAAAATAATTCCTAGAGCAGATTTTTTAAATAAAATCCAATCCTTATTTAAAAATTGTCAATGACACCCAGCCCACCATGATCCTTTGTAAGTTGTTCCAATGGCTTATTATGATTATTTATTCTATTTTATTATTAGTTAGTAATCCTCACTGGTAAAAATATATACCTTATTTCCAGTCTGAATTTGTCTAGCTTCAACCTTCAGCCACTGGATTGTGTTATAGCTTCTTTGCTGCACTGATGAGCTCAGCTTTAAATATATGTTCCCCCGATAAATACTTATAGACTGTGATCAAGTCACCTCTTAACCTTCTCTTTGTAAACCTAAATACATTGAGCTATTGGAGTCTCTCTCTTTCATATATTATGGTATAGTCTTTAATTATGTGATCACATACTGTTTTTTCCACAGGACCTCTGTCTCATTCAGTGCACAGGATAGATACACAAGAGGACAGAATTAAGGTTTCTCTGGCAACTGTATGTTTGCCATTGTCTAACTTTGAAGGGCTTGACTTTACAACCTAAATAACTTCCTTTTAATATAGCTTTTTATATGTACTTTCCAGTATTGTTTAAATATGTTGAGTATCTTTTCACTCCCAGTACAACCAAAGTTCAAAGCTGTTTAGACGGAGGACCCCTATTTCAGAAAGATATTTAGGCCCAGGCCAAACTTTAAGTACATAAACATTCTCCTGATTTACTCCCTGTGCAACCCAACTGTCTATAATATTTCTTATTTCTTTCAGGATCACGTGATCCTCTGCAATTTCCTGAAATAGAAAACAGAAATAACGTATTTAATCTAGGCATGAAGATTATTTTCTAGTTACTGCTCCACATATGTACCAAAATAAGATCTTCTTATTCAATTTACCAAACACAAAATGCTGAGAAAGAGAGTAATCTGCCAGTCAGGAAAGGCATGTGCATCATTAGCCACCAGGATGTTCTGGAGAGCTTTGTTCGCTGGGACTACTCACCCTCATCTCTTCCTCCCATTCTCAAAGAAGGGCTCTGATGGTATCAAAGGGGAGGTGGTGCCAACTACCCTTTAGTTCCTTCCCCTGATTTGAGAATTTCTAACCTGAGGCACTGAAGAAATGAGAAAGGTGCGTGTGGAGTGTGCATGCGCAGAGGGTCATCACCCAGATATTCAGGAAGAGTAGCCATGACATCTAAGCATTTAACTGAGCACTTGCTGGAAGTTTTGGGTTTGAGGTCTCCAGTGTGGGACTCCGGTCAGCAGTATGTACAGAGGGGCAGATCAATATATGGAAATGATTGTCTTTTAAAACTGTCTCTTGTGCTTGCTTGCATATAGTTTCAATGCACCCATGGCACAGAGAGGAGAGTAACTTAGGAACGCTTCTGCACATCAGAGAGAGCTCTGTCTCTGGACCCCAGAGCTGAGTACATCATTGAGGGTGCCAGGACAGCCAGACAGCATTTTGCCCCATGTCAGCTAGTCCTATTGGCCACCCAGGCAAGCCTCATTTGTATTGTGATCAGAAAGCAAACCTCACACACCAGTAAGTGTAGGCAATGGATGTCTCAACTCTTAGTGACTGCAAGAGCTCCAGGTCAGTTATTTTTGAAAAATTTGATGCAGGCCTCTCATTCCCTTGTAAGATGCAAGGAATTGAAGCTGGGTTACTGAGGTCTGGTCAGATGCTGGACCTGATGGTTCCACTGGACCTTGGGGTTGGTAAAGCTAATGATGGGCATCCCTAGATGTTTCTATCACTCTTTATGTGGAGCACTAAATCCAAAGCAGACCTACAGTATTCAGTTTTTTCTATGTAGATACATGATAATGCATCATTCATTCCTTGTAGAAGAAGATGGTTACACACAGCTCTTCTTTGCCTTGCAAAGAGGCTTTGAAATCAATAAACAGTCCTTTTGCAGACCATCGGTCACATCCTCTGACACCAAAACTGGGGCCTGCTTCTCCTACAGACACTGTGGAGCTGGAAAAGCTATGGATTCATGAGACATCTCAGAATCAATGTAACTGAGATGAGGGAAAAAGAGCACAGCAACCTCACATCCTAAGGAAGTTTTTGATTCAGGCATCAGTTGTTAGTCTGTCAGATATTCAGTAGATGCTTCTTGTAAACCCGATCCTGGGAAACTGAATTTCCACTAGATGTTTTAGGGCCAGATTTTCATAGATTTAGGTGACTAAAGATGCTTATAAGCATATATTGAGATTTCCAAAAATGCCCAGCCCCCTAATTTCTGGAGTAAGGTGCATGGTCACTTTTGAAATTCCCACTAGGTGCTTCTCTTCATTGCTAGGCACCTAAAACTTTGAAAATCTGGCACTAAATCCTTAGGGATGGGCTGGAAAACCTCCTAGAATCCAGGGAATTGAAAGCTCTATAACCAAATAAATTGGCTCAGAAGATGTTGAGAATAAGAAAATCTAAGAATGGATTTGTCTCTCTGCTTTTACTGTTCTGTGAGATGGAACATCAGCTGGGAAAACCATGCCCCCAACAAGCAAGACACTAAGTGTGTGTATCTGAAAATGGCCAGACAGGAAGTACTGCTTGAAGACATCATCTTATAACTCAGTGATCCCCTATCCCACATCTGGGCTGAAGCTTGTAATGGGTTCCCCACTCCAGTGTTTGAGGATCAGCACACTGGGTCGGTTTGTTCACACCACTATGTTAGGCACAGAATAAGCAGCTCTCCAAAGATCTCCAAAGACTCTAAATAGTGGAGACTGCAGTACCAGACTCCAATGACCAGGGCAGATCTACGGGCTTCAGTGTTCTGGAGCCACTAGACAAGGGACCTGCCTGTGTCAAAGTTGTTGGATCATCATGCTGGCAGGATCCTAAGCAACTGGATCCCTCCTTGGCAGTCCTGCATTGGCAGTCCCTCAGGCCTGGCTGCCTGATCAAGGCTTTGTGGCTGCAGCTCAATGGTTTTGTGGCCCCAGATCCAGGTCTAGCTGCCAGATCCAAATTTTGCAGCCCCGTATGCTTTGGGAGACAGATCCAGAGGCCAGAGCAACTTCAGGCACATGTCCAGGCCTGCTAGGTCAACCTGGACTAATCCAGGGACCTTAATGGTGAGTTGATCCTTAAATGAATGCTGGCCTTACAGATGACAAGACTTGAATCAACTTGAATTGACTGGACCTGAGGGGTGTGCAAGGGGTTTGTGAGGTAGCCCTCCCACTTCTGAGGGTCTAGACCAGTGGTTCCCAAACTGGGGTTCATGAAATGTTACAGGGGGTTCTTGGGGAAAAAATTCCCTAATGGCGGACAGAGCTGTCCCTAAGAATCCCAGGCAGCCTGGGGCCAGCATCCCGGAACCCCTGGACTTCCAAGAACTAAGCAGATCAAAGCAAGCATATCTATCACACTGAGGAGATTTAAACTTGAAGACTCCTTATAAGAAATGGAAAGGGAGGTGGATATTTTTTGCTGTTTTTAAAATTAAATAGGCAGCTAGTGTTGTTTTTAAACTTATTATGAAGAACAAGTTTAAGCTTTGTTGTAACATGCGTTGTTTGCCTGGACTGCTCAAGACCTGAATGCTTGTGTAGGAGGAACTCTTTGAGTTAGCTTCTTAAGTACCTTCATGCTGTTTCATATCTGATACTCCTTGATGAAACATAGGAGCCTTGTCTTATAACAGGCTTATTCAAAGTAATACAAGCTACGAAAATGAGATCTTGGAAGAGCGTTGCTGTTTTCATAATGTAATAAAAATACTGTAATGATAAATAATAATAAATAGCATGTAATAAGCATATCATAAAAACAAATTTTATATTTGCAAGATCACTGCTTTTATAATTTATACTCAGGTAAAGGAGAAAATCCCCGGAAATATCACAGAACGGTATGAACTCAGCAAAAGTAACAATTTTAGAACTAAATTTCTGCTAGTTTCCGAAATATATTCAGAATAGATTATAACAATCCATAGTATTTAAGGTGCATACTCTTACCACAATGTCCCCACCTACATTTCTTCAACAGGATGGTGGCAGCAATGATGAAAGTAAGGCCAACTAGTATCAAAATTGGTATATGGATTCAATCTGTGGCAAAGAATCATCTAAGAATTATCACAAATTCCAGTTACTGAACAATATTGTTAGAAATATATTTCCATTTCAGATATAAAAAATTGCTCAACGAGCTCACATTAGTGATGTAAAAGAGAAAAACAGCATGGATAGATTTTTCTTCCTTTTTGGAGAGAAAGGAAATAATTCATAGTGAACATCAAGGCTTAGTCCTGACTCACACAAGACAAGAAGCTGCAACATCACCTTATAAAGCAGCACAAACCTTTTAAGAAAGAAACTATTTTATCTAAGGTCCTAGTCCTGAAAACAGTTATGTGTGTGCTTAATGTTAATTGATTTCAATGGGACTACAGATGAGAAAGTTAAACACATGCTTGCAGAACCAGGAGCTTGACTTAGATGCCTAAGTCACCTTGATGTAGGTGCCTAAGTCCCATTTTAGGTGACACTGTAACCCACTAAGCTCCTGTTTGGCTGCCGCCAAACCATGATGATACCGAAACCTACTCAGGACCCATGTTAGTACAGTAAACTAGTTCCCTAACTGCTGATGTTTTGGCCCCAGGTGTGTGCACTGCTGCCTCACCTGAAGCACCCAGATGCCCTCCTCCTGCCTAAACCCCAGAGCCATCCATGAGCCCACTGTAGGGCCCAGTGCAGTAGGTGTGCTCAAAGGCTGCCTAATTCCACACTAAATGGGGGAGAAGGAAGAGTACCTGTCCTATGCTGACTGGCTGTTCATTCCAACCCCTCCCGTCCTCTCCCTCACAATCTGTGCCCCTAGAATGACTGCACACCTGCCCCCTTTTACTCTCCTCTACTCCGCTGTCTTGTCTCCCTAACTCCCCTCCTTTCACCATCCCTGCCCCTTAACTTGTAGTTTAGCCCCTCCTAATGGAAGGAAAGAAAGAAAGAATGAAAGAAAGGCACTAATGTGCAATTTGCTGCCAGCACACTGTTTTACTCTGCTGGTTATCAAACCCCTTCCCCAGTGGTGCAAGTAGAATCCATGTCTTACTGGTACAGGATGGGGCACCAGCACATGACCTCCCTATGTGACTCTCCATGTGACTACTCTCTGCCCACAGCCTGCCCGCTCCCTCCCAATGATCCATCCCACATTACCTGGGGAGGACCTCCAGCGGCTATACCACCCCCAGCCCTGTCCCCCAGAGGGGCTGCTGTACAGGCAGAGGGGACGCAGCTCCATGGAAGGGCAGAGGGTGGGGCTGGGGGTGGTACAGCTGCGCCAGAGGAGCTACCAGTGTGGGGCTATCCTGCATCCCCACATTCTGCTCCTCCTCTGTCTTTCTGGTACACCGTGCCGGTTGTAAATATCTTGGTGGTACGGCATACTGGACCAGACAGCCCTACTTTCATTGCTGCTTTTCCCCCACTACATCTCTGTCTGTACTCATTAGATTGTTGGTTCTTTGGGAGAGGACAGTCTGATTCTCTGTCTTTGTGTGGTGCCAAGCACTATGAGGCCCCATTCTTGGATGCCTGTTAGGCATCACCACAATATACATGATTAATAGTAAACAATAATAAATAATAATGGCAACTCTGGGTGTTGCTAATGGATTTGCTATTGTTTCAGAAGATGCATTTTTTGAGCTTCTAAAACCTTTAAATAAAATTTACTTTCTCCCAAATTTTACCTAGTCACTGCAGTTAAAGAGTTTTTAAAAGAAAACAACCAGATAAAAAAATTGAACAGTCTAATTTAAAAATCTCTGCCTCTCAACAACTCATTGTTTGGTTTATTAGCTCTTGTGGTGTAGCTATTCCACTAGTTCTCCATGCACCAGAAATCACCTGTAATAGGCAGATCTTTTTCTATGATACTAAAATGACAAAGTATCCCACATGTGGCAAGTTCAGATTTGGAACTGATGGAGAGATAGTTCTCAGCACGCTGAGGAGAGGAACAAAACTAAACAAAAAAATTCTCTCCATCCTTATACACACCGTCTCCCTCATCCTGGGCCCTCCTGTTCCTCTTGAGGGCATCCTTCTCCCCCTGCGTCACACAGCTATGGGCTGAGGCATGGGTACACAGCAGAGAATATCCGATCCCAGTCATTGCAGGGATGTCTGCTGGGCACACTCAGTGCTGCCTCTGTTTCTCCTGTGGGAGGTGCTGGTATTTGCATTTCTATTCAGATCCTCCATGATCTGATATTTGTGTCACAAACCATGATATTTTTCACAGATTAAAGTTTCACTTACCATTAACATTGGAATTTATGATTGTAGGATGTGAAAGAGGAGCTGAAAAACAAATGGATAGGAAGGTGGGGAAAATGTAGATAAAATGCATAGTTCTTCATTAATGTAGTACAGTTGATGATGATGATGGAGTCTCTTGTTGATTCGATGGATGACTGATATTACAGTTTATAATTCATATCAAAGTAGATTTTTTTTTACAGAGAATATGGGTTTACAATAGAAATTTCATATCAATATCTAGCTTTCACATGGATAGACACATGGACACGTACAGAATTTACAACATACCTAGAGGAGGGTTGTCTCCTTTCCACGGCTGTTGCCATGCCAGGATAGCTCACTGCTGTAACACTGTTTCTGGCCCAATTCAGAACCACGAAGCAGAAGTGAGGCCCAGGCCTACATCTGTCCTGCCACACTGGCAACAGCTCTGCCTTAGAAATGCATGTTCCATGTGTAGGGCCTTTGCTGCATTTGGTGATGTGTGCCCCTCAGAAAACAGAATGGAGGAAGGCACACCTCCCATGGCCCGTTCCATGGCCAAAGAGGTGAAGGAGGTAGCATCCCCAGATAGGGCCAGCAAGACAGATGGAATTGGATAAAGTCCCCCAACAGTGGCCCAAGGAGGAAAGGGCTGGGGAAAGTGATGCTATGTGTATTGTTTGAGAGCTCTCTTAAATGCAGTGCTTTCAGGCTCCCCAACTAGCCATGGACAAAACACGCATAGCAGAAACACAGGGTTAGACAAATTTCTCCCTTTGCACACTGTCCTGAGATGCCCTCTTAACTTATATTTTAATTATTATTATTATTATTATTATTTTAAACAGAAGAGGTTAACTTAACTCCTTAACTCCCCTCATCCAGCAGCAGAAAGCCTGTTCATGAAAAGATAGGTCCTTCTCCTATTGGGTCACCTCACTCTCTCTCTCCCCCAGGACTACAAATTGATCTCAAGAGGCCCTTCTCTCCTCCTTTTCTTTCTCAGCTCCTCAGTTGTCCACACTCACAAAAAAATCAGCACAAACAGCACTTTGTCTTATTCTTTGGAGACCTGTTTCCTGTTCCTGTCATTTCTAAACCAGTGGGATGAAAATGACTGCAACCATTTTTGAAATTATTTGTGATTTTCTTCTTTTTTTTTTTTACCATAATATATTATATATTTCAAATATTTGCTTATTAACCATTTTGTAGTTTATGGACCTAAATTTAAAGCTATTCAAATAAAATAACTGATAAAAATCCAGTACAATTCTGTAAAAGTTTAAATCTTCATAAAATACTTTAGCTATAGAGAGTTTCAGGGAATGAGAAATGATAAAACTTAAGGATGACCTTGACAAGCACTTTGGAAAACAAAATAGATGGATCGTCCTCCCACACACATTTCATGCAGTATATACATAGTCTCAAAGCATATTTATTTTATTTTATTTTATTTTATTCCTGCTTGCTTTTTATCTTAGAAATATCAGAGTAACAGCAATATCAACTCTGATCTCCTTAGTTTTCTAGAAAGTTTGTTGAGGGTCTTAGAAGATACATACACATGCTGCAGTCAAGGGAATTAGGGTATTGGCTCTTTAACAAAGAAAGTCTTTTCTCCAAAATGTTAGTCATTGAAGTTAAATAGATATCAACAATAACAAACAAAAGCCAATGTATTTTAAACTGCCTGAATAAAAATCCCTTTCTTTCTCAACTGTTCGACTTTCACAATCTTGGCTCTTTCGATGTCAGAATTACACTACTTTCTCAGTTACCATAGAATCTTCCAGCCTAGGCAGGGCTGGAATTTGTCATGGAAAAAAGCAAGCATAAAAATAAATAAATAAAAATGAAGGCCTACTTTATCTATTATATAGATGTTAAAAAGGCCAGAAAAGCCAGCTCCCCTCCATCCCTTTTTAGGTCCTCTTTAAGAAGATGTCCTTTTGCTAGGATATTAAAACCTCAAAATATCCTGCATGTGGCAAGGCCAGAGTTAAAACAGAGGGAGAGCCAGCTAACAGGGGTCTCTGATCAAGAAATACAACATCTCTCTCCTTGAGAAACCACTATCCCCTTTCCAGGGCCTTCCTGCCCCCTAGAGGGCTCCCTCACTCAGCTTTGGACTGAGTCATGGATCCTTTGGTTCTGCATGGCAGAAAACAGATGCCAGTCAAAATAGATGGGATCTCCATGAGTCACACTCACTCCTGCCTCTGCTTCTCCTCAGGGAGATGCTGCATCTCTGAATGTCAGTAATTCCATTATTATTACTTGCTTGTGTTACTAGAATACCCAGGAACCCTAGTCACAGACCACAACCCCATTTTGCTAAGCACTGTACAATACAACCCTCTCCAGAGCCTGACATTGTACCTTTTCTAGCAGAGGACGGCCTCTCTCTCCCCCAAGCAGGTGCACTGCTCAGGGTGTTGTTGCGTCATGTGGTAGCTGCATAGTGCATAGGGTGCATCATCAGAATCTCTGCAGGCCTCCTGATCTCCTTCTTTGAGAAGGTAACAGATTTTTTAGACAAAGGAAATGCAGTGGATCTAATTTACCTCGATTTCAGTAAGGCATTTGACACGGTTCCACATGGGGATTTATTAGTTAAATTGGAAAAGATGGGGATCAATATGAAAATTGAAAGGTGGATAAGGAACTGGTTAAAGGGGAGACTACAGTGTGTCATACTGAAAGTTGAATTGTCAGGCTGGAAGGAGGTTACTAGTGGAGTTCCTCAGGGATCGGTTTTGGGACCAATCTTATTTAATCTTTTTATTACTGACCTTGGCACAAAAAGTGGGAATGTGCTAATAAAGTTTGTGGATGACACAAAGCTGGGAGGTATTGCTAACGCAGAGAAGGACCGGGATATCATACAGGAAGATCTGGATGACCTTGTAAACTGGAGTAATAGTAATAGGATGAAATTTAATAGTGAAAAGTGCAAGGTCATGCAGTTTTACTTTAAACCGCCATGCCTGTAAACACACAGTGCTTGTGAGCACTTAATAATAAAATAAAAACAGATTTATTGAAGAAGGAATAGTGATTTAACTAGAAACATGAGAAAGTGGTGGAAATAAATGGTTCCAATGCAAAACAAAATAATGAAATGTGAACCTGGGCCTACAATTAGTAGTAGTTACCTTTCCTACCTAATAAAGTAGGTTCCCCTCCCCCCAAGTTCAGTCTGTTGAAGTGCTGGCTGGCTTCACAGAAACTACGATCCAAACAGTCATGAAAATACCACTGCCCCACAAGCAGTTTCCTCACAGAATGGATCCAGAGTGGCTCTTCTCCTTATGTGTTACATGGAAACAGTCGTTGGTCTTTATTTGTAGACAGGACCACTCTCTGTCTGTTGCAGTTTTCCTTATTTTAACCCTCAAGTGGTTTTGATTGCTTGCAATTGTCCCTGATAGTTTTCCATTGAAAATCTGGGGATGGATCAAGGCTAAACAACTGAGCATTGCGTTACATCACTGCCTAACCAGGGAGAGTGACAACTCCCTCCTGCTGGAATGAGCCAGCACTGAGACATATTGCCTCTGGTGACTAACTTCCACACCTAAGGTCATACAGCATACTTTCAGCATAGTTACATAATTCCTTAAATGTTGCCCATACATACATCTTGGAATGATGAAGTCCTTATACACATAAAGGATCAAAATCCATGTCTGGTGCATATATCTCAAATGACATCAGAAGAGTGAAATTTGGAGAAGCCCCGAGCCTCTGCCCCCTCCCCTGCCTGTGGGGCTATATGTGGCTCCCAACTGATTTTCCCTGGGTCAATGGCACTTGATAGAAAAAAGATTCCCCACCCCCGCTGTATAGGCTTCTTCTTTCCCCAAAGGTTCTTCAGGTCCTAATAAACCTGAATCCTTCCTTCCAACACCATCATCTCATCCACACATTTCTGCCTCTCTAATTGGCTTTGCAGGTGAAAATGGAAGCATATGAGAGATTTGTTTGATCGTATTAATGAAGCAATGAGACAGCTCTTCATGGTGCTTGATGCTTGTGTCTGGTGCGTGGGGTGTGCATTCTGGGTTGATTAGATAAATTGCTAAGAAGACTATATCTGCCAGCTGTATCCCTGCTGCCTTCACTGAAAGGGAGTTGAAGGGTTATTTCACTTGCTTTGCTGCAGAGGCCTAATTCTATGAGTGTTATTTGTGCTGCTGGCGGAGGGATTCAGAAAGATTTTTACTTCAATGATGTTCTAACTTTCTGCCCGTGCACTCCATCTGCTGAAATTCATCTTTGAAGCACTGTGGTCGTCCCAGTTGGTGTGGCGGAGCGGGCAGCTTGTTACCAAGGCATCTGATAGTGGACATCCAGTAACTGTGTTAAGTTATTAGCACCTTTGCCTTGCAATTGTGGGGCTTGGGCTCTTAGGGTAATTTGAAAACCTAGAGAGTTCAGGAGTCTTCAGGGGTGACCAGCTTTGATCATTTGCTACCAAGGTGGGAAGGATGGAAGGCTCTGACCTCTGCCTGGATGAGGAGGTGATCAGATCAGGAGTATGGTACACTTACGAAAACTCAAATTTCCAGAACTAGACTGAAGATATAATTGAATGTATGTCTGTGGGTATGGGGTTGGTCCAGAGATTGCCTGGGAGAGTCTCATGTGGACAATGAGATCAAGTACTGTGGTACCATCTGTATTGTATAAATGAAGGTAGATGTGTCCGAGGACAAGGAATATGGGGAACTGCAGTGTCATACAATATGTGCTGACCCCGTGGGTGCTGTGGGGCTGAAGCACGCATGGGGAAAAATTGATGGGTGCTCTGCACCCACCAGCAGCTCCCTGTCCTGCTCCCCCCCACCCCAGCTCACCTTCGCCTCCTCTTCCTCCCCTGAGAGTGCTGCGGCTCCACTTCTCCTCCTAGCTCCGTGCGCTTGCCACCATGAAACAGCCGTTTTGAAAACAGATTGGGTTTTCAAAAGCATTGGTATAATGTCTGTCTAAGCTGAGATAAGGGAACTTTACAGGGTGGACCCCTTCCTGCACTCCCTTCTCCTATGGGAGAGTTGCTGGATTGAAGCCTGTTTGACAATGGTTTTGTTATATCAAAATTCTTTAGATATGTGAGATTCACACAAAACTGAAAGTGATTCTAAATTATTTGAGTGACATTCACAAGGGGGAATAGCCAACACATCCAACATTTAGGTGACACAGGCATTCACGAGACCCCTACTTAGCTGCTGCCTAACCCCTCAGGCACATACATTCCCTAAACACCTAGGTCTCTCCCATTAAAGTGCCCAAGGTGCCTACACTTTGACAGCTGGGCCTGCACTCAGCCACCCGAATCTTGACATTGCCCAAGCAGCTTAGCACTGAGTACATGCCCAATCCCCAGCAGGGTTCATAAACTAGGTGCACCCCTGCCTAACCTGACTTTGGGGCCTGATCCAGCAGATGTGCTCAGATGAGGTGCCACCCTTATATGTCCTTAAAGTTTAGCACTTGCTTAAATACCCTGCTGAACTAAGACCTTGGGATCAGGGACTGTTGAACCCAAGTGTGCCAACTTTCAAGTTTGAAATGTCTTTTTGTTTCCACGTTTTAGCTAATTAGACTGAAAAGTGCTTGAGGCCAAATAGAAAGGTGTGAGAGAATCCACAGGGTATAGTCAAATTTCCAAAATGTTAGGGTTTGCAAAGAAGTTCTGCCCCTACACACTCAGCATTCCATGAAAGGACTCCAGCTCCCTCCATGTCCCTGGCCAACCCTGTCCCTATTTTTTTTTTCTTTTTACTGAAACAGACACAAACCAAGAGGCAGAAGATTGTGTCTTGAGAACAACTCCTGCTGGCCAAGATAGACAAGCAGATTTTGAAGATCCAGAATGGAAATAAATCACTGAACTCTCTGAAGAGGTTTCCTGTCTCAAGGAACTGATCAGGGAGCTAGAGAGGAAGTATCAGAAGCCACTGAGTAAATTTCTGCAGATGAGACTGTGTTAGAAACATCCCAGATCTCAGAACAGGGAGAGGACAGCTTCTGAATTGTGGACACGGGTGTCCAGCAGTCAGAGATCGCAGTGTAACTCGGTGTAGGCATGCCTGAAATGTGAATGACTATTGATCTTTGAAGGGTTACAGACACATAGATATTGGAGATGGAAATACCCCATTCAGCAAGGCCTTTTCCACCATATTAGCAAAATCCTTTACAGGATCCCCATGTGTGTGAATATCAGGTGGGACTGATATTCCTTTACTTCATTTCATCCAGTTTTGCACATCATTGTCTCTTGCCCTCATTTTTCATCCATTTATTTTTCTGTCTCCCCCTAACTTTCCTTTATTCCCTATCACAGATCATTCCAACTTGTGTTCCCAGTCCTCTTCTCTGAGTTTATCCCTTCCCCTTGTATTTCCCCCTTAGTTTTTCCCTTCTCAGGATTCCTTTGTTTTCACTCTTTTCATCAGTTTCCCACCACCATACTCCTTTTCCCAGGCTTCTCTGTTTACTTTTGTTTTACTTCATTATTGCCTGGGTTTTTTTCCTTTCCTTTCTTCTTTCCCCAAAATACCATGCAGCCAGCCAACCTTTAGTATTTAAAACTGAAGATTTTATTATGGAAGAAAAGAAAAGAAAAGAAAAAAAATGTTATTAAAGAAATCAGCTACATACGTTAGACTTCAGAGTCCATAAATCAGATTCTTAGCAGTGAGTTTGCTGGCTATTAAAGTCCCTCTGTAACATGTCCACAGCTTGGATGGGTCATTCAGTCCCTGGGCCAGTTTTGTTCAACATCTTTATTAATTATCTGAATGATGTGATGGATTGCACACTCAGCAAGTTCACAGACGAAACTAAGCTGGGGGGAGATGTAGATATGTTGGAGGGTAGGGATAGGGTCCAGAGATAAACTGGACGATTGGGCTAAAAGAAATCTGATGAGGTTCAACAAGGACAAGTACAGAGTCCTGCACTTAGAAAGGAATAATCCCATGCACCCTAGAGGCTGGGGACCGACTGGCTAAGCAGGACTTCTGCAGAAAAGGACCTTGGGATTACAGTGGATGAGAAGCTAGATATGAGTCAGCAGTGTGCCCTTGTACAGCTGATAGCTCTTGATGGGCCTTTGAACAGGCTAGATAGTGCTGATTCAGATCTGTCTAGGGGTGTCACCCAGAAACACAGCACAAGTTTGAAATACAGATATAGCACATATTTGTAATTCACAGGACGTTGATGATACAAACATATAAACAAGATTATCACACTTGGCAAATGATAACATTTTCACTGATAGGGCATATCTGGTAATATTCATTTTACATTTATAACACTGGTATCAATAATATCATAAAGCGTCACAACATTCTTCCCCACACACACACCTCCCAGCAGCTCCTCCTCAACATAGCATCCCTTCCCTGATGGCCTGGACATCACACTCGCCAGTCCCTGGGTCTCCATCTCCCAGGATCCCTGCTGGTACAGAGCCTCTAGCTTCTCCCCAAACCTCCCATATCCCAATTAATTAGTTTGGTGTCCCTGCCACCCCCCACATCTGCCTGTCCCCCAGCCCAACTGGTAATTAAATCCCCAGACCCCACAGCACTTCTGTCCCTGACCCTCCATCAGTTCTTACCCTGCAGCCCACACGTCTGGACCTCAGGGTCCATCTGCTCCTTCGGCTGCTCCAGGGGTTCTTCAATTTCTCCCCTTTCCCATTCCTAGGGCTGCTGGGAGGGAGGGGGCAGGAGTGTCATAGAGATGAGGTATTGGTCATTGGGGACAAGTGTTCTCCAGGGTCAAAGAGATGAGCCGGGGGTAGGTAGATGAGAGTCCTCCATGATCACAGCCACTAGGATGACTTAGGCTAGAGAAGCCCATTTTTCATTCTCAGTAGGCTGTTCCCATCATGCCTCAGTGCCACTGTCTGACTTCCTGCGCCACAGAAGACAGTGACAAACAGGCTGAAAAATTCATTGGCTTCTCTACCTCAATCACCCCCTGCTCTCTGTGGTCTGATGGGTCAGACACCCCACAGAGCCTCCATGGGTAGAAAGTCTGCGGGAAGACAGGAGACTTCCAGGGTCATAGAAAAACGGAAGTGTGAGGCTAGAGAGGCTAAATTTCACATTCCCCTGGGTATATCTCCTCCCCTTCCCCTGACCTCAGGGACTAAGTCTGAGCTGGGATCCTCCCACCCAGAACCAGGGTTGGATTCTCTCCCCAGGGACCAAGGCCAGTGGCAAAGTGAACAGTGGGCTCTCGTCACCAGCGTCGAAAAATGTCACCTGCCCCCGTTCACAGTCTAGACAAACCCGGATCTTCCTGGGGTCCCAGCTCACAGGCAGAGGGGTGCGAGGGGAAGTGAGAGCGTGGAACTGATCCCAGCACCGCTCCACAGCCCAGATTCCCTGCTCAGGGTTAGGGCTGATCCCTCCCTTCCTTTTCACAGACTCTCTGGCCACCCCCACAGCCCAGGATCCCCTATTACCCACCTCCACCCCCCAGCAATGTCTCCCTGAGGTGAATCCCTCACACCCCAGCACACAAATCTCAGTGTCAAATCTCTCAGGATGGTTGGGCAGATCCTGTCGTGTTTCTTCCCATCTCACACTTTTCCGATCCTCAGACAGGATGAGCTGGGGATGAGCTGTGCCTGGATCCAGAGTCACATTCACTGGGGAGAGAGAAAATCAGAGCATTAGGGGCAAAGCTCAGCCAGGGGCGAGGCTGGGACCTTTTCTCACACTCCGCAGCAGCCCTGTTCTGGTTGGGACAGTCCTGGATCTCAGGAAGCTGCCTCTGCCTTAGGCACCTGAGACTGAGCAGAGATGTCACTGCAATTCCTCAGCCTCAGAAATGGGAGCCACTTTTGCATCTTCTTACTTGGCTATCGAGTAGTGGATCCCAAAATGGAGTTCGTGAACCCCTGGGGGTTCACAAAATGTTACAGGGGGTTCTCGGGAAAAAATTCCCTAATGGCAGAGAGAGCTGTCCACAGGGACCCAGGCCAGCATGGGGCCAGCAACCCAGAGCACTGGGGACTTCTAAGAGCTAAGCAGATCAAAGCAAGCACATTTATCATACTGAGATTTAAACTTCAAGACTCCTTATGTGAAATAGAAAGGGAGGTGGATATTTTTTGCTGTTTTTACAATTAAATAGGCAGCAAGTGTTGTTTTTAAATTATTATGAAGAACAAATTTAAGCTTTGTTGTAATGTGCATTGTTTGCCTGGACTGCTCAAGACCTGAAGGTTTGTGTAGGAGGAACTCTTTGAGTTGGCATCTTAAATACCTTCATGCTGTTTCACATCTGATACTTCTTGATGTAACATAAGAGCCAGAAGCACCAGTATGGGAGGTGGACAAGGGTCACATGCTGCCCCTGCGTTGGTGTGCCCCATACGCGGATCCCTCCTCTTTTTTTCTGACAGCCTCTGTGGGCCCCCCCACCCCCAACTTTCCTGGCAATGACCCCCAGGTCCTGGGGTGCATGGGGGATTTGCTCCTGCACCCCTTTTTTCTACTGACGCCTCTGATAAGAGCCTTGTCTTATAACAGGCTTAATCAAAAGTGATACAAGCTACAAAAACAGATCTTGGAAGAGTGTTGCCATTTTCATAATGTAATAAAAATACTGTAATGATAAATAATAATAAATAAATAGTGTGTAATAAGCATGCCATACAAACAATTTTTAATTTCTAAGCTCACTGCTTTTATAATTTATGCTGAGGTGAGGGAGAAAATCCCTGGAAATATTCATTTTTAGGAGGGGGTTCATGAGGCTTGATATTTCAGTAAAAGGGGTTTATGGGTTGTTAAAGTTTGGGAACTCTGCTATAGGGGCTGCAGCTCCCTGTTCTGTAGCTGGGGCTGCTTCATTCCCAGTGGTAAAGACACAGCAAAGAAGGCACAAAAATCTTTGAATTAGAAGGGTCCAGAGATGCAGGTGCCAGCTTTGAACCTCCCAAAATTACATCCTCCACTCCCAGGCCACAGAGCAGAGATGAAGATGCAGCACTGAGGAAGAGCCAATGCTCCAGGCCAGTGAGCAGGAAGCAGGAGGTGACATTGGGTGGGGCAGTCCCTTCCCCAAATCAGAGAGAAGGGAGGGCTGCAGGTGGCAGCACTATAGAGACACCATCTCCGCAACCCACAAAGCAGCTCCAGAGCCTAGCCCTGTCCAAAGGAAAGGTAGGATGCTGGAGAAGAGTCAGGGGCAGAGTCTCCCCCTAGGTGAAAGGAAGAGGATGTTACAGCCATGAGGAGAGAGATCTCTTCACCGATTAGCCTGGATTGAATATTGGAAAGGCTTGTCAATGACAATACAAATTCTCAGATTACGATTAAGGGATTCTGGAGCTGAACAGAGAGAATGTGTCTGGTTACTGGTGTGGGGGAGAGTTGTTTTCAGGGGAATTTTCTGTTAATTGAAGAAAAATCTCCCCCAGGGCTCACTCTTGGTGTGTGATCCCAGAGATCTCCCCCTTCCATGCTCTAGCTCAGGTGGCAAAGAGTCTGGAGGAGAAAAGGGTCACAGATATTAGAGCACATGGTCTCTGATTTACACCACCAACCCGGGGAGCTGCTTCTCTGCCCCGAGTGCCTGAGCCCAAGCAGAGATGCCCTGGCAGTTCCTCCCACTGGCTGCTGGGAGCTGCTGTGGGGCTGCAGAAACTGCCTCGCTCCTCCTTTCCCAGTTGCATCTCCCTGCTGGGACTGCTTCCCTGAGGGTTAGAGAGGAAGGTCTGGACCTGAAGTTGTAGGGAGGGGAGTGGGAGGAGGGAGGCAACAAAGAGAAACTCAGGGGTAGCTGTACACTGAGCCCATTCTCCCTGGCCTGGGAGAAGAGAGGGGGGTGGGGCCTTGGGGAAGAATCACTGAAGACCAGAGAGTAGTAACCAGGAGGTGGCATTGGGAGGAGTAGCCCCGTCCCCAGACCAGAGAGAAGGGAGGAGGTGGCAGCATCAGAGGGGGACTATAGCTCTAACACAGGGAGATCTAAGCCCAGCCCAGCTGAAGAGAAAAGTGGAATGCTGGTGAAGAGCAATGGGAGAGAGCCCCTCACATGGGGAATGCATCCCTCTCCAGGGATGGATGAACTTTTTGTGGGTCCAGCGCCAAACATATTTGTGGGTTCTCACTGGGGAAATAGAGCGTGTGATGAGGAGCGGTCCGCAGAGCGAGGGGCCGGCTGGGGGCAATGCAGTGCCGCGGGAGCAGCCCGACTCAGCCCAGCACAAGGGCACCGTTTACAAACCCACAACTGCTAGATGCACACTGGCCCACCCAATCCTGCGCTGCCAGCATGCCCCTTCCACAGTGCCCTCCTGCCCAGTGCCCTGCCCTTATGCCCAGCGGTGGCTCCAGGCCCCAGCACACCAAGTGCGTGCTTGGGGCTGCAAGCCGCGGGGGTGGTCTGCTGGTCGCCACGGGGGGTGCACTGCTGGTGCTCTGCTGCTCCTTTGGCGGCTTGCCTGTGGAGGGTCCGCGAGTCCCGCAACTTCGGTGGACCTCCCGCAGGCGTGCCTGTGGACGGGTTCGCGGTCCGCAGCTTCACACGACTCCACAGGCATGCTGGGATGGCCGCCGAGCGTGGACAGCGCACCTCACGGCAAGCCGCCAAAGGGTCAGCCTGCCTGCCATGCTTGGGGGCGGCCAAAATGCCTAGAGCCTCTCCGCTTTGCCCGCACTCCCATCACACCCAGAGACCTCCTCCACAGATCCTAATGCCCAGATTGCACCAGGACCTGCTTGCAGCCACCCTTGCCAGAGACTCCTGCCGCTGACGCCACCACAACTGCACAGTCTGCACACCATACTGCTACCTCAGATTCCCCCACTCACAATTCCTAGAATAATAGCATATCAGGATTGGAAGGGATCTCAGGAGGTCTCAGTCAACCCCGGCTCAAGCAGGACCAATACCCCTATCATCCCAGCAGGGCTTCGTCAACCTGACTTAAACTGCTAGGGTCCACACCTCCCCAGGTAACCACTTCAGTGCTACCACCCTCTAGTGAAAAAGTTCCTAATATCAACCAAAGCATCCCCCACGAAACTTGAACCTTACCCCGCTGTCATCGGTAACTGAACAGTTTAGCCCTCCTCTTTGAAACCCTTCCAGGTAGTTATAAGCACTATCAAACCCCTTCTCTTCTCTTCGCAGACGTAAATAATCCCAGGTCCTCACCTCTCCCGTAAGTCAGGTCTCACCTAACATTTTGTTGCCCTCTGCTGGACTCTTCGTTTTCACATCTTCTTATAGTGTGGGCCTCAAAATGACACGTATCCAGATAGGCTTCAGATGCGAATAGAGGGAAATAAGTCCTTGATCTGCTGGAATGCTCCAATTATACATGCTCCCTGCGTAGCACCCCGTTCAACATCCCACATCACAGCGTACAGTGCCCCAATTCCTGATGATTGTGCACAAATCCTTGCATAATATTTTAAATTCTGCATTTTTTTTACATAAATAATGTGGAAGCTCCACTAGGCAGTGGAAGCAACAAGCCATGTGCATGGAGCGGGAGAATACCGCTGCAGCCTTCTCCTCCCAGACATGGACTTGACAGTGACGACCGACCCTGAACACAGCACAAGGGCCATTCTGGCGCACAGAAACACCCTGGGACCCGCCTTTTGCCACAGGCACCACGATTGGCAGGAGAGACTCACCTGGCAGCAGGACCATGCAGAGGGGCTCAGTGGGCTCAGATGGGATACGAGGTCAGGCAGGTCTGGTACAGGCAGCTCATGGGGATCTGGATGTACAGGTGGATTCCAGGTGCAGGGCATGGATCTGCAGGGGGCGACAAGTGAAAGTGGTTGGACTCAGCAGGGTAAGGGTGGGTGCAGCGGTGGATGGGGGTCATCTGGTTCGGGAATCTTAAGTGAGGTGGTAGGGCTGTCGGTGTACAAGAATGCGGAGGTGGGGCCTGTCCGGGGAGGTTCGATGGGTCGCTTACATGGGAGCCACCACTGCCAAGGGGATCTGCCATGCTGACCCCCACTTCCCTAATGCCCTTCTCTTCCCATACCCATGCCCTTCCCCACTGCTGCCATCCCTCCCCATCCCACCCCCTTCCTTCCCCCTACCTCTTCCCCCTGCCCCCACTTCCCCACCCCCTTCTGTGTCTCATCCCATGCCCCTTCCCCACTGTTCCATCTCCTCCCCATCCCACCCCTTCCTTCTCCACTGCCTCTTTCGCCCTGTCCCCACTTCCTCTATCCTCTTTTCTTCCCCATCCCATGCCCCTTCCCCACTGCTCCATCCCGTCCCCAGGCTTGGGGGCCAGGTGGAAACTGCACCCCAGCACGAGCCAGTGGAGTGGGCTGGGGTTGGGTCGCTCCACTTCAGGCCACCCAGTGATTGCAGGGTGGGCCCAACCCTACACTCATGGGGTGATGGGAAGTAGAGTGACCTGGCCCCAACCTGCTCCGCTTGGCTCTTGGACTTTGGGGGAGGGAAGAACTGCCCCCCAGCACTCATCAGCAGCGCGGAACGGGCTGGGGCTGGGTCGCTCCACTTCCCACTGCCTAGTGAATGCAGGGCGGGCCCAACCCCTGCTGCAGTCCCTGGGGGAAGGAGTGGAGCAGGGGCGGGGCTGGAGTGGGCAGGGGTGGGAAAAGATGGGGCGGGGGTGGGGCAGGGGCAGTTTTCCTGGCCAGACCAGCCGGCCAGGGGATCAGGATGGCTGGGGCCCCTTCTGACTCTGGGCCCGGCACCATGGCACCATTGGTGCCATGGTAAACCCGGTACTGACCTTCTCATCTGAATATTTCAAAGGCACATGGACATGTATGGAAATACCAGGGTGAGCATTAATCATGTTCATTGGCCAGTGAGAGTGTTTCTGATCATCGATGGGTGCATGAACTCAGTGCTAATGTTGCTGTCAGGATTGTTTGTGTGACTTCATCTTGGAATCTCCTCGGTATTTCATGTTTGTGTTTTTAATGTTTAAGGCTGTATGTCATGGTCAGTGCTGGTTTGGTTTGTGCCTTTAGCTATTTGTTTATAAAACTGTTCTCATAACATTCTCTCTTTTAAATTAAAGTTTGATAAGTTTAGCTACAAGTTCATGTTTTCACAGGATTTTTCTCTTCATTAAATGGTAATCTCCAAAATCTCACCTGGTCTGTATGATCCCAGGGATTTCCCTCTTCTTGTTTCTACTTCAGAGGGCAGCACATCTGGAGCGGGAAAGGATAAAAGAGATGAGATTTCATGTTGTAATAGTTATAGCGACATCCCCACTCTTAACTGTCATATCTCTGCTTTAATTATCAAAGAGAAACAGTTTGAGACAGAGACACCCCCAGATCTGTCTTTAAAAAGCTAATCTGAAACATTCTATTTTCTTTTTCACTCAGCCATCTCAAATCAACAGAACCAACATCCAATTAAGTTCAAAGCCACCCAAGGAGATATGATGTAGAAGACAGATTTCCTGTTCCCTCATCCTCCAGCCCCCAGTTGGTTTGTCTCATTCTCTTTTTGCATTTTGTCATAAATTAGACAGATCTTCCAAAGGTTTTAGCATGAATGTAAGTTTATACACTTTGGTCTGTTTGAGATCTGGAATGCTGAGACTTTTCAAGGCCCTAATCCTGCATTGTAAGCTTTTTGTGTCTATTTACTCCGTATCTGTACAGAGCTCAGCAAAGTGGGGCTCTCGTCCTTCATAGACTGAAATACAAACAACAAAATTATTTAAAGATGTGGAAATTGAGGCAGGGAGAGGATTGGCTCAATGGGCCTGATTCACCCTGCACTGGTAAAGAGACAGAAGGGAAGCAATTTGTGGGTCTCCTATTCTTGGCTTCAGGGGCTAGCGCAGACCTTAGGATAGGCTATAGAAGTCCTGAGGTCTAGCTACAGTTGCTCCCCTCTTTCACTGGCCCTTATATGGATTTGACAGGAGCAGAATATCAGAGGCACATATTTACCCTAGCCACACCCCTCTATCCCTACTCCACCTCTCTCTCCTCTTCTCTACCCTCTACAATTCCACTTTCCTTGCTCTCCCAGGAACACTCCTCCTGCCTGTGTAACCCACACCTGCTTGGTGTGGTGCTCTGTCTCCTTCTAGTGGCACCTAGACCATCTAGAGCAGTGGCCCCCAACCTTTTCATCTGGCAGGCGCCAGACAAAGGACCACTGCAGCGGTGGAGCACCTGCCGAAATGTCGCCAAAATTTGGTCGCATTTCGGCGGCGACGCCTCTCGATGACACCGCTCGCCGTTAACAAACAACGTCATCGAGAGGCGTCCCTGCCAAAATTCGGGAGTGATGCCTTTCGATGACGTCACTTGTCGACGGCAAGCGGCGTCATCGAGAGGCGTCCCCACTGAAATGCCACTGAAATTCGGCGGCATTTCGGAGGGTGCTCTCCCGGGGGCCAGGACACAGACGCATTAAGATGCCCCTGCGGGTGCCATGGCGCCTGCAGGCACCGCATTGGGGACCACTGATCTAGAGATTGGTGAATCTGCTACATTCATGTGGCTTTTAGCTCATCCAATAGAGGCTCATACACTCAGCTTCAGAAATCTCAGGTTTGATCCCGACAACCAGGGTCTGTCAACATTATACCTGCAGCTGCTGTGGAGTAGGCACAAGAGGCTCCCATGCAGGAGGAATTCTCCAAGGTTTGCACCTTTCCTACAGTCCCTTTGTCCCTCTTGACCTGCCAGAGCACGATGACAGACTGGGTCCACATTTCAAAAGTGCCTTTAATTTAGGGTCTAAATTTTGGGTGCTGACCTTTAGAAACTTGGAGTCTGGTTCTCAGTGACATTGGGCACCTGCGTTTCGTACTGACTCCAGCTGCAGCTGTGGATGCTAAACAGCACTGGAGCAAATGCCCTGAAGTTCTGTAGTTGGGAGAGAGAAACTGAGGTATCCTAAATTTTGCTGTATTTTTACATTAATGATTATATCAAAGCTAATAGAGGAATCAGTGTGAGAAATCCTCATGCCTGGGCTTCTGCGATGACATCTGAATAGTTTGTCTACTTTCCACTTTTATTACATGGATACATAACCTAATTATGACCAAAGGACCTGTGCCCATCTCCTCCCACAGCCTCAGAGATACACTCTCATTTCTCCTCCTAGATCCCTTCTTGGGTACCTTTGAATTTCCTCAGAGTCTCCATTACATCAATATTTTTCTGGGCAAAATCATTTAGTCTCTTTTCCAGCTCAGGAGAAATCTCCACTGGCTGCTGGAACTTCCCCTTCTCACACCTGGAGAGAGAAAGAATTTCACATTATTACATTTCATTTACTAACTCACTATAATTCCTTGCTATGAGAAGTTGCTGCTCTAAGATGCCCGGAATTAAAATTCCCCCACTTCCCCCAGCCTCAGAGCAGGTGCAGAACAGGCCTCGGCAGTACAACATTCCCCCCAAAGGCCACAGTCATATTCTTCAACTCTGGTCTGGACAGAGCAGATCTGAGAATAAAAGAGGAATCAAGTTTTGATGGCCAGTTCTCTCCTTGGTCTCCATGCACTAAGACTGGTATGTTTCCATCTCTCTTGTGTGCATAGTGTTTTGGGATCTTTCTTCAGGAACTAGACTGAGACCTCAGTTCCTTCCAAACCAGCTCATTCCACACAGGTATCCAAAGAGTCCTCTGGTGGTAAAGAGACTATTGATCACTGCTAACCAGTGCATGATTTTACCCAGTGCCCTGGGGTGAAAGAACCATATTCCATCCCCAGAATCCTGAGGCAGCCTGTCCCCCAATGATGTAGCATCTCTAGAAAATATTTCAGATATATTTTTCCCACAGAATAGATCATTCTAGAGGCTTGTATAACAGGATTTGAACTTCAGGATTAAATTCATCAGAGAGATTTGTATCCAAATGTGACCCTGAACCACACATTTTGCTGTAGAGCCCTGGGGAGATGTGGTGTCCAAGCCCTTTCCCAACATCGTAAAGCACAAGGGGGACTGATTGAGAACCACATACCTGCTCAAGGTGCTTTTGAAATCCTAGAGAGACAGAAAAACAATCTCAGTAACACCACATTATGGGGAAGCCAGAGAAAGGATTTTGCAGATATGGGGAAAAGAGGCAGTGCCCTCTATTATGTCACCTCTAACATAAATGAGTCTGTAAGTCTTCAAAGAGCAACTATAATTCACATTTCAGGAATGCACACACTGAGTTACACTGTGATCTCTGACAGCTGGACTCCTGTGCCCATGATTCAGGAGCTGTCTTGTCCCTTTGCACGGATCTGGGATTTTTCTAACTCAGTCTCACCTGCAGGAATTCACTTGCTGGCTTCTGACACTTCCCCTCCAGCTCACTTATCAGCTCACTGAGACGGGAAATCTGCTCAGAGAATTTAGTGATATTTTCATTCTGTATCTTTCCAATCTCCTTGTCCAGCTTCTCCAGCTGGGCCAGCAGGAGTCGCTCTTGTTCCTCCAGGAACTGCCGCAGTTGCTGAAATTCAGACACAATCTTTTGCCTCTCGGTTTGCGTCTGTATCTGTTTAAAAAGAAAAGGAAAGGGCAGGCAAGGGACATAGTCTAGGATACTTTCACACAGTGCTGAGTGTGCAGGAGAGTTGTTTTTTTTGCAAACTCTAAGACATCTGATACTTGATTGTTCCCTGGGGTTTCTAGGGAGACTATTTTCTAACACCTTCCTATTTGGCCCTGATATCTTTTAATGGGATGTTTCCATGACATGGTCAGAACACTGTGTTATCAGATGCCTGTGCCTATCATGATCCAGAGCAGCAGAAGGCAGAACTCAGCACTCCATTGACAGATATGTTAGGGAGAAAAAAGAATTAAGCAGTGTGAGAAATGACTGCAGACCTGGGCAGACAACCCTGCATGACACATAGTTCACCTTGGGGTGAGTTTTGTGAAAGCCACAAGGGCTAGAAATTAACTCATTAATTGGGATAGGAGCTTAGATTCTGCAGAATATGATGTTGTCCTGCTCAAGAGAGAGGGTTTCTCAGGCCCTGTCTATGTATGTGTGCGCACAGACATGAATCAAACACAGCAATCTGTGATCATGAAGAAACAGAAAGAAGCCCACATTCCCCGAGGCCACAAAGGAATCTGTCTCCAAACAGAGCTCCCACTGCAAGTCTCTGCAGGTTAATAACAATGGGCACCTACCAAATACTCCTGGAATTTCTCCTCTCCAGTCACTTTAAATCCCAGGAGCTTTTCTCTCTCTTTCCTTAGTATCTTCAAATGGGCTTGGATCTTTTCCTGAAGAAACAGAAATGCTATGGCTGTTCATATTTTGAGGGTTGAGAGTGTTTGCAGAGGGGTGGGTCAAGTTGTTTTTCCACCAGAGACGCTGTAGGTGACTGTTGGCCCTACTAGGTGTGTGACAGCAGGAACACCAAGGAAATGAAACTCATTGAGACTGGGAGTGTTTTATATTCAGTCTTTGGAATTATTTGTCCTCTTCTCCCCTTGAGTTAAACCGCAGGAAACTGGAGTCACATGGTGGTGTATCAATAAACTCATTTTTGAGATGGTTTAATTTACAAAGTGGTAAAAATCCCAGGGCTAGAAATATGGGCTGGGATTCTCAAAGGAGCCCAACTCCCATTGAACTTCAGCCCTGAACTTCTGGGGATGGCTCTGGCTGGATAGAGCTGGTCTAAGCACTAGGATAAACTGCATTAGCCATGCTGATTTGTGTTAGGAATAGTTGGGGTTTGATGAAGTGTGGTCCTAAACATTCTCATTTGTAATGCCTTCTGGGTAGCTAGCCTGCAAAGCAAAGTGCCCAGAAGCAGTGGATTTTGGGAGATTCCAAAAGGCTTCATGGTGGGACTAATGGAACCACCTTGGTTGGTCTTCCCACAAACACAATAAAACAGCTCAGACTGACACAGGTCAGCACCACCCAGTCTTCAGTTCTGCTGAAATTCAGTCTAATCCCAATGGTATTTGGCATGGACCTACGCTATCTGGAGCCCTTTTGTGTATGGACTCAAGGTCCATGCAGTATTTAACTCAGTGAACCGCAGTAGTGTAGGCTGGCACCAGGGTTTAACCACTCAGGGAACAGGAATTCAGAATCCCAGTGGGAAAACTCAGTATCCTGATGAATGTGGGACCTTTCTCGAGAGTTCTTTTCTGGCCTTTCTTAATTACAGCCTAGTGGTTAGGGCACTGGTCTGGGACTTAGGAGATGTGGGGTATCTTCCTGGGTCTGCTGCTGGGTAACCCTGGGCAAGTCACTGCCCATCTCTGTGCTTCTGTTTCCCCTTCCCACCCTTTGTCCGTCTTGTCTATTTAGTCTGAAAACTCCTCAGGGAAACCTGCACTGTGTTTTGTGATGCCAGATCTTTTTTGAGATCTATAGTGGATACTGTAATGCAAATAATATTAACAATAATAAATATTGTGATACTGTGACACTGAGCCCACGAGGGTTAAACAATCAGCAGTCTAAATGACCCAAATTCAACCTTTAGAGATACAGAAATGGTAATCAGGGCTATTTCTTATGGATAGTTATCAAAGCAATGTTAGTAGACCAGAATGTTTGAAATGCAAGTCTGTATTGTTAGAGAATTAGAAGTAAATACTAACTATATTCGTCTGTGCTTACGTTTATCTGTTAGAAGCTTCACAATATGATTTTATTAGCTGGTGGATACGAAATTTCTTTTCCTGTCTGTTACTATGATCTACTGAGTCAGAGATCAAAGGGATGGGACCTCGGGGTGGAGTGCAGGTGGGACCATGGCCCAAGAATCTGCGCTCCCAAAGGCAGCAGATCAGCAGCTGTTTGGGGAGGCTTAGCTTCCCCTGGCCTATTATACCCACCGCCCATGCATTTAGATGAAAATTAGGTGTAATAACATCATTGTCTTTATTTCTCTTTAAAGTTTGTAGCAAACTATCTTTGAATAGTTAATAGCCTTATGCTAATCAATGCAACTAATTACCTGTGCATACATAGGAAATGGGAGGTTTTACGTCAAAGAATAATGCACATCACTTATTCTTCACCCAAGGAATCCCTACTGGGTTAACTGCTATCAAGAGACTATGGTAGCCTGCCAGAGATCTATAAAAAACTCTAAGGCCCCAATCTTTTCATCTCAAGTCTGCTTGGACTTTACCATGGGAAGTTTTGAGTTGCAAGACTGAGCTACAGTTACAGCTTGGATTACCCTGGAAGAATGTAAACACTCTACACAGGGATTGCCTATTGAACTATAACCTTTGGAACTGATTCTGAAAGAACTTTTTATAAGTCAACAGCTCACCACCTCTACTATGAAACTGATCTAAGAACTTTACTATGAAACTGACCTAGGAACATCTGCATGTATAATGATCTTTAATCACAACACTCTGTCTCTTTTCTTTTTCAATTAGTCTTAGATTAGTTGATAAGAATTGGCTATAAGCGTGTATTTGGGTAAGATCTGAAATAGTCATTGACCTGGTGGGTGATGTGTCTGATCTCTTGGGATTAGTAGAAGTTTCTTATACAATGAATAAAATCTTCAGTGATACTCATCATATTTGACTTGGGTGTCTGGGTGGGAGCCCAAGGCTGGATTGCTTTAAGGGAACTGTATTTTTGGCTTCTGGGTAACCAGTAAGATATTGTAGAAGCTGTTTTGTTGCTGGATTGGTAAATCTAATTATTAGAAATAACCACTAGTTTTGAGGATCATCTGCCCCATTCCTTGCAGTTTGCCCTGACTAAGCAATCTCAGTGAGATTCCCCCAACAACCATGGTCACAGATACAAATCAGTAATAACAACAACAGCTTGTTACATCCCATTCTGCACTCTGAAGGCAACTCTCTCACATAGATTGCAGCTCATGTGATTTAAAGCTCACTGGTCATTTAACAGTTCCAGTTGGGCTTTAAGATTCCTTATCTCACCAGTGGGAACTGGTTTCAAAATTGCTTCAAAGCTTCTCAGAGAAATGTTTCCCACATCTGTGATCTTTAATGCCTTTGTTTTTGCTTCTTTTGCCACCTTGCCCTGTACATTTCTTTTCATATAATTTTTCATACACTGAAGGCTTTACAGAGCTGAGTGATGCAGTTATGTCAATAGCTGTGATAGAGAAAAATTAAATGTGACCTCCAAGTTGTGATGAAATTAACCAGTAATTAAAATTCTATTAGAATGAATTAGACAGTGATTACCTACCTTGTACTCCTGGGCAGCCTCCTCTATGGGAACCACAGTGTGAGCTTTATGCGTCCGGGATCTGTCACACACCAAACAGATGGGGGTTTGATCCTCTTCACAGAACAGTTTGAGAGGCTCCTGGTGTTCCACACACACTCTCTCCCCTCCTGCATCCTTCATTACCTGTAAATTCAGTTGTTTGACTATTTTTAGGACATTTGCCAACTGCCTGTTTGGCCTGAGGTTTCTCTGTTGCACAGTTTCTCTGCACTGGGGGCAGGTGGCGGCTGTACTGGATCCCTCCCAGCACTGGGCAATGCAGGCTCGACAGAAATTGTGTCCGCAGTCTATAATAACTGGGTCTTTAAAATCCCCCAGACAGATGGGACAAGTAGCTTCATACTGGAGACTTGCCATGGGGTTCTCTGAAGCCATGGCTCCCTCTTGACAGTGTAACAGGGTTAGTTTCACTTTTATGAGCTCAGAAATATGCCTGGCTTGCAACAGTAACTGGGTGTTTCCCTTCCTGGAACTGACTCATGCTGTTTGCTGAGCTGGAAAGAGCCAGTTATTGACATTGCAGCCTTTGAGGCTTTTGTGAAAAATGTACCAGTAAGGTTCTGATCCTGCAACCAACCCCTCTGCTGATGGGTCTCTGGAGCTTTACTTGGGCATCAGTGCCTAGCTGGGATTCTGAACTTGCAGTAGGAGGGTTTGTTTGTTTAAGGAGTGATACTAAAGCTGGAATCAGTGTTTCACAGGCCTGATTTTCATTTACACTAAGGCCTGGTCTACTTTTGAGAATTAGATTGTCATAACTACATCACTCAGGGGTGTGGAAAATGGTGTAGTTAAGCCAATCTAATTCCCATGTAGACATTGCTAGGTTGATGGAAGAATTTTCCCCATCAGCCTCATAGAATCATAGACTATCAGGGTTGGAAGGACCTCAGGAGGTCATCTAATCCAGTCCCCTGCTCAAAGCATGACCAATCCCCATCTAAATCATCCCAGCCAGGGCTTTGGTCCCTAGTCTGTAGTAGTGCATGGGATTTTTAAATCCTAAACGCAGGACTCTGCGCTTGTCCTTGTTGAACCTCATCAGATTTCTTTTGGCCCAATCCTCCAATTTTTCTAGGTCCATCTGTATCCTATCCCTACCCTCCAGCATATCTACCACTCCTCCCAGTTTACTGTCATCTGCAAACTTGCTTGAGGGTGCAATCACACCATCCTCCAGATCATTATGAAGATATTTGAAACAAACAGCCCCAGGGCAACCCTTGGGGCACTCCGTTTGATTACGGCTGCAACTAACAGGAGCCAATGATCACTACCCGTTAGCCCGCATGATCCTAGCAGCTCTTATCCACCATTAAGTACATTCTCTTCCGCCATCTTCTTTAACTGCTGGCAAGAATAGTGGCGAGACCGCTACCTAAAGCTTTGTAAGGTCAAAGAAGTAATATAATCCACTGTTTCCCCTCATCACAAACCCACTTATCTCATACACATAGAAGACAAGAGGGTAGTCAGGCATGGACTTGCCCTTGGTGAACCCATGCTGACTGTTCTGCATTCACTTGTCCTTCCATCTAAGTGCTTCAGAATTGATGGCCTGGGACCTGCTTGTCATGATTTTTCCAAGGGTCTGAGGTGGAGGCTGACTTGGCTGTAGTTCACATATCCTCCTTCTTCGTTTCTTTTAAGATGGAGCACTACATTAAGGACCTTTTCCAGTATCTGGCACCCTCCCCAGATCACCATGAGTTTCAATGTCAATAGATAATGGCACATGGCTCTGGCAATCACATCAGCCACCACTTTTAGCAACCGCGGATGCAGCATGGCCCCATGGAACTTGCTCGTCAGTTGCTCTATGTCCTTTAACATTCTGACATCTTTCACAGAGGGCTGGTTACCTTCCCTCCCCATGGTGTCAGAAAACGTGTGCAGCTCACTTTAAATGGCTCCAAAAGGCACATCTCCCACTTGCTCGGCCACTTGCTTGGCCATAGTTGAACAGCTCCTAACTTGCTGTGCCAGGCGGCCTTGTGTATTGCGCTTCATGACGACATGGCTTTAAGGGCGTAGGTGGGTCCCAAGGAGTTCTAAAGATGCAAGCGTCACAGCTCACCTTTCCTGACAATCCCACGTTGACTGTTAGGTGACAATGTCTCTTGTGATCACCAGTGCTATACAATGCACCATTGAAAGTATCCTTTTCGGTTTATGTCTGGCTGCCTTGGTTGCTCCGGTCCAAGACGGGGTATGCGATAATATGGTAGCCCTGGAAATTTCCACTACATGCATCTGACGAAGTGGGTATTCACCCACGAAAGCTCATGCTCCAAAATGTCTGTTAGTCTATAAGGTGCCACAGGATTCTCTGCTGCTTTTACAGATCCAGACTAACACGGCTACCCCTCTGATACTTCACCCCACCACAGTTAGGGAATCCTACTGCAGCAAAACCATCCACTATGACCTGCACATTTCCCAGAGTCACGACCCTTGATAGCAGCAGGTCAAAGATCACTTTGGCTACTTGGATCACAGTAGCCCCCACAGTAGATTTGCCTACTCCAAATTGATTCCTGACTGACCAGTAGCTGTCTGGTGTTGCAAGCTTCCAGAGGGCTATTGCAACTCGCTTGTGAACTGTGAGGGCTGCTCTCATCTTGGTATTCGTGCGCTTCAGGGCAGGGGAAAGCAAGTCACAAAGTTTCATGAAAGTTCCCTTACGTATAAGGAAGTTTCACAGCTACTGTGAATCATCCCAGACCTGCAACACTATGCGATCCCACCAGTTTGTGCTTGTTTTCCAGGCCCAGAATCTGCGTTCCCAAGAAGTCTGTGTCCACGTCCTTATCACTCTTGTGACTGCCCTGCCATTGCTGCCGTTGCCTTCTCGCCTGCCTTTGCAGGTTCTGGTTCTGTATATACTGAAGGATAATGCACTTGCTGTTTACAGTGCTCATAACTGCTGCGGCAATCTGAGCGAGCTCCATGCTTGTCGTGCTATGGTGTCTGCATGGAAAAAAGGTGCGAAACGATTTTCACTGAGGGAAGGGCGACAGATGACTGTAGCTATCCCACAGTTCCTGCAGTCTCTGCCAACCTTTTGAATTCTGGGTTGAGCTCCCAATGTCTGACGGGTCAAAAACATTGTCGCAGGTGGTTCTGGGTACATGTTATCAGCCCTGCCCCCTGGTGAAAGCAATGGGAAAAAAATCATTTCTCACCTGTTTTTCACTGTCACCGTATGTCTCCTGGGTGCTGCTGGCAGATGCGGTACTGCAGTGCTACACAGCAGCATCCCCTTGCCTTGCCTTATCTTGCGGATGGCAGATGGTACAGTATGTTCTTAAATAACATGTGTCATGGCTTGGATGTGGTTTTACAGATCCCAAGTTTCTAACTGCAACAAATGATTTTTTTTTTTACATTTAGTTTACCATTTGATTCTTTCTCCTCCATGTTTTTGAATACAATGTGGGCAATACCAATTCTGATCTCTGATTAATTCTGGTACTTCTTTCAGTTTTAAGAATTATATAGTGTTTATTACATATTCACCATATACTGAACAAATAATTTATTTTCCAAAATAGTGATTTTTTTCTTATTATTATTATATTTCATCAATTGATTAAATTTATTTTGACAGGTTTCAGAGTAGCAGCCATATTAGTCTGTATCCACAAAAGGAACAGGAGTACTTGTGGCACCTAAGAGACTAACACATTTATTTGAGCAAAAGCTTTCATGGGCTACAGCCCACTTCTTCGGATGCATAGAATGGAACATATAGTGAGGAAAGCATGAAAAGGTGGGAGTTGTCATACCAACTCTGAGAGGCCAATTAAGTAAGAGAAAAAACTGTTGAAGTGATAATCAAGATAGCCCAGTACAGACCGTTTGATAAGAAGTATGAGAATACTTACATGGGGAGACAGAGTTAATGTTTGTAATGGCTCAGCCATTCCCAATCTCTATTCAAGCCTAAGCTGATTGTATCTAATTTGCATATCAATTCGAGTTCAGCAGTTTCTCGTTGGAGTCTGTTTTTGAAGCTTTTCTGTTGCAAAATTACCACCCTCAAGTCTGTTATTGAGTGACCAGACAGATTGAAGTGTTCTTCTACTGGTTTTTGAATGTTATGATTCCTGATGTCAGATTTGTGTCCATTTATTCTTTTGCATAGAGACTGTCCAGTTTGGCCAATGTACATGGCAGAGGGGCATTGGTGGCACATGACGGCATATATCACTTTAGTAAATGTGCAGGTGAATGATCCCCTGATGGCATGGCTGATGTGATTAGGTCCTATGATGATGTCACTTGAATAGATATGTGGACAGAGTTGGCATCGGGCTTTGTTGCAAGGATAGGTTCCTGTGTCAGTGTTTTTGTTCAGTGGTGCGCAGTTGCTGGTGAGTATTTGCTTCAGGTTGGGGGGTTGTCTGTAAGCGAAGACAGGTCTGTCTTCCAAGATCTGTGAGAGTGAGGGATCATCTTTCAGGATAGGTTGTAGATCTTTGATGATGCGCTGGAGAGGTTTTAGTTGGGGGCTGAAGGTGACAGCTAGTGGTGTTCTGTTATTTTCTTTGTTGGGCCTGTCTTGTAGGAGGTGACTTCTGGATATTCATCTGGCTCTGTCAATCTGTTTTTTCACTTCAGCAGGTGGGTATTGTAGTTTTAAGAATGCTTGATAGAGATCTTGTAGGTGCTTGTCTCTGTCTGACGGATTGGAGCAAATGCGGTAGTATCTTAGAACTTGGCTGTAAACAATGGATCGTGTGGTGTGTCCTGGATGTGTCCTGGATGCTCTCTGTATGTGTATATTTAGCTCCTCACTATATGTTCCATTCTATGCATCCAAAGAAGGTGGCTGTAGCCCACAAAAGCTTATGCTCAGATAAATTTGTTAGTCTCTAAGGTGCCACAAGTACTCCTGAACTTATTTTGAGTTTCATTAAACAATTGGGTTATTTCATGCATATTATACACCATAAATGATTTTTCAGTTGCTAAACCATAAATTCCCTTTAACATGGGGTTAATTTGTTAATGTCTTCCTGAATCACATAATTGATATGCTTTTTGACTCTTTCAATATTAACCTTATTCCAAATTGACATTCCTGTGCCAAATAAACCTGTGATACTATTCAAAACTCCAAAAGAATTAATTCCTTGTTTTCTTCTAGAAACATAAATGTTTGTATCTTGATATCTAAATTGGAAATATTCTGTACTCATTGATAAGCGGTAATCTTATCTACGAGGAGTACTGAAAAAAAGATGCAACCTTAGTATTCTTATAGTAACTAAATTTACTTATTTGACAAGTAGCTACATTTAACACAACAGGGATATGAATAAATTGTACTGAATTCCTCTGGTATAGGTGTAGCAGTGAGACCACTAGCAAGGCCATCTTGTGGAACTGGACATTCCATAGGATCCTGTGAATCATAGTTCTTTCCCACTACTATAGCCTGTACCTTTACTTTAAAATATTTATTAATGAATTTTATACTACCCAAAGACTTAATGTGGATACAAGCTTCATATTTTCCTTCATTTTCATAACCTAGGTTATATATGGTCAATGCGTCACCTTTTTCTTTACTGAGCTTTGACATTTGGTTTTGTTTTTCATGATTTATATGGGATTCCCCTACTTATTGGGGAAGATTTACCTTCACTTGTAATATATGTTTTATCCTTCTCTCTCCTCCACCCCCCCAGATTTCTTAACTAAAGGAGAATTTTTTCTCGTTTCTAATCCACAAAAGGCATTTGCTCATTTTCTTTTATGTCATATTCAAGAACAAGTTTCTTATTAATTATTCTTTTCACCTTTTGATAAAACTTGTTATGAATAGTTGGAAGAAGTATTAGCCTAAAATTATTGGAAAATAATTCACATACTTTCCTCCACATCTCTGAACCTCCAGTGGGAAATTTTTCCACAATACAAATGTTCACTTATCCTTCAGTACAAAATGTAATTCCAATTTACACAGCCTTCCTTCATAGGTCATGTTCTCAAGACCTTTAATCATTCTTGTTGCTCTTCTCTGGACCCTCTCCAATTTCTCCACATCTTTCTTGAAATGCGGTGCCCAGAACTGGACACAATACTCCAGTTGAGGCCTAACCAGCGCAGAGTAGAGCAGAAGAATGACTTCTCGTGTCTTGCTCACAACACACCTGTTAATGCATCCCAGAATCACGTTTGCTTTTTTTGCAACAGCATCACACTGTTGACTCATATTTAGCTTGTGGTCCACTATAACCCCTAGATCCCTTTCTGCCAGGGGCGGCTCTAGACATTTCACCGCCCCAAGCATGGAGGCATGCCACGGGGGGTACTCTGCCGGTTCCCAGTCCCGCGGCTCCGGTGGACCTCCCACAGGGGTGCCTGCAGAGGGTCCGCTGGTCCCGCAGCTCCACCAAAGCCATGGGACCAGCAAACCCTCCAAGGGCATGCGTGCAGGAGATCCACTGGAGCCGTGGGACCAGCGGACCCTCCGCAGGCATGCTGCCGAAGGCTGCCTGCTTGCCGCCCTCCCAGTGACTGGCAGAGTGCCCCCCGTGGCATGCCGCCTCGAGCACGCGCTTGGGGTACTGGGGCCTGGAGCCGCCCCTGCTTTCTATTGTACTCCTTCCTAAACAGTCTCTTCCCATTTTGTATGTGTGAAACTGATCTTTCCTTCCTAAGTGGAGCACTTTGCATTTGTCTTTGTTAAACTTCATCCTGTTTACCTCAGACCATTTCTCCAATTTGTCCAGATCATTTTGAATTATGACCCTGTCCTCCAAAGCAGTTGCAATCCCTCCCAGTTTGTTATCATCTGCAAACTTAATAAGCGTACTTTCTATGCCAA
>NC_133781.1:5225253-5227335 GCF_003597395.2 Chelonoidis abingdonii
TTTCCAAAGATAATAGCTAGAGGCTCAGATACCTCCTCTATTAACTCCTTGAGTATTTTAGGATGCATTTCATCAGGCCCTGGTGACTTGCAGGCATCTAACTTTTCTAAGTGATTTTTAACTTGCTCTTTTTTAATTTTATTTTCTAAACTTACCCCCTTCCCATAAGCATTCACTATGTTAGACCTTCCTTCAGATTTCTCGGTGAAGACCAAAACAAAGAAGTTGTCTGCCATTTCCAGGTTTCCTGTTACTGTTTCTCCCTCCTCACTGAGCAGTGGACCTACCCTGTCCTTGGTCTTCCTCTTGCTTCTAATATATTGATAAAAAGTCTTTTTGTTTCCCTTTTTTCCCGTAGCTAGTTTGAGCTTATTTTGTGCCTTTGCCTTTCTAATCTTGCCCCTGCATTCCTGTGTTGTTTGCCTATATTCATCCTTTGTAATCTAGATAAACAACATTTTATCCCAAGTCTTAGGAATAAATTGTCCTTGTGCTAATTGTCCTTGTGCTGGTTGATAATTCCATTCAAAGAAAATCTCAGTTGAAAGGTGTCATATTCCTTTTAGTCCTTGATCTTGTTTTTATTTGTTATTGCACCTAGATCACTGTTATCATTGCATCTGAAGTTTTAATAGGAAAGTTTGAGTTTAGTTCCAACATAACATGCTGATTCACCTTGATTATTCTTGTTTCTTGTTGCACTGGAACCAGGGCCAGCTCTAGGATTTTTGCTGCCCCAAAGAAAAACATTTTTGGCTGCCCCACCTTTATTTTCATGCTCCCCTGCCCCCAGCCCCGCCTCAATTCCACCCCTTCCAAACCCCTTCCTCAAATCCCCAGTTCTGCTCCTCCCCCGGGCATGCTGCATTCCTTCCCCCCCCTCCGCTTCCTGGCCTCCCGCCCTAGCTCACCTCTGCTCTGCTCACCTGAGTGCACCACCGCTCCGCTTCTCCCCCTCTCTCAGTCAAGAGAGGGCGGAGAAGCGGAGCAGCGGTGCATTCAGAGGAGCAGGCGGAGCAGAGGTAAGCTAGGGTGGTGGGGCACAGGAAGTAACGGTGGGGTAGAGGAACTGCTCCCTGCTTCAGCTTACCTGCCCTCCACCACTGCTGCCTCCTGCAAGAGCCTGCCGCTCGGCTTCTCCTCCCTCCCAGTGTTGCTGCATGAAACAGCTGTTTCACGTGTGGCAAGCCTGGGAGGGAAGGGGGAGAAGCGGAGCATCAGCAGTGTGCCCAGGGAAGCAGGAGGAGGGGGAGTGGAGGCGAGCTGGGGCAGCAGGAGCACTTTTTCCCCATACTCACTCTGATCCTTTGCTTCCTCTTTTGTAGTCAGTGTTTCTGGTTCCTCTGCCTGTGGAGAAAATAGTTCTTTTCTGGTACAACTTTAATTCTATTATGCTAATCTCTTTACTTACCTTTTCTTTTTCTATCTTGTCATAAACAGATGGTTAAAGGTTAATGTCTCTTTTACCTGTAAAGGGTTAAGAAGCTCAGTAAACGTGGCTGACACCTGACCAGAGGACCAATAGGGGGACAAGTTACTTTCAAATCTTGGTGGAGGGAAGTCTTTGTTTGTGCTTTTTGTTTTGTTCGTTGTTAGCTCTCGGGACCGAGAGGGATGGGACATCAATCCAGGTTCTCCAAATCTTTCTGAATCAGTCTCTCATGTTTCAGACTTGTAAGTAATTTAGCCAGGCAAGGCGTGTTAGTCTTATGTTTGTTTTTCTCAACTTGTAAATGTTTCTTTTGCTGGAAGGATTTTTACCTCTGTTTGCTGTAACTCTGAACCTGAGGCCTCTTCTTTAATTAAAAGCTTTCTTTTTAAGAATCTGATTGATTTTCCTTGTTTTAAGATCCAAAGGGATTGGATCTGAACTCACCAGGGATGTGGGGGGGGGGAAGGGGGGATGGTTAATTCCTCCTTGTTTTAAGATCCAAGGAGTTTGGATCTGTGTGAAGCCTCTCAAGGCAACCCAGGGAGGGGAAAGTCTGAGGGGAAAGAAAGGGGGATGGTTAATTTCTCCTTGTTTTAAGATCCAAGGGGTTTGGATCTGTGTTCCCCAGGGAAGGTTTTGGGGGAACAGAA
>NC_133781.1:5230657-5237133 GCF_003597395.2 Chelonoidis abingdonii
GTTCCCCAGGGAAGGTTTTGGGGGAACAGAAAGTGTGCCAGACACTAAATTCTGGCTGGTGGCAGTGTACCAGATCTAAGCTAGTAATTAAGCTTAGAAGTGTTCATGCAGGTCCCCACTTTTTGTACTCTAAAGTTCAAAGTGGGGAAAGAAACCTTGACATATCTATCTTTCTTTCTTTTTGTGTGTGTGTGTTATTCTGATTCCCTATACAGAGGAACTGAGTCTATCCAGAATATAGTGTGGCCTGTTCATTGGTTACATAAATCGTGTTCTGGTACAGCATATAATAGGAGCATAACCTGATCTCCAATTTAATTTGGTAAAAGTATTTTCTTTTTGTCTTTTATCAAAATAGGCTTTTGCCTTCTATTTGGATTTTCCCATTTTAACAGCTACCTTCAGGTGGATCTGATTCAAATGTTTTTGTAATGCTTGCAGAGAGATTTCCAATTTAACTCGCTCTGGCTGTGTGCCACTGGTAACAACAAAAGATGCTCTGGCATTCACATAATTCACCAAATCATCACCTCAAAGGTAGGTTATATGATCTGTTGAAGCAGCTGGAGTTCCCCTGAGTATCATTTAAATGATTGGAATCAGGGTGTCCCAATTACATCGATTGGTATCTACCAGTTTCCGCAGCATTAGTGTGATGGTGCAATTTGTTTGTTCTTCCATCCTTGACAATTGAGGCCTTTGGGGAATACATAATTTTGTTGCATTTCCAACAACTGTAAACGTTTGGAACATTTGTCCAGTAAAATGTGTTCCTCTGTCAGACTCTGTCTTAGCAAGGAGTTTCCAGTGACAGAAGACTTGCTCCAACAAGATCTTTGTTGTGGCTAAAGCAGCACTTGCCTTAAGGGAAAATAACTTCACCCACTGAGAATGGATCACTAACAACAAGAAAGTATTGGTTTTCCCTGATCATAGTGTGACTGGTTCTCCCAGGGGTGCCACCTGGAACTGGGGTACTGCTGAGTCCCCCTGACCCACCAGCCTGGGCTCCCTTTACACTGTGACCAGCCTGCCAAACCCTGTCCCAAGCTCCAGCCTGCACTTTCACCAGCACACATACAGGGAAGGACACACCCAGCTGCAGTTATATGCAGATTCTGTGATCAGCTCTGCATGGGGAGGCTCCATCTAGGGAACTTCCCAGTTACTCAGGCACACATCTCCTCTGGAGTGTAAACCTAAGATTATATTGTCATGCACTGCACAGGGAACTCTACAGGGTAAGCTCATGAAATTTGTCCCCTCCTTCAATGTGGAGAAGAATACGCAACAGCTTTCTGCCTTGAGTTATGACTCCCACACGCTGGTTTTAGACAAAGCAAAAACAAGTTTATTAACTAAAAAAGGTAGATTATAAGGGATAGCAAAAGCAGATTACCTAGCAAATAAACAAAAAATGCAATCTAAGCTTAATATACTGAAGAGATTGGATATGAATAGCAGATCCTCACCTAAGTGATGATACAAGCAGGCTGAAGATTCTTAAGGGGCCAGCTGCATTTGCTTAAAGCTTAAAATCCCCAGGCGTTCCATTCACAGGCTAAAAATCCCACTTGCCTGGGTCCAGCACTCCTCCTACTTCCGTTCCCTCTTTGTTCCTCAGGTGTTTTCAGAAGTCTCTTTGGGTGGGGAGTCAGTGGAGAACCAGGATGATGTCACTCCCCCGCCTTAAATAGCTTGTGCATATGGTGGCAACCCTTTGTTTCAAAGCTTGGTTCCCATGCCAGTCAGTGGAAAAACACTGATATCCCAAGATGGAGACCAGCACCAGGTGACCTGGTCACATGTCCCTGTGGTGGTACAGCAGCCATCAGTCAGAGGCTGTCAGCAGCATCCTCAGGAAGAATCTTCAGGTAGGAAATAAGATTCTTCTAAGGTCTGTTGTTCTTGCTAATGACTCATTAACCTGAATGGGCCCTTCCCAGCCAGCCATTTATACTGAGAGCCTTTTGCCTGGTGGGTGTTACCCAAGTGTAATAACATGTGAGATACAGATTCATAGTCAATATTGATAACTTCAGATACAAAAATGATACATGGATACTGTCGCAGCCCTAAGGCCTCTGGTCTGACATGGCGTCTGTATGGCCAATTGCCAGTCATCTAAAGGTCACATTGGTACTGTGTGCAGCACCGTAGTGCGGTGTGCAACCTTAGAGGGCCGTGTGCAGGTTCCCGCTCTTTTACCTGGTCACGGGGAGGTGGTGATTGGCGCTGAGCTTTTTCGCATTTGGCTAGCAGTGATCTCCCTGCTACCAGCCATGCGGTGGGGGAGGGGTAAAGCAGTCATCCCAGAGAATTGGATGGGGGGCGGGTTTCTGGTGCTGCACATTAACAGAAAGACAGCACTTAACGGAGGGCTTTTGCTTGGTATTTTGGAAAGGAGGGCGCTGATATATATAAAGGCTGCGAAAACCGGAAAAGACAGTGGTTTACTATGCTGCATGCAAGCCGAATTCTGCGCCCAGACTGTACCTGCTGATCTCTAACACCAAAGGCACTGCAATATAAGAATGCAAGATGCGAACCCTTTACTGAAATCATGTGGCTGTAAGGTGATAGTGTTTTCACCAATGAAGAGTATAACCATTGTTCTGTAAAATGAATGCTTTTTAAATACTTCTTCACCCTTTTTTTCCCCTCTCTCCTGCAGCTGCAATTTTCAAGTCTCCCCTCCTCCGTCCTGAAGGCCCTATCCAGATAAGACGCGGAAAAAAAAGAGCGCGCAGACAAAATGTTCTCGGAAGATCAATGGACAGTGACCTGCATGAAAAAGAGCTCATCGTGAATAGTGGAAGGATGTGGTATCAAAGTACAGAAAGATGCCAGTGACCGTGAGTGAAGGAGGGACGAATGTGAGGACAGGAGTGACAAACGGTGACGGAGAGGAGAGACGCTCGAGATGAGAAGTGGTGGCAGGAAAGATCCAAGAGGTGTCGGGAGGCAACTCGGGCGCTGCATGATCAAACTGACATGCTCCAGCAAATGATGCAGCTCAGGAATGGCAGCAGGATCACAGAGTGTCACTACAGCCTGTATAACCACCCCACCCCTCACCATGTTCCTTAGCTTCTCACCACCAACAGAACGTGTAAGACGGTGGGGGAGGCTCCAATGCACCTGCCCATTCCACCCCAGTGTGATAGTCCAACCAAAAGGCTGCTCATTATTTTGAAATTTTTTTAGTGGGCCTTTCCCTTCCCTTCTATTTCGTCACAAACCCCACCCTGGACACCTTGTCCAGTTCTCTCCTCCTTTTTATAATGAATTAAATAAAGATACATGATTTAACGAGAGTGACTTTATTTCCCTTAGAAAGCAAGTGTAATCGAAGGGGAGGGTGGGTGACTTAAGAGAGTGAGTCCAATCAACGGGAAGGTGGGGTGCTCAAGGAGAAACAACACAACAGTCACAACCGTACCGCTGGGCCCAATTGAAACTGGTTTTCACAGCCTTCTCTGATAGACAACTGCTTCCTGGTGTGCCTTCTAATTGCCCTGGTGCCTGGCTGCGCATAATCAGCGGCCAGGTGATGTCTTCAGCCTCCCACACACCATAAAGGTCTCCCCCTTACTCTCACAAAGATTGTGAGCACACAAGTAAGCAGCAATAACAAGGGACATTTTGTCGGTCTGAGGTCTGAAGTGAGTTCAGTAATAGGGCACCAGCGTGCCTTTTTAAACGGCCAAATTGCACATTCTCCACCATCTCTGCACTTGCTCAACCTGTAGTTGAACAGCTCCTGACTACTGTCCAGGCTGGCCTGGTATGGCTTCAACTGAGCCATGGAATCAAGGGTAGGCTGGGTCCCCCCAGGATAACTACAAGCATTTTCAACATCCCCAACTGTTATTTCATGGTCTGGGAAGTAATTCCCTGCTGCAGCCGTTTAAACAGAGTAGTGTTCCTGAAGACACAAGCGTCAAGAACGCTTCCCGGCCCATCCACGTGGATGTGTGTGAACTGCCTTTGTGATTCACAGCAGTGCTTGCAGCACCATGGAAAAGTAACCCCTTGTGGTTTATTTGCTGGGTGCTCTGGAGCCCCCGGTGGCCAAGATAGGGATTATTGGGTTCCACTATCGCCACCCACCACAGTTAGCGGAATCCATTGCATGCAAAGCATCCATTATGACTTGCACATTTCCCAGAGGTCACACTACTTCGAGAAGCAGCTTAATGATTGCTTTGGCTACTTGCATCGGCAGGCACCCCCACAGTAGTTGCCCACTCCAAATGGATTCCACAACTGAACCGGTAAGCTATCTGGCCACTGCAACTTCCGGGACGGTTTACGCCACTCCGCTTCTCAATTGCGAGGGCTGCTCTCATCTGGTATTCTGGTGCTTCAGGGCAGGCGAAAGCAAGTCACCTGCCTGAAAGTTCCATGAAAGTGCCCTTAAGAAGCGAAAAGTTCGCAGCCACTGGGAATGTCCCAAATCTGCAACACTATGCGGTCCCACCAACAGTCTGTGCTTGTTTCCTGGCCCAAAACGTAATTTCAGTGCTAGAAACCTCCATTACCAGCATGTCTCCAAAGCAACAGAGGCCCCCGCGTTTGAGAAATTCTGTTCCATGTACCTATCACTCTCGTGCGTCTGCGCTGCATACGCCACCCTCCTCCTCGCGCCCAGTTTTGGCAGTCGGTTCAAGCTAGACTGCATGAGAATGCGTTTACAAATGTCCATGACTGTCTGTCTTGAGTTGAGCAGGCTTCATGCTTGCACGATGCTATGGCGTCTGCCACAGTTCACCCAGGGAAAAGGCACGAAACGGTTGTTACCTGCTGGCTTTCAACGGAGGGAGGGGTGAGGCCTGTACCCAGAACCACCCGCCGCAAGTTTTTTTGCCACATCAGGCAGCTGAGATCTCAACCCAAGAATTCCAATGGATGAAGGAGACTGCAGGGAACTATGGATAGCCGACCCACAGTGCACACGCTTCAGAAATTTGACACTAGCCTCGGTACAGGATGCACTACCACATCCAAATTAATGTGCTTAGTGTGGCTGCGTGCACTTTGGAAAGACCTTTTTAAATAACAATCTGTTTTTAAAAAAACAAAGTTTTCTGTAAACAGAATAATCCCATAGTGGTCGACATACTCCCAGTCTGTTTGAGCTTGCAACTGTAAGCCACAGAGCTGAGCAAAAGTGACCCAGACCAGATCAATCTCCATACCAAGTGCCCTGTTGTATCTGGAACCCTCATGTGTGCCAAATGTTGATCAAGGAGAAACTTTGACCCATTTTCACATTAATACTCCCAAAAATAAAAATCATAGAACATAATTGCTTTTCATATGAGCCCAACGCTATGTGGACAGCATGCATCCCATATCTCACAGTGATATTATTATGATATGTTTTTGCATAATTAAGATGTATGTATGCAAGATAGGTAATATGAGATATTGAAAAGGTTATGATTTACTGGAAATATTATTAACCTATTTGTATCTGTCGTACCCTAATAATGGGTTTGGTGAATTTTTGATTGAGTGAGGAAAAACCAAGACCAGACAGACTGGAAACTTCAAAATCACCCGACCTTGGCCGTTTATTAACAGGGAGGAAATCACAACTTGGGTGGGGAGCAGCAACTTTACCGACTAACAGTGCTATTAGAACAAGAAAACGCTTTAACAACCTAAAACAAGCTATTTACATCAAATACTTACAAAACCAACTGCTCTTGGTAAAAAGGTAAACGAATACACACCAATTATAATGATCTGTGGCCACTTAACCAAATATCATCTATCATAAATACACCAAATTAACTTCAATAGCAGTTATTATAACAACTCAATCCTTAGATACCATAGTATACATAACTTTCCATAAACAGGCCCCAGCGAAGCTAATGCAGTGTATACACAAATGAAAGAGGAGGAAGAGAGAAAAAGCTAGGCAAAGCAAGACAGTTAGTACGGGCAAGTACCATATCCAGGCGCAGCTGACCACAGTACAGATACCAGAAACAACCGAATCCGGGGGTGAACGATGAAAAATAAGCAACCACGTCCGAGCCGGCTATATCTGGAGGGAGACCCCTGGCTGAAGGTTGATCAGGTCCTCAGCGCACGTGGATAACTCCTAGCCAGACCTGGCCAGCGAAGCATGGTTATTCCAGGGACTTTTTACACCTGGCAAAAATTTGAATTGGTCTGATGCCCCACACCCTGCCGGTTCCGAGCTGTTACCCCTACAGGAGGGCAGATTTTTCACACGGCACACTGGAAGCTAACTAGAAGCTGACCGCCAGAACCTAGCATAGTTTTGCAACACAACCCTAAACCGACCCTTATGAACACTGTATTAACATTGGTCAGAATTGGCCCCTTGCCTCAAGGCACTCTGGATGTTATGGACAGCACAGCACTATACTGACCCACTGGGTTGCTAGGCAGAAAGAGCAGAGACTGCACACGACACTAGTTCTTCAACCCCTAGA
>NC_133781.1:5237233-5385715 GCF_003597395.2 Chelonoidis abingdonii
GTACCTCCCATGCGGTCCATCCTGGAGCTCTTTTTCGATTCTCAGACTGCATAGTTACCTGTGCTGATGAGCTCTGCGTGGTCACCTGTGCTGATCAGCTCTCCACACTGGGCAAACAGGAAATGAAATTCAGAAGTTTGCGGGGCTTTTCCTGCCTACCTGGCCAGTTCATCCGACTCCAGATTGCTGTCCAGAGCGGTCACAATGGTGCACTGTGGGATAGCTCTTGGAGGCCAATACCGTTGAATTGCGGCCACACTAACCCTAATCTGAAATGGCAATACCGATTTGAGTGCTACTCCCCTCGTCGGGGAGGAGTACAGATATCGATATTAAGAGCACTTTATATCGAAATAAAGGGCTTCGTTGTGTGGATGGGTGCAGGGTTAATTCAGTTTAACACTGCTAAATTCGGTATAAACGGTTAGTGTAGACCAGGCCTGAAAGTCACCTCTGCTACTTGCTTCAGATTTAGAGTCTCTAAGAACACAAAAAGACCAACGGTAGTGACAACACATACATTCATAAGTACAAGGCCTTGTCTGTTTTACAAGTTTTATTAAAGTTACAATTAGCATATAAAAATCCTATAAAGATCTATGTACAAGTTACAATTATAGTTATACTCACAGCCTTAAAAATAGAGTTAGAGTCTGATGGATGCCTTGTCAAATGATCATCAGTATAGGGATAGTTCCTGCTGGAATTTTCCCATAGAGAACTCAGTTTTCCCAATGTCGGCACCCTCTTTTTATAATGTGACTCTGACTATACCTCAGTCGCATTTACGCACAAGTGCACCCTGCAGTTTCAGCACATGTTAGAAAGCCTACCATTCATCTCGTGAGCAAATAATTACTCTTACTGTTCTCTGAAGAGTTACAGACACATTGATATTGGTGATGGAATTAACCCATTAGCTCAGCAGGGTCTTTCCCCCCATATTAGCAAAATCCTTCCCAGGGATCCTGTGCATGTGTCACCTGGGAATGAAAGTCCTTTCACATTCTCTTTCCTTCTCCCTTTTATTTCATTTCAGCCAGTTTTGCACATTGTTGTCTCTAGCACTCGTTTTCCATCCATTTATTTCTCTGTCTCCCCCTACATATCCTTTATTCCCTATCACAGATCATTCCAAGTCGGGTTCCCAGTTCTCTCCCCTGAGTTTACCCCTTCCCCTCCCACTTCCCCTGGAGCTCTTCCCTTCCCAGGATTGCTTTGTTTTCACTCTTTTCATATTAGTTCCTCTCTCCTCCCTGCTTTCCCCAGTCTTCTTTATTTACTTCTGTTTTATTTTATTTTTGCCTGTTTTTTCCCCCTCTTTCATTTCTTCTCTCCCTTCTGGTTAAACTTGCCCTGTACCTGCCTCTCCCCTCCCCACTGCCAGCCCATCATAATCCAAATGACATCCTCCCCACACACACACCTCCCAGCAGCTCCTCCTCACTATAGCATCCCTTCCCTGCTGGCCTGGAGGTCACACTTGACAGTCTCTGGGTCTCCATCTTCCAGGCTCCCTGCTGGTGTAGCACCTCCAGCTTCTCCCGCAAACCTCCCAAATCCTAATTAATTAATTCTCTGTTCCTGCCACCTTCACATCTGCTTGTCCCGCACCCAACTGGTAATTAGAGCCCCAGCCTCCACATCACTTCTGTCCTTGACCCTCCAGTAGTTCTGGCCCTGCAGCCCACACCTCTACCCATCAGGGCTCCTCTGCTCCTCCTGCCTGCAGCTCCAGTGGTTTTTCACACCTCCCCCTCCCATCCCTGGGACTGCAGGATACTAAGTCTGCAGGAAGACAGGAGACTTCCAGGGACTTATAGACAAGGGTGTGTGAAGCTAGAGAGGCTTATTTCAGGGACCCCAGTGGGACATTCCCCCTCCCCTCCATGTCTCAGTGACTCCTCTATCCCACACCCACAACCAGGGGTGGATTCTCTCCCAGGGACAGAGGCTTGAGGGAAACTGAAGATCAAGGCCTCGTCTCCAGCCTTGAAAAATGTCACCTGTCCCCATTCATAGTCCAGACAAACCCGGATCCTGCTGGGGACCCAGCACCAGGGCAAGTGGGTCAGAGGGGAGGTGACAATCCAGAAATGACCTAAACACTGCTGCACAGCCCAGATTGCTCCTCTGGGTTAAAGCTGATCTGTCCCTTCCGTCCCACAGACTCTCTGGCCACCCCCACAGTCTAGAGTAGCCTATCCCCAATCTCCACCTCCCAGTAATGTCTCCCCAAGGTGAATCCCTTACAGCCTAGCACACAGGCCCAAGATTCAAATCTCTTCGGATTGTTGGGCACTTGCTGCTGTTTGTCTGCCCATCTCACACTTTTCTGAGCCTCAGACAGGATGAGTTGGGGCTGAGCAATGTCTGGATCCAGAGTCACATTCACTGCAGAGAGGGAATCAGAGCACTGGAGGCAGAGCTCAGCCTGTTACCCAGGGTACTTTCAACCCAAAGCTCTTGGTAACTTTTCTCTGTGCAAGGTGGTGTCAGGAAATAAATCAATGGAGACATGGCCATCTGATCAATAGATGGATGGCACAAACAGGACAACACATGAGTGCTTTCACTTAAAGCTAAACTTTACTTAGTCTCAAGCACTTACACACGTCTGCAACAGGTTAGTAAAACACCCCTAACTCTCAATAATTACCAACATTGGGTGTGGCTCTCGAGTGGCACAGCAGCAGTCTTCCAATGGCCAATATTCCATCTGCCAGTGGGGCCACACGATGTATCCAGAGGGAAAGTCCCTGAAGAGTCCAACTACCCCAAATTTTCTTTTATTCATTAGTATTACAATAACACATCACTTAGAGAAAACTTGTTCAGCAATCAATTTCAGAGGTTAAGCAAGAGGTTTCCTTCTGATCATCAATTAGCCAGATGTGTTTTTTCAGAGTTTGCATGTCTTGAGGCCCTGACAGACACATCCCTGAAGGCACATATAGACAAGTTTCCTGTTTTTCTAAATGCATATCTCAGCAATTTTGACAGAGCTCTCACCAGGAAGGATGCAGGGTCAAGCTGCCATTTCTGTGGTCACCCAAACTCCCTTCCCTCCTGACTTGGTCATACTATGGCTGCTGCATAGGCCCATTAACGGCCTGCTGGCTTGGCTATTTTTAGCATTAAACAGTAGTGGTTCGGGCACTTTACTGGTCAGCCAAGATCTCCCTTTACATTGTCTGAATTCAACATTGTATCTAGCTGCTCAAATGCCAGATACCCTGTGAAAGTAAGAGGGGTGAGGACAGCCAGGAGAAGTCCCTCTCCCTTACGGTCCCCGGTCTGGTTTAAACCCTTCCTCCACACTGTTCAGAGATAGCGATAAATAGGCTCCATTTTTCTTTTGTTATATTCAGGGGCGGCTCCAGGCACCAGCACGCCACGCGCGTGCTTGGGGCAGCAAGCCGCGGGGGGGCGCTCTGCCAGTCGCCACAAGGGCCGCAGGCAGGTTGCCTTCGGCGGCATGCCTGCGGAGGGTCTGCTGGTCCAGCAGCCTCGGCAGACCTCCCGCAGGCATGCCGCCGAATCCGTGGGACAGGGGACCTCCCGCAGGCAAGCCGCCGAAGGCAGCCTGCCTGCCCTGCTTGACCCGCCCCGGGTTATGTTAGAGCTGAAAACACTTGTGGTGGGACAGCATTTCTGCCTAGCTTGCATCTCTAAGAGCTGATAATCACTGAGTTGGGTGGACTCTCAAGGGACTTACTGGCAGAGGGGCAGGGGGCAAAAGGTGACCAGTGAGTGGAGTGGAATGAGTGGCTGGCAAGGCAGCCAGAAGAGAGGAATGAGAGGCTAGCAGAGTGGACAGCCAGAGCAAGTGCTCAGATGGTGGAACAAACAAGGTGCCTTCTTCCTCTGGTAGAAGATGAACTCACACTAATGCACCTTGGAACCCTGTGTCCTCACTGACCGAGGACAACCACTGTGAGTGGAGTATGGTGAGGGAGCAGAGAAGGGCACAGTAAAGAAACTATGGTTGTAGAACTCTAGAACAAGAGGCAGAAGACTCTGCCTCATGCATTCTTGAGTGGGTGTACTTCTCACAGTTTTACGTTTATGAATCCTGCTTATGGCATTTTCCCTAAATAATGTCAGGGGGCTTCCCTCCTTTCATTAAAAGTTTCTTTTTTACACTCAGATGCTGTGCTTGCAAATGGGAAAGTGTTGTCTCTCAGTGGTGCCGAGTGGTGGTGTGTAATTTCCCCAGGTTACTGGATGGGGGCTCAAGCCAGTTCTGTGTTGTATTGTTAAAAAGGAACCCCTAAATATTAAACCTGGTCCTGGTTGCTGCCAACTCCACCTGGAAGAAGGGTTACACTAATATTCAAACATCTGTAGCTGTAGCAGCTCATGTCCTCTACAGATCAGCACAGTAGGGGCCCTGTAGCACTTACTCACCAACGGGTAACATAGGTTCCAGACAGACCTGGGCCTCAAGGAGCCTAAGGGCAGATAGGGAAGAAGTACTAGGAGACAGCAGCTGCAATTCTCACCCTCCTTCCTATGCTCCTTCTAATTATCCCCATAATATCCTTGGGCAGCATTTCCAACTCAGCAAGTGCCCCAACCCCCATTGTTCCTTTCTTCTGTGTTTTTGTTTTCTGGAGCTCCTTCTTCCAACCCTGATTCTTCGCTGAGTACTCGTGGGACTGCTGGAAATTACAGAAACCGAGGAATTCATCTAATTGTTTTTCTCCCCTCCCTCTGCCATCCCACATCAGCTGGGCAAATATATTGGAGGAATGGTGGGGGACAAGAAGGGAATGAAGGAAACTCCAGAGACATTCTCTGGCAAGGACAGTGAAATAAAATAACTCTTCAGATATGAACTGTGCTCTGCCCCCTCCACCCCCAATCTCCTGGCACTGAGACCCCAGCTAGAATAACTCTATGTGTTTCTAGATGAAGACCTGATGTTTTCTCTTTCATACCTGCAGCATCCTGTGACAATACTAAGTACTCTCTTTGCTCTTTCATGCCCAGATCGTTTCAGTTCTAATGTCTGCTCTGCCCCTGACTCTTTATGGATGGAACCTGCTTGGCCCGAAGAGCTGGTGCAAACTGGAACAGATATTGGAACCCCATGTGTTGAGGGTCCAATGTTTTCAATGAATGATTTAAGCATTATTGTGTTCAACTCCATGCAGGAGCAGACTACCACAGCGACTCCAGGAACTACAAACTAAGGGTGGGTGATTAAGGCAAATCAGCTATGTTGTAACCATTCAAAGACGTACCACTTTCCAGGGATGCTCACATGTACTAGTTCAAACTGGATTCTCCAGACACCAAGAAACAAAGACAGGACATTTGGATAAAGAGCCTGAGGTTACACTGACTCAGGCCCTACTTCTGATCCAGCTAATGGACAGGACCAGCTCTCCAAGGAGGCCTCAACTTTGCAGAAGGGTCTGAAAGACTGGCCTATAAAACTGGTGGGCGACTTGTGACAAACTGTTAGCAAGTGTGTAGATTCTTCTATTGTGTTCAGATGCTCGCTCAGTAATGCTTTTACCTTGAGAATAAATGTGCTGGCTTAGAAGGAGCAGGGTGGTAAAATGTAACTGCTGGCCATATGCTGCTCATAGCCCTGGGGAAGAAAGCAATGTACAGGCACTGGCCTGCTTAGGCAGCTTGGCTTGCTGGGGCTACTGCAGTGTAACTCAGGGACCCGGAAATCTTAAAACACTCAGTCTGGAGGGAGTGAGATGCAGGTCTTTGACCAAGAGAGGAGATGGATGGGCACAAGAACCATTTAAGTAGGTGCCCTGGAGGGACTGCAGAGGGGTGAATGAGAGAGCAGTTACACTGAAATCTCTGATATAAACCACGCCATTAATCTTCAGCTCTCTGTCAGAGGTCTAGGGAGGGGAACGGAATGGCAGAGTGGAAAGGTGCTGTGCTGATAACTCAGAGATAAAGGGAACAAAACCATCCTCTGCTAACTTGTTTCCCAAAGTAACAAAATTCATTGCTTGAATCTGGGTAAATTCAGACGAGAAACAAGGTGAAATTTTTCCCAGTGAGGGTAATTAACCATTGGAATCATTTACCAGGGATTGCAGTGGAGTCTCCATCACACACAATTTCCAAATTAAGACTGGATTTTTTTTTGGAAGATCCACACTAGGATTTCAGAAGAGGCTGCCTTGGGGTGAGGAGTGTGGGGGCTGTTCTGTGCTGGAAGCCCAAGGGGAGGGGTGGCATCCAGTTCCCTGCCCTTCACTTCACCTGCTGAGAGACCAAAGACTTGGGATTTGTTCACTGAAGTGAAGTTCACTCTGGGTGTCTCTGATGGAATCTCTCCAACTTCCTTGTGCCCTGGGCTTCACCTCTGACAATGAATCTAATCAGCCATCAACCTGCTGCCTTTTAGGGAGTCATTAGTGAGTGTTCTACTCTCACGTTAGCATACAAATTATTAAAACACATGATATTTATTATTATATCCTCAGAGATCCATCAATATCATTCTTCCCTCAGATGAGCTGTAATACCTTGGGATTCAGCCCCAGACTCTGCAGTAGAACCTGGCCCTTTCCCACTGTTCAGGAAAGTAACTTTACAACAAGACATTTAAACATATAAACATGTAGGGCCCAGTTCCACAAGCTGCTGAGCACTCACAATTCATATTAAAGAGACTCAGGACCCAGCCCCTCCCTGGGTCTGGCCCAAATTGCAAAATAACAGGCAATTCTTGGAAATCTGAGCCAAGGATGCTAAGAAGAGAGCTCCATGGTATTGAGGAATTTAAAAAATAAATAGGAGACACCTAATCAGTCAACACATGTGGAGGAATAAAAGTGATTGTGTCTTTAAATATCTTTTACATCTAATCTGGGTCCACACACACTAAGGGTATGGCTACACTTGAAATTTCAAAGCGCTGCTTCGGCAGCGCTGCGGGAGCACTGCCGCGGCAGTACTTTGAAATGTGTGGTCGGAGCAGCAGCGCTGGGAGAGAGCTCTCCCAGCGCTGCATGTAAACCACATCCTCTATGGGTGTAGCGTGCAGCACTGGGAGCCGCGCTCCCAGCGCTGCCGCACTGATTACACTGAGGCTTTACAGCGCTGTATCTTGCAGCGCTCGGGGGGGGGGGCATGTTTTTTCACACCCCTGAGTGCGAAAGTTGCAGTGCTGTAAAGTGCCAGTGTACCCATACCCTAACACGCCTTAATCCAAGTCCTGTGATTGTTGTCTGGAGTTACCAGAGGGCAGAGTTAAGGTGATGCAAGGTAGGCAGAAATACTGTCCCACCACAAGTCATAGAGTCATGGACTTTAAGGTCAGAAGGGACCATTATAATCATCTAGGCTGACCTTCTGTACGATGATGCAGGCCACAAAATCTCACCCACTGACTCCTGTAATAAACTCCTAACCTACTGCTGAGCTACTGAAGTCTTCAGATCATGGTTTAAATACTTCAGGGTGCATAGAATCCTCCAGCAAGTGACCCATGCCCCATGCTGCAGAGGAAAGTGAAAAACCTCCAGGGCGTCTGCCAATCTGCCCTGGAGGAAAATTCCTTCCTGACCCCAAATATGCCGATCAGCTAAACCTTGGCCATGTGGGCAAGACTCACCAGCCAGACACCCAGGAAAGAAGTGTTTTCAGCTCCAACATAACAAAAGACAATACACATGATCTGGTTACTTGTCACTACTCACCACTGCACAATGGCCACTCCCTTCTGCTGCCTTGCAAAATGAATGTATAGAATAGAAATAACATGGTTATCTATCATTGCCCCACACTGAAGCCAGGAAGAGAACCCCGGTGTCCTGATCTCTAATATTCTAAGCTGTCTAGTAGGCCCTTGTGTAACCCATTGCCAATGTGTCTGTCAAATCCCTCTCCAGTGGTTGGTTCTCACACATAATAGCAGTTCTTCCTGGAGTTCCAGTGGTGGAGATGAGTGTGGGGAACCAGAGAGGTCATAATACAAACCCTGTTGCTGTGGGAGTGGTAATTTGTGTGCCTCCATTTGGTATATATTTTAGTTTTCTTTTAAAATAGTTTATTTAATTCACACAATCATTAAAACCATTATGGGCTGTGGATTGTGGTATGATGAGCCATAAAACCCAAGTGTCCCACACTGCAAATATCTGCCACATATTTTGTTTGCTGGTGTCACACTGACAGGTTTGGTGGTTGAGAGATGAACTGATCAAACCAGCTCTCTCCAGAGCACAGCTGAATAATTCCTGACATACCCTTTATATAAAGCTGATGGCGCAGAATGCAGGCTGGATAGCAACACATTACAGTAAAGCTCAGGATATCATCAGATTGGCGCACACACATACCCCCTCATTGCTGTTGGGGTGACACAACCATTGGGGGTGAGGAGGAATCCCATGTTTGCCTTCAAAATTACAACTGGGCAATAAGACGGAAATAAACAAGGAAAAAATATGCTTCATTTCTCTTAAGTAAATGTCAGGCTCAAAAGAAGCTGAGAAGGAATTTTCATAACCAGTCTGACTTTCAGCACCGTTTTATAAATCTCCATATCCCTCTTGTGTTCTCTTTTCTTCACTCCTTTTCTATCCAGTTCTACACATCGTTTTTTGTAGCACGTTTTCCACCCATTTCTCTGTGTCTCCTTAATTCTTCTCTAGTCACATTCACAGATCATTCCACCTCAGGTTCCCCGTTCTCTCCCCTGAGTTTTTCCTATCCTCTCTCTGTGCCCTCTGAGTGTTTTCCCTTCTCAAGATTGTTTTGTTTTCACTCTTCATTTCATTTCCCGCCACTTTCCTCAGGCTTCTCCCTTTATTGACAATCTACCACTGCCCCTCCTCATATATGTACTCCTTCTGGAACTAGAAGAGTTTTTCACACACATCCTTCCCATCTCTTTTGCCCTTGGCAGTGAGGAGGGAGATGAGGTACTGGGGTTTGAGAGGACAGGAGTCCTCCACAGTCAGAGAGATGAGTGAGGGGTTAGTTAGATGACAGTTCTCCAAGGTCATAGCCTATTTTTTTCATTTCCATTGGCCTAGTCTCCCATGTTTCCGTGACACTCTGTGACCCAGGATCGCCAGAGTCCTGCTGGACCATAGAGAACAGAGAGAAACAGACTGGACAATTCCTGGGGTGATGAGATTGTCTTCTCCTCCTTGATCTCTGTGGTTTGACAGTCCAGACAGACCTAAGAGCCCATGGAGCATCCAGGGTCCTTGATACTGCATTGCAGAAAGTCTTGAGGAAGAGAGAAGTCCTCCAGGGTCATGGTAACTAGGGTGTGTGAGGCTGGAGAGGATGATTTCAGGGTCCCCAATGGCTATTCCCCCTGTAACTGAAATATTCTGAGCTGGGATCCCCACACCCAGAGCCAGGGGTAGATTCTCTCCCCAGTGAAGGAGGCTGGTGGGAAAGTGAAGATCGGGGCCTCCTTATCAACATCAAAAAATGTCACCTGCCCCTTCTCATAGTCTAGAAAAATCTGGATCCTTTTGGGGACCCAGCTCAGGGGCAGTGGCGTCTCCATAGATGTGAGAGCTTTGAACTGATCCCCCCACGGCCCCACAGCCCAGATCCCCCCCTGTGGGTTACGGCTGATCACTCCCTTTCTCCTTACAGATTCTCTGGCGACCCCCACAGCCCAGTGTCCCTCATCCACCTCCTCCACCTCCCAGGAATGTTTCCCCGAGGTGAACCCCTCACAGCCCAGCACACAGAGCTCAGTGTCAAATCTCTCAGGATTGTCTGGTAGATCTTGCCGTGTGTCTCCCCATCTCACACTTTTCTGATCATCAGACAGGACTAGGACGGGATGAGCCGTGTCTGGATCTAGAATCACATTTACTGATGAGAGAGAGAGAATCAGATTGTTAGGGGCATAGCTCAGTCCTGGTCCATTTCTCACACTTCCCAGGCAGCCCTGTTCTGGCTGGGATCCTGGAACCCAGCGAGCTGCCTCTGTGCTGAATGCATGAGCTTCAGCAGAGATGTCATTGCAGTTCTTCAGCTGGGGTAGTGGGAACCACTTCTGTACTTTCTAATTTGGCCATAGATGCTGTTCCATAGCTGGGGCTGCTTCATTCCCAGCATCAGAGACACAGCAAAGAAGGCACCAGAAGCTTTTTATTAGGAAGGAGAATAGGAGACAGATACCAACTCTGAACCCCAAAAGGAAGCTTCCTCACCTCAATGCATCCTCCACTCCAGGCCAAAGAGCAGAGGTGAAGATGCAGCACTGGGGAAGAGCCAGCGGTTCAAGGCCAGGAAGTAGGAGGTGCCATTGGGTGAGGCAGCCCCTTCCCAGCCCAAAGAGATGAGAAGGCTGCAGATGACAGAACTAAAGAGATACCATCTCCCCAACCCACAAAGCAGCTGAGCCCAGCCCTGCACAAAGGAAAGGTAGGATGCTGGAGAAGAGCTGGGGGATGTGACAGCCAGAAGCAGGGAGATGTCTCCACTGACTGCCTTGAATTAGAAGGCTTATTGATGTCAATACAAATGACCAGGTCATAATTAAGGTGGTTCAGAGGTTGGGCAGTGAGAATGTGTATGGTTATTGGTATGGAGGAGAGTTGTTTTTATAGCAATTTTCTGTTAGTTGAAGGAAAATCTCCTGCAGAACTCCCCCTTGGTGTGTGATCCCAGAGATTCCCCCTGAGGAGAAAGGCAGGATGCAGGTGAAGAAGAATGGGAAAGAACCCCTCACACAGGGGAAAGGAGAGGAATGTCACAACCCTCTGAATTGAATATTTCAAAGGCAGCTGGATGTGTCTGGAAACATCAGGGTAACTGTGTGTTGGTCAGTGAGAATGTTTCTGATCATCAGTGGGTGCATAGATGGACGCACCATTGAAATTGGTATCAGGATTGTTTGTGTGACTTCGGCATGGGATCTTCTTAGTATTTCATGTTTGCCTGTTATTTTTAGAACCATGTGTCATGGTCAGTGTTGGTTTGGTTTGTAACTATAGCTACATTTTCATGAAAATATTTTCATGTGTTTTTTTCTTTTAATGGAATGATAATCTCCCCCTGAAATCTCACCTGGTCTGAAGGATCGTAATAATTTCCCTCTTTCTGTCTCCAGTTTGCAGCACAGAGTGTCTGGAGAGGGAAAGTATATAGGAGATGAGATTTCAGGCTGTCATATCCATAATGGCAGTCCTACTTTTAACTGACATAACTATGTTTTAATTATATGAGAAAAACAGTTGGAGAGAGACCAGCAGTATATGGGGAGGCTAAACAGCTCTGGAGCACATGCCCTGCAGTTCTGTACTTGAGAGAGAGTAACTGAGGTACTCCAAATTTTGCTATATTTTTATCTTGATGATTTTACCAAAGCTCATAGAGCGAATCAGGGTAATACACCCTTGCTGATAGGTTCCTGCTATATCTGCTCAATTCAGCTATTTCCTCCTTTTTATTAAATAGATTATGAACCAATTGGCCAGAGACCATCTCCTCCTACGGTTGAAGACCCACATACTGATTTCTCCTTCTAGATCCCTTCTGTGTACCTTTGAACTTTCTCAGTGTCTTGGTTACAGCAATATTTTTCTGGGAGAAATCATTGAGTCTCTTTTCCAGCTCAGGAGAAATCTCCACTCTCTGCTGGAACTTCTCCTTTTCACACCTGGACAGAGAGAATTTCACATTATTACATTTAATTCACTGACTCATTATAATTCATTGCTACTGGGGAAGCTAATGCTTTTTGGGGCTTGGAGTTAGAAATCCCCCACTTCTCTCAACCTCAGAGCAGGTGCAGCATAGGCCATGTCTGTTCAACCTTCCCACAAAGACCCCATTTATGTTCTTCACTCTGGCCTGGACAGAGCAGATCTGCAGATAAAAAGGGAATTGAGTCTCCATGACCAATTCACTCCTTCGTCTCCATGTGCTAATCCTGGTATGTTCTCATGTTTCTTGCATACATAGTGTTATGGGATCTTTCTTTCAGGATCAAGATTGAGACCTCAGACCTCCCCCCGACCCCTTGATACTAGCTCATTTCACACAGGTCTCCAGCAGTTCCCAGAGGGAAAAGATGCTTGGACACTGCTGACAAGGGCATGATTGTAACTAGTGCCTTAGAGGCGAAAGGCCCGTATTGCATTCCCAGAACTGTGAGGCAACCAGTCCCTTAATGATGTCACATCTTCAGGAACTACTTTAGGTCAATCTTTCCTACTGAATAGATAATTCCAGAGTCCTTTATAAAAGGGTGAGAACCTCAGGATTAAGTTCACCACCAAGATTTGTTTCCAAAATATGACCCTGCCTCACATTTTTCTGTAGAGCCCAGGGGAAATGTGCAGGCAACATGCTCCCCAAGTCCTTTCATAGGATAGTGAAACATAAGGGAAAGAGAAAGAGCCACGTACCTGCTCAAGGTGCTTCTGAAATCCTAGAGGGGAGAGAGACAGAAAAACAACCTTAGTACCACATGCCATGATTGCCACACATCAGGGATCGCAGGGAAGGGATTTTTCAGCTAAGGAAAAGAGGCACTGCCCTGGCTCCAGAGCCATGGTTCTGCTGACTTAATATCATCTCTGACATAAATGAGTCTGTAATTTTCAAAGAGCATCCGTAATTCACATTTCAGCAATGCACACACTGAGTTACACTGTGATCTCTGGCTGCTGGACTCCAGTGCGCATGATTCAGGAGCTGTCCTGTCCCTTTGCATGGATCTGGAATTTTTCTAACTCCGTCTTACCTGCAGGAGTTCACTTGCTGGCTTCTGACACTTCCCCTCCAGCTCACTGATCTGGTCACTGAGACAGGAAATCTCCTCAGAGATTTTAGTGACATTGTCATTCTGTATTTTCAAAATCTCCTTTTCCAGGTTTTCTAGTCTGACCAGCAGGAGTTGCTCTTGTTTCTGCAGGAACTGTTGCAGTTGCTGAAATTCAGATACAATCTTCTGCCTCTCGGTTTGTGTCTGAATCTGGTTGGGGTTTTTTTAAGGAAAGGAGAGGCAAGGGTTAGAGGGAGAGTCTATGATCCTTTCTTGGAGTTCTGAGTGTGCAGGGGAGAGAATTTCTTTGCAAACTCTAAGATGTCTAACACTTGCCTATACTCTGGATGCTAAGGAAAGGATTAATATCTCTTGATGGGATGTTTCCAACTTTGACATGGTTGGCACACTGTTATTAGAGGTCTGTGCCTATCCTGATCCAGAGCAGCAGCAGGCAGGACTCAGCACTACATTGACAGAAATGCCAGGTGAGAAAAAGAAATAAACAACCCAAGAAATGCCTGCAGACATGGGCAGTGAGCACTGTATGGGATACAGTCCGCTCACCTTGGGAGTTTTGTGAAAGGGCTAGAAATTAACTGATTAATTGGAATGAGTTAGATTGTCTTAGATTCTGCAGAATATGATGTGGAAGAGGGTTTCTCAGGGCCTGTGTGTGTGTATGTGTGTGTACAGACACACAACTCTAACACAACTACCCATGGTCATGGAGAAACAGAAAGAAGTCCACATTCCCTCAAGGCCACAAAGGAAACTGCCTACAAACAGATGTCCCACTGCAAGTCCCTGCAGGTTAGTCACAATGGGAACCTACCAGATATGTCTGACTTTTTCCCTCTCCAGATGCTTTAAATCCCAGCAGCTTTTCTCTCTCTTCCCTCAGAGTCTCCAAGTGGGCCTGGATCTTTTCCTGAAGAGACAAAACAATTTGAGTGGCCTGAGCTTGAGAGTGTTTGTGGAGGAGGGTGTTTGTCCACCCCAAATCCAAGACAGTTGGCCCTGCTAGGTTTATGACATCAGAGACACCAAGGAAATGAAATCTCATTAGTGGAGACTGGGAGAGCTGTACATTCAGACTGTTTGAAATTATTTATCCTCTTTCTTCATTGAGTTAAACCAATAGGAAAATGAGTTCACATGGTAGTATAAGAATAAGATTTTGCTTAAAAAGTGATACAAATCCCAGACAGATATAGGAGTTAGAAACATGTGCCTGGACTCTCAAAGGAGCCCAACTCCCACTGAATTTCAACCCTTAACCCCTGGGGATTCTACAGGTTGGACAGAACTGATCTAACTGTAAGGGGAGCATTGGCTCATTACTGAAACTCAGTGTTAGTTTTTTGGTTGTCTAGTTCCCAACACTAAAAGAAAGGGGAAGAAGGGTTGATGGGAAATCAAGACCCGGTTCCTGAGACTGCCAGTCCCCAGGGGAAATGGGGAGAGGCCAATGCTTCAGGTCAACCTATTTGACAGGGCGGGCAGGTGAATCAGGGAGTCAGGAGGCCAGGAGGGTCCTGTCCTCCGAGCAAGCTGGAATTGCCTGGGTCAGACAGAGTGGGGCCAAGCTAAGTAAAGACCAGGGGCCTGAGCTGAGCTGGGAGCAGAGTCATGGCAACCAGAGAACCAGAGAAGAGCCCTGGGAGCAGGTCAGTGCTGGGAGCAGGACTGCAACAACAAAAGCCAGAGATGCAGCCCAGGGAGCAAATCCGTGCTGGGAGCAGAGCCACAGAAGCAGCCCCAAGAGCAGTCCTGTGCTGGGAGAACTGAAACAACGAGGGTAACCAGATGTCCTGATTTTATAGGGACAGTCCCTATTTTGGGGTCTTTTTCTCATATAGGGTCCTATTACCCCTCACTCCCTGTCCTGATATTTCACACTTGCTGTCTGGTCTCCCTAGAAATAACCAGAGCTAGAGGGGCCAGAGAAGCAGCCCCTGGGGCTGGAGGCAGAGCAGCATCAGTGCAGTGAGCAGCCATCTGGATAGAGTGAGGGGGGACCCGGGCCACTGGCTTAGCGCAGGGAGACCCCACCATCCAAGAGGCCTTGCAGGCCAGACTTTGAGGGGGACTGGGACTGACACTGGGAAGAAGGGTCCTGCCACCTAGAGCCTGAGGGCATGTGGCCACCACCAGAGCAAGTACCCGACCCGCAGCATCCCTGCAGCACAACCAGGGCCTGAGAAAGAGGCCTGGGATGTGTGAGGAACAGACTGTGAACTGCCCTTGCATTCCAGAGGTTGCTGGTTGTGATGTCTCTGTGACCTGGTCTAAACTACAAGTTTATGTCAAATTTAGCAGTGTTAAATCAAATTAACCCTGCACCCCGTCCATACAATGAAGCCCTTTACTTCGATATAAAGGGCCCTTAAAATCAATTTCTATACTTCTCCCCAACAAGGGGAGTAGCACTGAAATCGACATTGCCATTTCGAATTAGGGTTAGTGTGGCCGCAATTCGACGGTATTGGCCTCTGGGAGCTATCCCACAGTGCACCATTGTGACCGCTCTCGACAGCAATCTGAACTCGGATGCACTGGCCAGGTAGACAGGAAAAGCCTTGAGAACTTTTGAATTTTATTTCCTGTTTGCCCAGCATGAAGCGCTGATCAGCACAGGTGACCAGGCAGTCCGAGAATCAAAAAAGAGCTCCAGCATGGACCGTATGGGAGATACTGAATCTGATCTCTGTATGGGGAGATGAATCTGTTCTATCAGAACTCGGTTCCAAAAAACGAAATGCCAATACATTTGAAAAAATCTCCAAGGCCATGATGGACAGAGGCCACAACAGGGACTCAACACAGTGCTGCGTGAAACTTAAGGAGCTGAGACAAGCATACCAGAAAGCCAAAGAATCAAGTGGACGCTCATGGAGGGAGGGGCGACTGACGACTGTAGCTATCCCACAGTTCCCGCACTCTCTGAAAACCGTTTGAATTCTGGGTTGAGCTCCCAAAGCCTGAAGGGTCAAAAACATTGTCACAGGTGGTTCAGGGTATATATCCCTCCCCGCCCCCCCCCTTGAAAGCAAAGGGGAAAAAATTGTTTGTCGCCTTTTTTCAATGTCACCGTATGTCTACTGGATGCTGCTGGCAGATGTGGTGCTGCAGCGCTACACAGTAGCATCCCTTTGCCTTGCTTTGCCTTGCGGATGGCAGACGGTACAGTAGGACTGGTATCCATCATTGTCGTCCATGGGTGCTCCTGGCTGGCCTCGGTGAGGTCGGCCGGGCACGCTTGGGCAAAGATGGGAATGACTCCAGGCTATTCTCTTCTTTAAGTTTTGTCTAATGGAGATTCAGTCCTGCCTGGAATATCATGCCAGCTGGAGGCTTCTGCCTCAAGCTGCTCTCCCAGTCAGCAGCACTGCACAGTCACGCCTACCCTAGCCTACCTGTTGCTACCAGGGCTCATAATCAGATACTTAGCCCTCTACATTTTGCTGTAAATAAAAAAATTAAGCTGCCATTTAGAACTGTCCCCCAACATACATATCCTGGGACCTTTTGTATTTTACCAGTGTCAACCAAAGGCCCACACACAAATGGAGATTCAGTCCTACCTGTGCTTCTATCCTAGTGCTTATCACAGATTCCCATGTTCATCTATAAGCTGAGCAAGTGCAGAATGTACTTCGCTGTAAGCCAACCGCCCTCCCCTCCCCCCTTTGATCTGTGCTTGCAGACACAATAAAGTCAGTGGTGTTTCTTATTCATGCATTCTTTATTACTTCATCGTACAAATGGGGGAATAACTGCCACAGTAGCCCAGGAAGAGTGGGGGAGGAGGGAAGCAATGGGTGGGGTTGTTGCAGGGGCACCCTCTAGAATGTCATGCAACTCATCATTTCTGCGGGATGTCTGGGGCTCTGACCCAGAGCGGCCGTTTGCCTTTCTGGTTCTTTAGTAGGCTTGCCTGATATTCTAGGCAGGACTGACTCTCCATTAGATAAAACTTAAAGAAGAGAATGACTTGAGGAGTCATTCCCATTTTTGCCCAGGCGTCCTCAACTGACCTCACCAAGGCTGGCCAGGAGCACCCATGACAGCAGCAGTCAGTACAGTATGACTGGTAACCGTCTTTGTCAACTTGCAAAGCAGCAGATGGTACAATAAGGCTGGCAACCATCTTTGCTAACTTGTAAAGGCAAGGGGATGCTGCTGTGTAGCACTGCAGTACAGTGTCTGTCAGCAGCATCCAGTAGACATATGGTGACAGTGAAAAAAGGCTGAATGGGCTCCATGATTGCCGTGCTATGGCATCTGCCCAGGCAATTCAGGGAAAAGGGCGCGAAATGATTGTCTGCCGATGCTTTCATGGAGGGAGGATTGACTGACAACATTTACCCATAACCACCTGCGACAAATTTTTGGCCACATCAGGCATTGGGATCTCAACTCAGAATTCTAATGGGGGGGAAGACTGCGGGAACTATGGGATAATTATGGGATAGCTACCCACAGTGCAACGCTTTGGAAGTCGACGCTAGCTTCGGGACATGGATGCACACTGCCAAATTAATGTGCTTAGTGTGGCTGCATGCCCTCGACTTCATACAATCTGTTTCCAAAAATTGATTTCTCTAAAATCGGAATAATCCCGTAGTGTAGACTTACCCTGTGTAACAGAAAGGGGTGATGTGTTTTCCTTTAACCTTTTCCATTTTTCCCTTTTTTTTTAAATTGATTGTTGGTTAATAAATTGTATTTGCCTTGAACTATATGTAATGATCAGTGGGTCAGGGAAGTGTTCAGTGCAGAGACAGCACCCCGGAGTGCGGACACCCTAGCCCCTGCCCAGGGCCGACTTTAGCCATTTCACCGCCCCAAGCACGGCGACACGCCGCGGGGGGCGCTCTGCCGCTTGCCGGTTCCACGGCTCCTGTGGATCTCCCGCAGGTGTCCCTGCGGAGGGTCCGCCGGTCCCGTGGCTCCGGTGGACCTCCCGCAGGCATACCTGCAGATGCTCCACCAGAGCCGCGGGAGTGGCGGACCCTCCACAGGGACTCCTGCGGGAGGTCCACTGGAGCCGCCTGCCGCCCTCCTGGCAACCGGCAGAGAGCCCTCCGTGGCATGCCACCCCAAGCACGTGCTTGGCGCGCTGGGGCCTGGAGCCGGCCCTGCCCCTGCCTAAGTTACCAAAACAAGGTTGTGGGTTGAGCCCCCCAGGCATCCTGGGTCCAGCGTTGTTGGGCTTACACGGACTCTGCTATACAGGAGAGTGGAAGGGGAGCCCTTGAGGTCAGGCAGGCCTCTGGGTAAAGGAAGGGGGAGAGAGGACTCAGATCCTTTCGCTAGCCCACTTCACCGAGGTAGTGTATATGTCAGGAAAGTTCCCCACGACAGCAGGCCCGTTTCCCTGCTTACATAAGCACAAGGGCAAACCCTCTTTGACAGGTTGTTTTTTCTCTGGAGCCCTTTTGTGGGTGGACTCAAGGTGCTCGGGGTCCACACAGTGTTTAGCACAGTGACCTCTTCTAGTGCAGCCCATCATCGGAGTTAAACCCTCATGGAGCAGCACGGGAGTTCAGAATCCCAGTGGGAAACCTCATCTCCCTGCTGGGCCTGGGACCTTTATCAACGAGTTTTTCACTCCTAATGACCACAGTTCATTACTGGCAAGTCCTGGTAGGCCATAAAAATGGTCTAGTCCAGTGGCTCTCAACCTTTCCAGACAACTGTACCCCTTTCAGGTGTCTGATTCATCTTGCATAGCCCCAAGTTTCACCTCACAACTTGCTTACAAAATCAGACATAAAAGTACAAAAGTGTCACTGCACACTGTTACTGAAAGTTTGCTCATTTTCTCATTTTTACCATATAATTATAAAATAAATCAATTAGACTATAAATATTGTACTTACGGTATATTTCAACGTATAGTACACAGTGCAGTATAAACAAGTCATTGTCTATATGAAATTTTAATTTGTACTGACTTTGCTTGTGCTTTTTATGTAACCTGTTGTAAAACTAAGCAAACATCTAGATGAGTTGATGTGCCCCTTGAACAACCTCTGCACACTGGCAGGGCTACACACACCCTTGGTTGAGAACTACTGGTCTAGCGATTAGGGCTCTAAGTCTTGGGAGAGATGGGTTCTATTTCCACTTCTGACACTGACCTGCTGAGGGACTTTGGGCAAGTCACTGCCCCTCTCCGTGCCTGTGTTTCCTCTTCCATCCTTTCTCTATCTTGTCTAGTTAGACTGTAAACTGCTCAGAGAAGGGATTGTCCCTCCTTGGGTTTTGTGCAGAGCCCAGTACAATAGAAGTCAGATCTTGTTTGGGGTTTTTAGGGGCTACTTTTATGTAAATAACAATAACAGCAGCTTGTAACCCCTCCTTTTCCATTCTGAAGGCAACAATCTCTCAGAGACTGGCCTGCAGCTCATGTGATTTAAACTTTACTGATCATTTAACAGCTTCAGTTGAGTTGGAACTAGATTTGAAATAGCTTCAGCTCCCCAGAGAAATGTTTCCCACAACTGTAATCTTTAATATCTTCATTTTTGCCTCTTTTGCCATATTGCCCTGTACATTTCTTTCAATGCCATTTTTCATACAATTAAGGTGTGACAGAGTTGAATGACATGGTTACATCGGTAGCTGTAGTAGGGAAAAATCAAGTATAACTGGCAAGTTGTGGTGAAATAACTTGTAATTAAAATTCTATTTAGAATGAAATAGACTGGACAGAGGTGCCCTACCTTGTTCTCTTGGGCAGGCCTCTATGGGTACCATGGTGTGAGCTCAGAATCTGTCACATATCACACACATGGGGGCTTAATCCTCTTCACAGAACAGCTGAGAAACTGTAGGTGCACCCCTTCTCCCTTCCTGCTCCCTTTGCTGCCTGTAAACTCAGCCGGTTGGCTATTCGTAGGACATTAGCCAGCTGCCTGTTCGCCTGAGGTTTCTGAGGGGTCAGCAAACTTGTGGACAAGGGGGATCCAGTGGACATAGTGTATTTAGATTTCCAGAAAGCCTTTGACAAGGTCCCTCACCAAAGATTCTTATGTAAATTAAGCTGTTATGGGATAAGAGGGAAGATCCTTTCATGGATTGAGAACTGGTTAAAAGACAGGGAACAAAGGGTAGGAAAAAATGGTAAATTTTCAGAATGGAGAGGGGTAACCAGTAGTGTTCCCCAAGGGTCAGTCCTAGGACCAGTCCTATTCACCTTATTCATAAATGATCTGGAGAAAGGGATAAACAGTGAGGTGGCAAAGTTTGCAGATGATACTAAACTGCTCAAGATAGTTAAGACCAAAGCAGACTGAAAAACTTCAAAGAGATCTCACAAAACTAAGTGATTGGGCAAAAAAATGGCAAATGAAATTTAATGTGGATAAATGTAAAGTAATGCACATTGGAAAAAATAACCCCAACTATACATATATATGCATGGGGGTATTTAGCTACAACTAGTCAGGAAAGAGATTGGAGTCATTGTGGATAGCTCTCTGAAGACATTCACGCAAGTGCCAGCGACAGTCAAAAAAAGAAGAGGATATTAGGAATCATTAAAAAAGGGATAGAGAATAAGGCAGAGAATATCTTAATGCCCTTATATAAATCATGGTACTCCACATCTGAATACTCCTTATCTCAAAAAGATACCATGGCTTGAGAAAAGGTTCAGAGAAGGGCAACTAAAATGATTAGGGGTTTAGAACGGGTCTCATATGAGGAGAGATTAAAGAGACTAGGACTTTTCAGCTTGGAAAGAGGAGACTAAGGGGGATATGATAAAGGTATATATAATCATGAGTGGTGTAGAGAAAGTGAATAGGAAAAGTTATTTATTTGTTCCCATAATATAAGAACTAGGGGCCACCAAATGAAATTAATAGGCAGCAGGTTTAAAACAATAAAGGAAGTTCTCTTTCACACAGCACACAGTCAACTGTGGAATTCTTGCTGAGGAGGTTCTGAAGGTAGGACTAACAGAGTTTAATATGAGAACTAGATAATTAAAGGTTAAATCCATTAATGGTATTAGCCAGATGGGTAAGGAATGGGTGTCTAGCCCTGTTTGTCAGAGGATGGAGAGGGATGGCAGAGAGAGATCACTTGATCATTACCTCATAGGTCATCCCTGCTGGGGCACCTGGCATTGGCCACTGTTGGCAGAGAGGATACGGGCTGGATGAACCTTTGGTCTGGACCCGCAGTACAGCCATTCTTATGTTCTCTACTGACCAGTTTCTCTGCACTGAGGACAACATAGACTGTATCTGATGCCTCCAAGCACTGTGTGAGAGCTCACTGGTAACATTACAGCTCTTGAGGCTTTTCAGAAAAGTGTCCCAGTAGGACTTTGGTCCCATAATCAGTCCCTGTGCTGGTGTGGAGGGATGCAGGGCTTCCCACAGCAGCCTGGTCTCCCTGGGCAGCTCTTATCATGGCCTGGCTCCAGCTTCTGGCCTGGCCAAGGGGTGGGGCCTTGGGAGAAAGAGGAGATGCAGAAGGCTCCGGCAAGAGGACCATTGGGAAGAGGCTGGGGATGTGCTTCACAGCAGGGGAGCTGCTCACCTTATCACCTTGTCACCAACACTCCACACCTGCCCAAGGCTACTATGCCCATGTTAAAAAGGGGATGGGCATGGCTGTTTGGGGGAGGGGTCACGATCTAAAGGGGAGGACACTTGACCACCCCTGATTCTCCTCTGCCCAGCCTGGATCCATCACACTGTCCTCCCCACATTAACTGCAGGGGGCTGTCTTTTCTTCTCCTGTTGTGCTACCCCCCAGGACTTTCAGCCACTCTCCCTGGTAGCTGGGCTGCGTAGGGAGAGGGGGAGAGCGGCTTCTCACATGCCTGACGGTGTCCTCTCTGGGTCACTGACTCTGTGAAGTGCAGCAGCTGCCTAAGATAGCGAGGCTAGCTGGGGTGGGGGGGAAGGAGGAGGGGTGTTAGCCCCTGAGCCAGGGCAGGGCAGGCTGCTGTGAGAAGCCGCTGGTCCCACCCCTTCTGCTCCCTGCCCAGGCCTAGCTGCCAGGTACAGGGAATGAGCATGCCAGGGGCACAGGCAGGGGGCAGACAGAGCCCCTCTTCTCGCCCTGCCAGCACCCCAGGCAGGCCAATTGACCCAGCATGCCCGCCAAAAAACATTGCCTCTGGCCTTCTCACTTTTGAAAGTTGGGGGTCCATGGGCCTCCTAGCTCTCCCTGGTTCCAGCACCCCTTCCTGTGATGCTGAGCCTGCAGGGACAGGGACTGTGTGTCTAAGGAGTGATATTAAATGTAAACGCTAAAAAGATGGTTAATCTGGAATCGGTGTTTTAAATGCCCGATTCTCGTTTACACTAATGCTGCTCTTGGCAGAAATCACAAATTTCAAGGGAGGGGAGGTATTGCTACTGTCTTCCTCTGCCAAAGGAGTATTTTTATTTATTTATTTGGGGGAAATGCAGTCTCAGCACAGCCCAAAATTCGCATTACACATCCAAATGCTTGCTGTGGAGGTGTGTGGAGGGAAGTTGTTAGGGAGAAGAGGAGGGAGGGATGGGGATAAAGGGGAATAGGTAGTAGGGGTGGAGTGGTAGTAGGTAAAATGTCAACAGCCCCTGCACAGTGTGTTTTATACAGAGATAGCAAAGGAATCACGCTGCTCCCAGCTGGCTTCCTACCTCCCCTTGGTGTGTGTTTATCTGGATAGATGTTAGCTCTTTCCTGGAAGCAGAGTGGGAGTTAGAGCAGCCCCTGAAGCCAGCGATCCAGCCAGGCCCCTGGAGGAGCAGGTTCCAGTGAAGGTGGAAAGGTGTCCTACAGGCATCTCTGCCCTCCCTCTTTGATCCTGTGCTGTGCTCAGCTCAGCCGGGATGGAGAGTAAATGACTCTGGTCTATTTAATGCACCACGTGAACAGAACCCATGTTTCAGACAGGGAGAGCAAATGGGACATGCTGCTCACTCCCAGTTTGCCTCCCACTTTCTCTTTGTCTTTACTCAGTTTAATAGATTACAAGCTCTTTAGGGGCAGGGACTGCCAAACTGCCAGCACAGATTTGTGTATCATGTGTATTTTCTTGCTGAGCCCACTGATCTCTTTCCTTTCTGCCACACACAGGCTGAGGAGAGGTGGACCCCAGAACAGTAGTTCTGGAAGTGAACACCCCATTGAGATCCATGGGACAATTCCCTCTTCTCAGAGCTTTTGTCTCAGGCTGTCTACAGACTCAGGTGCATGTCACTGTATTGGTTCTGCTTGGGCCACATTTTCAAAGTTTTCTTTTCAATCCTATGGGCTAGAAAGTTACTTTTTGGTTACTGAATTTTTTATAATGATACCTGAGGGTCATTTTTAATCAGGTGGCTCCAGAGATGGGTCTCTAAGTAAGAGGTCTTAAGTCCACTCCTGAACTTATGTTCCATAAAACAGTGAGGGTTGCTGTGCTTACCATGAATGTAAATGCCCTGCCGGCTGTGCCTGGCCTGTAAGGGGTGTGGTGGGAGCAGCCAGTCTTTCAGAATTGCTGGGGGTGCTTGACTCCTGCTCAGCCTGAAGCCCTGCCCCCACTCCAATCCTACTGCCAAGCCCCAACCCGCCTCTTCCCACATCTACTCTATCCTGCCCTGTCTCTTCTTGGCCCCTCCCTCGAACACACCCCCACCCTTGCTCCTTGCCCTCTCCCCAGTGCTTACTGCATGCCACTGAATAGCTGATAGTAGTGAGGAGGAGGTGCTGGGGGGAGGGGGAGAAGCTGACTGATGGGGCCCACCAGCAGGTGGGATGTGCTGGGGGGCAAGAGCTGATCTGGGGGGCTGCTGGTGGGTGCTGAACACCCACTATTTTTTCCCCCCATGAGTGTTCCAGCCCTGGAGCACCCACAGAGTCAGTGCCTATGGGAGAAGCCCATTCCCTCCATTCCTGGCCTGGCAGCAGCACAAACACCTCCAGCTGCAATCCTGTGTGTGAGGAAAGTGCTTCACACAGAGCTCTAGTGACCACATCTCTCTAATGAACAGTATGGCGTTGACAGGCTGGGGCAGCATCGGTGGTCAGGGCTCCCTGCACCTGAACAGAGGGAAGGGGTCATGCAATGGAGAGATTTAGGTAGAGCAAGAGACAGAAAATCTAGGAAAGTCTGTGGATGTGAGAGGCTGAGTCAGAAAAGGGAAGGATCGAATTAACTAGGATCCAGACTGTTTCCTACCTTGTATTTCTGGGCAGCCTCCTCCATGAGAATCACTGTGTGAGCACCATGCTCTGGGGATCTCTCACAAACCACACACAAGGCTTCCCCGTCCTCTTCACAGAACAGATCCAGGGTTTTATTGTGTCTCTTACACAATTTCTCTTTTCCTGGTTTTAAATCCATGTGTTTAATTTTGTTGACTATATTTGCTAGCTGCCAGTTGGGCCGGAGAGTCCCTTTCTGGATGAGGGCTCTGCAGTTGGGGCAGCGCACAGGGTCATAGTCCCCCTCTGCCCATGTCTCATAGTACTGAGTGATGCAGACTCGGCAGAAGTTATGCCCACAGTGTATGGACACTGGGTCTGTCAGATACTTCAGGCAGATGGGACATTTGATTTCATCTTGAATTTCCTCTACAGGCGTCACTGAGGCCATGGCTGCTCGGCTGTCTTGGCTTCTGTTCTCTCTGCCTGCTGCTCTGCATCAGAAATGGTTTTGCTGGTAATGGGAGGTTCCTGTTGCACCTTGTATCAGCTGCCTACAGGAGCAGAGTGAGGTGAAGAAAAAGGAGAGGCTGGGAGGAGGAGCTGGAGGAACATAAAAAAAGAAGGAAGAAGGAATTATGTGACACAAGGAATGGGGGCAGTGGGATGGGAAGAAGCAGAAAGGGAATGAAAGGAAAGTGAGGAAGGACATAAACAAACAAGAATGTAAAATCTTGAGCTAAGGCTTTGTCTACACAGTAAGCACCCTGGGGTAAGGGGGGACTGCACCTGTCTGATTAACCCAAGCCACCACCTTTGCTGGCACAGATGCACTGCTATTGTTAGTGTGCTAACAGTATGTCTACCCGAGGTGGGAATCACACCCTCCCACCCTCACGTGCTGTGTAGACATATCCTCAATCAAACCAGGACATTCTTCATTCATAATAAGGGTGTCAACAGACACTTGCACTGAAATAAGAATAGGTGGGAACTAAACCCAGTTGGGTTATTTTAGTGAATTTATTTATCTTAGTGAACATCTAGCCACCCACCTGGGACCAGTTACAGGGGATCCCGGGGTTAGGGTCACCGGCAGCTTGTGTGCTCGTGTTACCACAAAAAACCTCAGCAACTCATTAATCAGGAGCAACCCTTGAACTGAAGGGTGATTTTATGGTGAATTGTCTAAGCTTTATTACTTTACAATCTAAAGTTTACAATCCAGGCCATTCAAAACACCAGAGAAGACCTAGAAAGAAGATTTTAGTTTTGAACTTTGTAAAACTCCATATACAGAAGAGAAATCAACAATCTTTCACCTCTACCCACTTTCAGCTGCCTTTGTGTCTTCCCATCATGTTTTCTCCGTGGACCAATACTGAGCTCATGATCAATCTATGGACTGGATTTGCTGGAGGCAAACAAGAGTCAAGGATCCTGAGTTTAATTTGCCTGACTGTGGGGAGAGGAGTGTCAGCTCGGGGAGAAGGGGAGTGTTTGGTGCAGAAAGCTGGATGAGCTCAAGTCTATAACTTGCAACAGTCTATTCTCCTGCACAGGTTCTTTGCCTGTGGTCCTTTACAAATGTTTTCCATCAACTCATTTGCCACCACAGGTCTAAATTCTGACTTGAATTATACTGTTGCTACTTTGACCTGAGCTGTTAGCCAATATTTGGGGCCTGCTAGGTTGTTTCAATTGGGAGGAGAAATTACAAATCAGGTTTTCCTTTGGTGAAATGTTTTTTATTTACAAAGAATGTTCACAAAGTCCTGTTTCCTGGACACAGTAGAAACAAACAGCAGCAGTTTCCTTACCCAGAAATCCAAGTCTGCCTTTCCACAGTACCCTGTGCCTGAAGCAAGCTCTGTCTCTCAGTTCCCTCCCAAGATGACTACACTCACTAGTGCTCTCTTAGTTTTCTGCTTCTCACACACACACAGCTGTCAGCCTGCCTCTTTTTTTCAGTTAGTTTCAGGCAAAGCCCTCTTAAGTCTGGTCTCCTCTCAAAACTTAGACCAACCCTGTTACATCACTCATTGCTGCAAAACATTCCATGCCCTGGGTGCCATGGCTAGATTGACCTCTCCCCAGTTAGGTGAGTTAACTACAGTTGTGGAAAAACTCCTGTTAATAATTCCAGAAGCATCTGCACTAGAGCACTACCGCAGCATAAAGGCTGCAGTATAGACATACCCTTATTCCTTCTGGTCTACACATAAAATGTATGTTGACTTAGCTACTTTGATCAGGGCTGTGAAAAATTTCACATTGTGTGTGACATATTTAGGTCACTCTAACCCTCTGAGAAGACACAGCTAGGTCAGTGGCAGAATTCTGCTGTCAGCCTAGCTACTGCCTCTTGGAGAGGTAGATTAACTATTTCAATGGAGAAACCACTTCGATTGGTGTAGGAAATGCCTATGCTGCAATGGCACACTGCTGCTGTAGCTGTTGTAGCGCAGACACACCCTTAGACTGCGATCCACAAAACACAGCCAGGGGCGGCAGGTTTGTAGAAATTTTGGTGGTCCCCAGAACGCCCAGAGCCTGCTCCTTGCACCTGCCTAAGGCCCGGGGAGGGAATTTGGGTGGGGGGAGGAGGTCAAAGGTGCAGGGGCTGGGGATTGGGGTGCAGGACAGGTGAGAGGTTGGGCTCTGGGACGGAGGTGTGGGGGGCAGGGAATGTGATGTTATTGACATAATCTGGGACCATATAGAACATGGTTGCAACCAAAGTCCTGTAAAGGCACCAAATCTTATGTAAAGGAGGTCATATAAGGTGTCTAAGACCAGGTTATAGGTTGCTGGTTACGATTATGCTGTCTGTATGCATGTGTCATTTTGTAGCTAAAGTTATGAATATTCGCTCTGTACTGTCTGTATTTCAAACTTATGCTGTGCTTCTAGGTGACACCCCAGACAAGTTGGTGTTAGCTCTGCCTAGCCTGCTTGATGGCCCAGTAAGGACCATCAGCTATACAATTGACCCATTGAGAGAAGGCAGATATGCCTTGTAACTCAGCAAAGTATGCAGAAACTTGCCCATGTGACTCCAGACTCCATTTTGCTATAATTTTCCACAGTAAGAACAAAGAGGTGGAAAAGACTATAAAAGGCTGATGTCTCATCTCCATCTTGTCTTCAGTCCTGCTTGTTACCTCTGGAGGGACTTTGCTACAAACTGAAGCTCTGAACAAAGGACTGAATAACCCATCCCAGTGGGGAATACATCCAGAGACTTGATTTGAACCTGTAGTTTATTTCATCACTGCTACAAGCCTGAACCAAGAACTTTGTCATTACTGTATGTAATTGATTCCATTTAACCAATTCTAGCTCTCATCTGTATTTTTTTCCTTTTGTGAATAAAAATTTAGTTTTATATTCTAAAGGATTGGCAACAGCGTGATTTGTGGGTAAGGTCTGATTTGTATATTGACCTGGGTCTGGGGCTTGATTCTTTGAGATTGAGAAAACCTTTTTCCTTTACTGGGGAGTTGGTTTTCATAACCGTTCATCCCCAGGATGAGTGGCACTGGGAGTGATACTGGGAAACCGGAGTGTCTAAGGGAATTGCTTGTGTGACTTGTGGTTAGCGAGTGGGGTGAGACCAATGTCCTCTTTCTCTGGCTGGTTTGGTTTACCTTAAAGGTGGGAAAAAACCCAGCCTTGCTTGTAACAGCCCTGTTTTAAGTGATTTGTCCTGAACTGGCACTCTCAGTTGGGTCCCGCCAGAACCGCATCATTACAGGGGGTCTGGGGTGCAGGCTCTGGGATGGAGTTTGGGTGCTGGGTGCAGGTTCCTGGCTGGGGCAGGGGGTGGGTGTGCAGGAGGGAGTGAGGGGTACAGGATCTGGGAGGGAGTTGGGGGCAGGAGAGGGTGGTGGGAAGGGAGTGAGATTGCAAGATCTGGGACGGAGTTTGGGTGCAGGCTCCATGCTAGGGCAGGGGGTGGGTGTGCAGGAGGGGGTGAGGGGTGCAGGTCTGGGACAGAGTTTGGAGATGGGAGGGGGTGCAGGCTCTGGGCCAGGGCAAGGGCTGGGGGTATAGGAGGGGGTGAGGGCTGCAGGGAGTTTGGGGGCAGGAGGGGCTGTGGAGAGAGGAAGGTTCTGGGGGGAGTTTGGGGTCCAGAAGGGGGCTGTGGGAAAGAGGTGGGGGTGCAAGCTCGGGGCGGGGTGCTTTGGTACTTCTCCGGGGCTTCTAGGCAGCGTGGGCCGAGGATCTCCACACACTGCTATCCACAGGCACTGCCTGTTATTTATACTTCTGCTTCACAGTGTTTGTGCACAGCCTTCACTCACAGCACCAGCCATGGTGACCCTGGCTTGCCAAGGTGAGAGAAATGAAGAGAGAATTATTCAGTTGCATGAAACTATGAGTATAGGGCAGTGGCACAGAATACTGGAACCATTTTCCAAAGTCAGTGGTGATTTTAGCTATTTCGCTCCTGAGTGTAACAAAGGAACAGCGCCAGAGGCAGATGAAGGTTTCCTAGGGCCCTGTGCCAGAGCAACTGGGGGTTCCCTACCCACCCTTTCCACCTGCAATCCTGCCCCCATTCTACCCCTTCTGCCTGCGACCCCACCCACTGACCCACTCCCTGACTCACCTCTTTCTGCCCCTTCCCCAGGGCCCATCCCTCTTCCACCCAGGGTTTCCCACATTCTGCCCCCTACTTCAGCCCCCTCCATCCATTTGCTCCTTTCTGCCCCCTCCACCCCTCATGGCCACAAGACCAGAGAAGCTTTATCCTCCACCATGCCCCAGTGCTGCAGGAGGGAGTAAAAGCTCCTCCAGTCCCGGGGCTGCAAGGGGGTCCTGGGGCTTCCCTTGTCATTCCCCCACACTTCTGTGGGGGACGAGGATCAGCGCACTGGAGTTTCTCCTGCCTCATCCACCCTGCACTTTTGCCAGAGAGTGGGGTTGGGCGCTGGGGCTTCCCCCATCCCATGGCTTCTGCCAAGGATAGTATCAAGGTGCTGGGGTTTTCCCCGCTCACCTGCCAACCCACCTGGAGGCCAGGAATTTGGCAGAAATTTCTGGGGATCTCCCTGGGCACAAACCCCATTGTCCCAGTGGCTAATTGAGCACTACAGAAAGCATAGCTGCTGCTGTTGTCCTGGAGCCACCCAGGCCCATATGCCACTAAGCCTGTTTGCTGCAATGGTGCCTGCGGAACATATTGCCAAATGGCATGGCAATGTGTCCTACTACAGAGGAAGAAATAAGTCTGCCATCCCTAGAAACATTCAGAGGACCTTCATGGAAGGTTCATTGAGAACTCTCAGGAGGATGCAAGGGACATCCCCATGTACATAAACAAACTGCTCTGTATGGCTCCCCTGCCAAACTCTGCAGGGGGATGAAAAGCAGATAACATCTCTGACTCTTCCAGTACAAGTAAATTAATGAAAAAAGTCAATATCTGTGTCCTGTTAAGTTGGAGGCACCATCAATTTAATGTGAAATATATTTACATGCTTACTGAGGTTCCTTCCCCTGCATGGGACTCACCTGTGCTTGGCTGCTGGGACTGATTGAACTGTGGTGGAGTTTTGAACCAGTCCTGTCTCATGGTGTAGCTGAACACCCCCTCTTCCTCCAGTATGTCCCCCATCCTCATCCATACAGTTCATGGTAGGGTCTGTAACTCAGGCTCCTTGGAGGTATCCATGGTGGTGGCAGGGTCTCCTCCAACTGTTTCATGCATCTCATTGTAAAAGTTGCACATCTCCAGTGTGGCACCAGATCGAATGTTAGCATCCCTGGTCTTTTGATGGGCCTGCTGCAATTCTTTGGCTTTCATGCTGCACTGCCCGCTGTCATATCTCTTCTCCTGCATCCCCATGCAATATGCTCACAAATGTCGACCTTTCTACAACCGCTTTGTAGCTGTGCCTGCAAAGCCTGTTCTACCCATAGACCCAGGAGATCCAACACAGGCAACTCATAACTGTCAATAGTGGAGGAAGGAGTGGATTCCTTCCAAGTTCCAGCTCAGCAAACAGCACGAGTCAGTTCCAAGAAGGAAACACCCAGTTACTGCTGCTGGCTGGACAAAGTTCTGAGCTCAGAAAAGTGAAACTAATCCCTTTACACTGTCCAGAGGAAACCATCAGCCATGGCCTCAAAGATCTCCATGGAAAAATCTCCAGGATGAAGCTAGTTGTCCCTTCTGGCTGGAATACTTTAAAGGCCCAGTAATTATAGACTGTGGGCACAATTCCTGCTGAGCCTGCATCACCCAGTGCTGGGAGGGATCTGATACAGACGTCTCCTGCCCTCGGTGCAGAAAACCTGCCCAGAAGAGAAACCTCAGGCCGAACAGGCAGCTGGCAAGTGTCCTAGAAATAGCCAAATGACTGGGGTTACAGGTACCAAAGGGAGCAGGAGGGGAGAGATTGTGTGGGGAACACCAGGAGCCTCTCAAACTGTTCTGTGAAGAGGATCAAACAAACCTTAATCTGCCTGGTTTACAACAGAGCTCAGGCTGCGAGTCCGCTAGAGGAAACTTCCCAGGAGTACAAGGTAGGGGATTACTGTCAGCTCTAATGAGTACTAGCTCTGGATTTTAATGACAGGTTAATTTCATTGCAAATTGCCTGTCACGGGTGTAATTGCATCATTTAGCCCTGTATAGTCTTAATTGTATGAAAGTTTCTATAAGAAGTAACTTACAGGGCAGTGTGGCAAGAAGGAGAAAAAAATGAAGAATGTAAAGATGTCTGCTGTGAAAAACATTTCTCTGAGAAGCTGAATCCTTTCACAGACCTGTTCTCATGAGTGAAATAAGGGAACTTTCTATACCACAGAAGCTGTTAAATGAGCGAGATTTAAATCACAAGAGGTTCAGGCCAAGTCATGGGACAGTGTTGCCTTCACACTGGAGAAGGGGAAGTTACAAGCTGACACCATCGCACTAGGGTCTCAGACACTGGAGAATTACCCCACCAGAGTGTGGCATCCACTAGCCCTTTCAGGAAAAACACCAGTTAGGCACCCCAGCCTTAGAAGTGCCTGGCAGTGCAGCAGAGGGACTACACTGCACATATGCAGCAAGAGGGTTTCCGGGAGTGGCAGTTAGTTCTGATTCACAGGCACAATAATGGAGCCATGGAACCTAAGCACAATCAAGGCCCTGTGATTTCAAATCCAGTCTTAGACAGAAATCTGAAATACAGGTAAGAGGCAATCTGCCTTCCTCAAAGGGGTTTTGCTTTATTTTATTTGATGGAAATGTAGTCTGAGTAAAGCAGAGGGCTCTGATGTTATTTTTGAAAAGAAAAGCAATTACACATGCAAATGCTCACTGCGGGGCAGGTTGATTAATCATGGAAGATATGATGGGAATAGAGGATGGGTGCAGCAAGGGGTGATGTAGTTATGAGGGGAAGGACGGGTTCATGCAATGGTGAAGATGTGGGGGCTAGGAGGGAAGAGACATCGGAAGGGGGATATGGGCCTGAGTGAAAGGAGGACTGGCAGAGAATAGGAATGGCAGCACCTGTCAGCCCCAAATTCCACTCCCTTGTGTGCACCAGGATCTTGTGTGTGTGTGAGGGGGTAGTCATCCCCCATCCATGCCATCTAATGTGAGCCAGGATATGGCAACTTGCCCTTTTGGGGGCATCTGAGCCCCTTCTCCTGACCCCTGTGTGTGTAGCAGGATCTGGAGATGGGGGTGTAAAGCTGAGAACAGACATTTTAATAGTATGCACCAAGACACAGTGCTGACACTGGCGAATTGAAAACAGGCATACTTTGATACATAACCCACGCTCTCCAGCACTGGGAACACCAATTGCTAGGAATGGAAACATTCTCAAATCCCTATTAGGGACCAGAGATCTTGGACCCTGGTCCACAGGACTCTTTGGAGTTAGGAAGCTCCAACCTACTACCCAGTGACCTGCTATCACGGACTAGGGCAGAAGTTGAACCCTGACAGAGGACTCCAGGCCTGGAACCTAATTCATAGAATGCTGGGGGTCCTGACTGGTCCACAGCTTCTATATAAATGCATCACAGGAACAGGAATTTGTCCATACAACTAGGATTCACCCTGCTCCTGCCTCCCCCACCCCCACCCCCCTGGCCCTGGTTCCTTGCATCCTCCTGGCTTGAGTCAGCTTCTGGTGTTCAACTTGTGGTTCTGATCTCCAATTTGTCTCTTGCCTCTGAACCCCTGGTATCCCGACCTGGCCTGACTCTGGTTACTGATTTGTGGTTCTGCTGTCAAGTTTGTCTTCTGTTTCTGATCTCCTCATAGCCTGACCTGTCTGACTTTTGACTCCCATCCCATGGCTGTGGACCCTGGCTCTGATCACTAGATCTGGGTGCCCATGATGCAGCCATGAACTAGTGTTTCAGGCTGCATTTCTCCATGGGATGTTATTATTCAACTACGATGTTCACAAATGAGATGAACTGGCCACTTCACACCTCTCTGACCCTGCAGTGCTGCACTTACCTAGAGTATGCGAGAGAAGGGGGATGTGAGGGGAAACTCAAACTGGCCAAGCAGTGCAAAGAATCAGGTGGTTAAAAAATAACTTTGCGTTCTCTTCAGTGTTGCCATCCATAGGAGACAGTGGCCAGGTTCAGTGGGTCCCCAAGTCTGTTTACAAGCCAGGGTTATACCAAACCCTGCAGTACCTTCTTCCATGCTGTATGGTTTTGGTCTTCTGATGCTTGTGGGGCATGCCTTCCTCATTGTCTCCAGATTCACTCTCTGTGTCATAATGTGGGAAGGATATGCAGCAAGGAGGGCAGGGTCCTGGGAGGGGGAGGGGGAGGGCAAAGGTGGGAGAGTCACCAATCTTTCTTCTCAAAGGCATAGCATGTTCAAAGAAAATCCTTTGGGGAACAAATAGACCCTGTGTGCGTTTTCTCTGCCAGCCTCTGAGAAAAAGCTGAACAAACCAAAAAAAAAAAAACAACCTCTCTCCCTTTCACAACATGCTCAGGCTCACCTCCTCCTGAGATCTGAGTTCAGGGGTAGTGCTAACGGGGAGTTGCCAGTAGTCTAAGTTGCACTGCCATCAGGGACATAAAGCCTGGACAGAATGGTGTGGGCTGGCTGGAAGAGAGGCTGGACTGAAAGGGACAGGTATGATTTGGCAGGGCTGAGCTTAATGGGGAGGAAGGGTGTAGGAACAAGATTGGTCCACTTGGGCCAGGGCTGCCTCCAGGTACCAGTGCAGCAAGCAGGGTGGCCAACCAAGAGGGGCAGCATGTCTGGCTCTTCGGTGGTAATTCGGCGGCGGGTCCCTCAGTCCCTCTTGGAGGATAGGACCTGCCACCAAATTGCTGCCAAAGAATGAAGCTGCTGCCGATCGTGGCTTTTTTTTCTTTTTTTGCTGCTTGGGGGCGGCAAAAATGCTAGAGCCAGCCCTGACTCGGGCTATGTGCTATCTACAATTGCTTCACTAGCCACTAACTTTTGCCAACAAATTTTATTTCTATTAAAAAAAACTTGATAATTAAATGGCAAAAAAATATTGGTTTTTATATTAATTTTGTTTTTTCATAGGTCATATTGCCCTAACAGCTCAAGGATGTGAAAGTCACCTCCCCGACAGACATAGCTAAACAAACCTAACCCCAGGTGGAGACAGCACTAGGGCAACAGAAGAATTTATCCATTGACCTAGCTACCACCGTTTGGGGAGGAGGATTACCTGCACCAAAGGGGGGAACCCTCTGTCAATGTAGGTAGCGTCTACACTGAATCACTACAGAGGTGCAGCTGTGTCACTGTGGCATTTTAAGTGTAGACATGCGAGTGTAGACCTGGCCTCACACTCTGCCTTTTCACTGTAAAGGAAAGGAGCTACCTGCACCTACCGTACACTGAGGGCACATCTTCACTAGCAACATTAGAGCACTACCACAGTCCACAGCAGTGGTTTAATGTGGCTTCCCAGAGCTATAAAAAAACCACCTCTATGAGAGAAATAGCTCCCAGTGCTGGGAGCGCTGGTGCACTGTCTATACTGGCACTTTACAGCGCTGTAACTTGCTGCACTCAGGGGTGTGTTTTTTCACACCCCTGAGTGAGAAAGTTGCAGCTCTGTAAAGTGCCAGTGTAGACAAGCCCTCAGGGTAGATCTGCACTGGCAAGTTTCTGTGCAACAAGTTATACCACTTTTATTAAAGTGCTGGAATTAAACCGCTGTTGTGTGTCCACACTGTGCTCCTTGTGACGGTGGAGCACATCCACATTAGCAGCTCTTGCAATGGCAAAGGGAGCAGTGTATTGTGATAGCTATCCCACTGTGCAACTGGCTGCAGGATGCTTTGGAAGGGGGTTTGCAGTGCCTCCTGGGTCAGGCACAGCATCACATGCTGTAGGTTTTCCAATCCCAGTGCTCCATGGGCATCCTCCTACATTACCAGCGGCTTTTCAACTGAGTGGGGGAGAGGGGAGAAGAGTGTGTGACAGGTAGTGTGTGTATGTATGGAGGCAGGGGGGAGAGACAGTGTGTTTTGCAGGACAGAATGTGTCAGCATGCTGTCTTGTAAGTTCAGACAGCAAAAGCAGCAGGAAGCAATCAGTCCTGAGGCAGGGGAATGGGGAAACCCTGACATCAGCCACACTCACGCACACACACACACCTGCCTGTGTCTGTGTTCAACAGCACAAGCATTCCACATTAATGGTTTGCTTTGTGTCCCAGAGCAGATCAGCACAGCATGCAAGGGCTGTCAGAAACGGGGCTTTGAAAGGGGAGAGGCACATGCCTTCAGGGCAGCCAGACAAGTTCAAAACAATCAGCAGAGCAGCCACTTGAGGGATTATGGAACACTTTCCACAGCCAGTTGATTGCTTTCTGTGCCGTAATGTGTTTACACTACCAATACAGTGCTGGAGCCTCTGTACTGTAAGGCTTATGAGTGTTTTTTTTGCATTGCTGCTACTGAGGAGTTTCTGCGCGCAAAGTGACTTAGCAGTGTGTGCACCTTGGGAGTGACAACACAGAAAGCTGCTTCACTGTGCAGAAACTTGCCAGTGTAGACAAGGCCTCAGGGCTTGTCTACACTTACAGTGCTGCAATTGCGCCTACCTACACCAAAGGGAGAACTTCTTCCATCAGCATAGGTACTCCAGCTCCCCCAAAGGGGGTGGCCATGTTAACTGGAGAAGCCCTACCATTGACCTAGCATTGTGTACACTAGGGGCTAGGTAGGTGTAACTGCGCTGCTCAGGGTTATGGAAAATCCACAGCCCTGAGTGAGGTAGTTATACCAACATATGCTTGTATTCTAGATCAGGGCTCAAACACAGGTATGTCTACACTAGGGATCCTATACCACCATAGCTACATAGCTGTAGCTATGCCAGCATAACCCTGTAGTGTAGACATAGGGCTAATCTACACCTGAAAGTTTTTGTATTGTTTTTTCACTCCCCTGCCCAATGTCAATCTATGTCAATATATGTCAATGTAGTTATGTCAATCCATCTTTTAAGTCTAGATCAGCGTTAGCCTGCACCCCTGATAGAATTCCATGCTCGTGAAATTTAACAACCACTTCACACTTCACACAGGATTTTATCTAAATCTGTACTTTCCCCTGCCCACCATTAAACCCTTACATCCCTCCTGACAATTCCTATGATAAGACACCCCCCATCCCAGTGCCCTGCTACTAAGGCATGCTACACAATTTTGCAATAAAATTATGCAGACTGGATCATCAAGGTCTGCATGCTCCCCTTTCCTTTACTTGCACACATAAATTGGGGGTGGGGGGTACTTGATCTCCTCGTGTCACAAGCATTGAAACAAACTACCAAGGGAAGTGGTGGATTCTCCATCCTTTGATAAAAACCGTCTCTTCAGATTAGGACTGGATGCTTTAGCCAAACACAAGCTACTGGGCTCAGTACAGGAGTAACTGAAATGTAATTACCTGTGGTATACAGCAGGCTAGAATAGATCATCTAATGGACCTTCTTCACCTTAAACTCTAATAATCAATTAAATCAGCCTATAGATCTTTACTGTGAAATGGCTTTTGTTGCTCCAGGACATCAAAATGAATCTGCTTAACACTTTATTTATCCCTTTTAAAAATCTAATATGTCCTATTTATAATCATCTGCCTCTTAACAGCCACAGTCAGTGTTATACTTACCAGGCTTTTTTTTCTCCCTCCCCTGGTCCTGTTTTGCAATTGAAGTTACAGTGAAGAGGAAGATTTTCTCATTCTGCTGCTGCTCCACAAAGATCTCTTCTATGCGTGGCTTTATCATGTTCTTATTTGATTTCCACATTCACCATCTGGTCTCAGGTAGGAATTCCCTATGACACCCGATGCATTTATAGAATATGTTTATTTGGGTTGATTTATGAAATTTACCTAACCCCAGTCTTTTATACAAAACTGAACAAAAACTACCACAGGTTGAAAATTGGATCTATAAACAAAGATCCTCCAAACTGCATCAGGACTTACTACACATAACTCTTCACTCTCCATCACTGATGTACACTCTTATCATCTTTCTCCCTTCTTCAAGGCCTTTGGGAGCTGATAGGCCTGGCAACATGCTGAACCAAGGGATGGGAACTGAATGCTGCATTCCAGCACCTTGCCTGGAAAGTGCCCTGCCACCATCTCCCTCCCACTGGGGCTGTTAGCTCAGACACCCCTGCTGACCTTCATTGTCATGGTGTCCTGTGAGGAGAGAGGTGGTCTGCAAGTTAGCCAGGACCAAACCAATTATTTCTCTATATATCAAAATAAATCCCTTGCATTGCACCAGAAATATACTGGAAGCTAGAGCAGATCATAGAGCTCAGGTGGAAGGTTTTCACAGTGAGGAGCAGGGTTAGACAATAGGATTCCACATTCTGCACTTGCTGAACTTTCCAAGATGCAGAACAATCTTGTGGTGGGAAAAACAGCTTTGGACCCAAGAAGATCCCAAACTGTGAACCTTGCTAAGAGCAATGAATGTACTTTTTTAGAGACTGAGCCAAAGGTCATTAAAGTCAGTGGGAGGGTTTTCATTGCCACCTAGTGGAATCCACAGCCCCGAGTGAGGCACCCAGGCCTAGATTCACACAGGAACTTAGGCATGGCAGTGCTGAGCATCACAACAGCTAACTTATAAGTACCTACCCAATCTCTGGGCTTCACAAAGCCAGTGTTAGATGCTCGGGTTCCTTGTCCAATGAATGGAGACAGGGGCACCTCAGACTGGGATTCACAAGGGCCAGCTGGCTGAATGGGGAGCCACCAAAACTAGCCCATGGGAGATGGTGACCTGAGGGATGTTTTCCTTCCCATCTCCAGCCACATGGATTTGCATGAGCTCGCCTACAGGGCCTGATCCGGTAGGCGAGCTCGGAGCATGCTGAACAGGTTGGGCCTCACAGGGTAGCTAGGAAGAGAAGCACGTTTCTTCCTGAGGTTCCTGGGTGACTCTGAGGTTTAGTCACCCAGCTGCCTAGAATGGAGCAGTGGCATACGGGCAGAATCAAAGGCTTCTAGGAAACTTTTATTGCAAAACTTAGGTGCTAGGTGAGTTTAGGGACCTACAGAGTTAGGTGGCAGATGAGTTGGGGTTTTGTGAATATCAGTGGTGCCTGATCCTGGGATTTAAGCACCTAAAGTGGCAGTTAGTTGGACACCTAAGTTCCTTTGTGAACCTAGCCCCGGCTCCCTATGAAATGTATGGGAAGGGTTAAGTGCCCGAACCTGGGATCCACAAAAGTTAGCAGGCTGAGGGGAAAGTTGAGTGTGAGAAGATGCTGAGGAGATGTTAGCTTGTGATAGATCATCACACTTACAACACAGATACCATCCTACAAGGCTGTACCAACAGATGTCACAAGTCTTCTCTCCATTACGCAAGCTTTGGGCTGGCATTACTCTATGAAGCTGTTATAACAGGGCCATGGGGCTAAATCCACAGAAGAACTTGGGTGTTGCACTGCTCAGAGTGGCAATGCCTAGCCGTTAGGCACCCTGCCACCCAGTGCAATCAATAAAGCTGGAGTTAGACACCTAGACTCCCTATGCAATGAATGGGGAGAGAGAGGCTCCTGAGAATGGTATCCAAAAGAGCTGTCTTGCCCAGCTGTTCTAGGGAAAATGCTGAGGAGAGGGGTTGGTCCGAAGCCCTGCACCTCCGAGGTACTTAGTCATCTAACTCCTGGCTGGAGGAAAGCGCCTATCTCCATGTGGGATTCAAAGCTGTGAACCTTCTCTTGGAGTTAGGTGTGTGAGCAACAACAACAACAAAATACTGGCGGAGGAGAAGCTGCTCCCCTTATTACATTTTAGCCCAGTGGTTAGAAGGTAGGGACATAAGAACGGCCATACTGAGTCAGACCAATGGTCCATCTAGCCCAGTATCCTGTCTTCTGACAGTGGCCAATGCCAGGTGCATCAGAGAGAATGAACAGAACAGGGCAGTTATCAAGTGATCCATCCCCAGTCATCCACTCCCAGCATCTGTCAATCAGAGACGTAGGGACAGCCAGAGCATGGGGCTACATCCCTGAGCATCTTGCCTAATAGCCATTGATGTATCTATCCTCCAAGGACATATCTAGTTCTTTTTTGAAACTAGTTATACTTTTGGCCTTCACAACATCCCCTGCCAACAAGTTCCACAGGTTGGCTGTGCACTGCGTGGAGAAGTACTTCCTTTTGTTTATTTTAAACCTGCTGCCTTTAATTTAATTGGGTGACCCCTGGTTCTTGTGTTATGTGAAGGCCCCTCCCTATAAAAGATGGTAAAATTGAAACACACACACAAAATGAAGGACCCAAACACCCCCTGGTGCTTTATGTGCTCTATTGACAGCCCCTCTGAGGACTCTGCAGGGGTTTAGATGAGTGACAGGTACGTGGGCACATGCTGGAGGCATCAGGGTGCACATACAGCAGCAAAAACATCTGCACTGGGGAACTTTTCCAGTGATAATGGAGGCACCGTGGGAATGTGGTCCTCTCCAGAGTTAGGTGACTAAGACTAGTGAGGAGTTTAGGGATGATGGAGGGATGATAAATGGGAATGAGGATATGGAGGTGGATATTACCACATCTGAGGTAGAGGCCAAACTTGAACAGCTTAATGGGACAAAATCGGAGGACCCGGACAGGGGCCCGGACAAAGCTTCCATCCAAGGATATTAAAGGAAACTGGTAGCGCATGAAATTGCGAGCCCAGTTAGCCGAAGAATTTTTAATCCAATGGTAAACTCGGGGTTGTACCGTACGACTGAGAGAATTGCTAACGTCAGTTCCCATCTTCTCAGGAAAGGGAAAAACTGACTTCCATCGGGTTAACTATAGGCCTGTTAAGCTTGACGTCATGTAGTATGTAAGGTCTTGGAAAAAATTTTAAAGGAGAAAGTAGTTACGGACATTGAGGTCAATGGTAATTGGGACAAATTGCAACATGGATTTACTAAGGTAGATCGTGCCAAACCAACCTGATCTCCTTCTTTGAGAAGGTGACGGATTATTAGAAAGGAAATGCAAGGTAGATCTAATTTACCTCGATTTTTCAGTAAGGGCTTTGACACGGTTCCGCATGGGGAACTGTTAGTTAAATTGGAAAAGATGGGGATGAATATGAAGTTGTAAGGTGGATAAGGAACTGGTTAAAGGGGAGACTCCAGCGGGTCGTACTGAAGGGTGAACTGTCAGGCTGGAAGGAGGATTACTAGTGGAGTCCCTCAAGGATCGGTTTTGGGGACCGATCTTATTTAACCTTTTTATTACTGACCTTGGCACAAAGAGCGGGGAATGTGCTAATAAAGTTTTGCGGATGACACAAAAGCTGGGGGTATTGCTAACACGGAGAAGGACCGGATACTATACAGGAAGATCTGGACCACCTTGTAAACTGGAGTAATAGTAATAGGATGAAATTTAATAGTGAAAAAAAGTGCAAGGTCATGCACTTAGGGATTAATAATAAGAATTTTAGATATACATTGGGGACGCATCAGTTGGAAGCAACAGAGGAGGAGAAGGAACCTTGGGTATTGGTTGATAGCAGGATGACTATGAGCCGCCAATGCGATATGGCCATGTTAAAAAAGCAAATGCGTTTAGAGGGTGCATCAGGCGAGGTATTTCAGCAAGGATAAGGAGGTGTTAGTACCGTTATATAAGCGCTGGTGAGACCCCACCTGGAATATTGTGTGCAGTTCTGGTGTCCCATGTTAAGAAGGATGAATTCAAACTGGAACAGGTTCAGAGACGGGCTACTAGGATGATCCGAGGAATGGAAAACCTGCCTTATGAAAGGAGACTCAAAGAGCTTGGCTTGTTTAGCCTAGCCAAAAGAAGAGCTGCTCCGGGGGATATGCTTGCTCTATATAAATATATCAGGGGATTAACGTTAGGAGGGAGAGGAATTATTTAAGCTTAGTTACTAATGTAGGCACAAGGACAAATGGTACAAACTGGAATTAGGAAGTTAGACTTGAAATTAGAACGAAGGTTTCTAACCATTAGGGGAGTGAAGTTCTGGAACCCTCAGCCTTCCGAGGGAAGTAGTGGGGGCAAAAGACTTATCTGGCTTTAAGACTAAGCTTGATAAGTTATGGAGGGGATGATATGATGGATAGTTTAATTTGGGCAATTGATCTTGGATTATCAGCAGATAAGTCTGCTCAATGGTCTGTGAGGGGATTGTTGGATGGGATGGGATCTGAGTTACTGCAGAGAAATTCTTTCCTGGGTGCTGGCTGGTGAGTCTTGCCCACATGCTCAGGGTTAGCTGATCGCCATATTTGGGGGCGGGAAGGAATTTTCGCTCCAGGGCGGATTGGCAGGGGCCCTGGAGTTTTTCGCCTTCCTCTGCAGCGTGGGGCATGGTCGCTTGCTGGTGGATTGCTCGGCAGCTTGAGGTCTTCAAACCACAATTTTGAGGACTTCAATAACTCAGTCATGGTGTTAGGGGTTGTAGGGTAGGGTTCTGTGGCCTGCTTTGTGCAGGAGGTCAGACTAGATGATCATATTGGTCCCTTCTGACCTACGAGTCTATGAGTCTATGACAGGATGAGTGGGGATTGTGTAAATAGGAGCACCTAAATGTCAGCTTCAGGCACGGAATGTGGAAATTAGGTCCAGGGCTTCCAAAATATTTGGGCTGCTAGCTCCTATTGTGGAGGTTAGAAATTTATATTCCTTTGAGGATCTGGGCCTAGATACCTAAGTCCCTATGTGAATTTGGCCCATAACTCCCATTGATTTCAATAGGAGGTAGGCTCCCAGCCACCACTAGGTGTCTCTTTGCAGCTTTAGGTGCCTAAATGCCTTTGAGAATCTGGCCCTAAGGCATTAAGGGGTCTAAGAATCGTTAACTTTCAATGGGGTTTAGCCTTTTTTCCCCAAATTTTACCCATTGTCTCACAAATGGTGACAATTAGCAACAACACACCAAAACCTGTCAATTGCTTGCCAGAAAAAGAACATGCACATTATTCCTGGTCTGGGCTGCTTGTGCAGATAATGCAGGAGCACATTTCACCACTTCTAACAATGTATGTGTATGTCTGGTTATACAAATACGTTATTCCTGATAAGCTCACATATAAACACAGGAAACCCTGCCCCTTTGTAGGACCCTGCAGTGACTCCATGAAATGTAAAATGTATAAATTAGAACCTGCTTTGTGCATATTTTATATTAGTTTCTTCCTCCCCCTCTGAGTTTATTTTCTGTGTTCTGGTGCATTTCACAGCTCGGTTTAGAGTCATTGGCCCTGACCAGCCTGTCACTGCCATTGTGGGAGAGGACATTGTGTTACACTGTCACCTGTCCCCCAGGATGAGCGCTGAGAATATGGAGGTGATATGGTTCCGGTCCCAGCTCTCCCAGTTTGTTCATCGCTATAGTGATGGGAAGGATCAGACTGAAGATCAGACACCAGAGTACCAGGGAAGGACAGTGTTTCTGAGAGACAGCATTGCCAATGGAAATGTTTCCCTGAGGATACACAATATCATATCCTCTGATGAGGGACAATATAGGTGTTTTGTTCAGTCATTGACATTTTATAATGAAGCCACATTGGAACTGAAAGTAGCAGGTCAGTAGCTTGTTCGTGTATTTTCTTTTGAGATGGCAGTTAGTGTGTCTCATTTGCATGTGACTTCCTAGAAATGTTTCTTTCTTTCTTCACGTATCCACTAAAAAGAGTGTCTATCTCTTGCTCTAGAAACTCTGTGAAAATTCCATACACATAAGACCACTCATCAATATACCAATAACCACCAACAATAAGTCAGCAGCAAAACACACCATCCGAGAAGGAGACTCTGGCGCACATCCACATAGGGTGCATCAGGTTGCAGCCTCTTACTTTTCCCTACACCTTCTGATCTTAGCACACCCCATCCATAGCCCAGCAAAGTCATGGACCCTCCTCATCAACCTCCTCCTGGTGCAGACTAAGACAGCCATCTCTCATATCAGGAGGAGGAAGCTGGATGTGTGGTGGAGGGGCTTATTTCAGTTCACTTGTGAAGTCAAGCCTCTGAGCAGAGTTCCTCTGGACGGCATCCACTGATTCCTTGGACACCTTTGGGGAGTAGTGGCCCCTTCCAATTCCTTGATTTTCAACCTTTGACCTCACTCCTGTTCCTGTTTTCTCTTTTGTTGTCCCCCATGATCAACTGGAGCCTGGACTTAGTGGTTCGTTCCCTTAGTTGAGGGGCATGGCCTTCATTTTGGGTGGGCCTAAACCCACCTGTCCAGTACTTCAATAGTTCACACTTTCCAACTTCTGCAACAAATTAAGCAAGGTGTTGTAAAGATGACAGTCTCCTTTAATATGCCACCCTGAGTCATTCCCAGAGTATGTCCATCATGTGTACTGAATGAGACATGCTTTCTATAGAAAAATTAGCATGCGGTCATGTAATTAAAGACTGTATCATTATGCCTACACACAGAGGCTGAGTTAGTGTTGCACAGGTGACCTTAAATCTGATATTTCCTACCTTTTGAGTGTTTGACTTTGCAACCTTAATATAGTGTGTGTGGGGGGGGTGTCTGCGTCTGTGTAAACTGAAAGAACAGCAAACCAGAAAAAAAGCAAACTGAAAAAACAGAAATTCCATCATGTGGAATTACATTGACATACACTACTGGTCATCTGCTAGGTTGGAATCTTTAGATCCACCACATGAGCCTCTGCCACTTGAGCGATGGAGTAACAGGGAGCAACAGTAACTTCTCATCCTCTGTGTGGGCCAGCACTAGACAGGGATGAAATATTTTACCAATGGATTTCACAGATATTCTCTGACAGCGGAGGAATAGTGAAATTCAGAAGTTTAGATTCAAAGCCAGGCTCAGGAAGGCTGTGAACTCTAGTGAGCAATGACCCTGCTACCCCATCCCCTCCAGCCTGTCTCAATCCTGTCTCTTCCTTAACCTGGCTCATCATCCTAGCTCCATTCTTCTGACCTAGCCAGTCCCAATCTTCACTCCTCATGCTTCTCATCCCAGTCCCAGTCTTCATGTCCAGTCTGTCCTAGGATCCCCTGCTGGAAACCTCATCTGCTCCCAGTCTCTAGCTCGACATCCAATGCTTCTCCACAATCTCAGTCTCATTGCCCAGCCATTCCTAGTTCCATCATGCCCAAGCTCCTCTTTCAATCTCTCTCTCTCTCCCTTAGCTTCCAGCCCCAGTCTCTCTCTCTGGACTCCTCATCCAGTGTCAGTGTATCCCCTGCACCAGTTCCAGTCTGTTTGCCCAGCCAGTCCCAGTTATCCCCCCACAATATGGGTTCTTATTATATCCACCTCCCTCTGCCCCGTTTACCTTCCTTGCCCAGCCTGTCCCAATCTCCCTCCTCACATCCGTCTCTCAGCCTGCACATCTACATTTCCCTTCCTCCTCCTCCACCAGTTTCCAGACCCAGTCCCCCATGCTCCTTGTACCAATCAAATCCCGCCACCCTCCAGGTCCATCTTCGGTACCCTCTGCATTCAAGTCAAGCAGTTTCCTCCACCACACTGCTTGAGACCAGTGGGGGAAAGGAGGACAGAGAACAGAAGTGACAATTTTCCTCCTTTCAGTTCTGGTGTGCAGCCCTGGCCTGACCCACAGCAACACTTGCAGGACATTTGCCAGAAAAGTCCAGCTCAGTCCCCTGCCATCCGAGGCAGAAGCATGCTCAGTGCAGATGGAATCAATGCAGAATTTTGTTACGGCATTGTAACAAGTCTCTCCTAAGCATGTGCAAATGGAGATTATTCAAAGGTATATAGCTTGGCCTAATTTTGGGTGATTTTTCACTGGGATGGCAAAAGGCACATTCCTCTGCCAAATTTCACATCCCTGCTCCAAAGCATGGGGATACTAGGGATTCTCCCCCCTAAAAATTGGCAAAATATATTTTTAAAATGGCAAAACAATGTAATAAGCTGAGAGTTCACTTTCTGTAGCAAAGGAAAAGGGTTACAACTCTGCATGAAACTAACACGATGGGATACCAGTAGTATCTTGGAGACCAAGAACAAAAAGGGATTCTGTAAGACTGTATATTGAACTGGAAAGGGGGGATCCATGTCCTGGACTGAAGGTTGTCGGAGAAAAACTTAGTTCTCACTTTTTGGTTGGGTACAGCAAAGCCAGATATTTTATTCTGTTTAGCAGCTACGGCAGGGAGAGAGTGCACTAAGACATAGGGTCTCCCCTTCCTAGACAGGTCTCTCAACAGGTAAACAATTACAGCAAGACTTTATACTTTTGTTACAGGCAATAATAAGCAACAGCTGCATTTTGTTTATACATAGGTCATCCTGATATCTGTTTTTTCTCACTTCTAAAGAGTCGCCAGTCTACATTTCATATTCTCTACACAAGGTCGCAACAACTTCTCACACAGTTCTTTTCCACCCGCCTCACACAATCCTCACTTCTACAAATCTCGCGTTATTAGGGTTACAGTTAGCCTAACTCTTGCTAACAGAGACTATCATGCATTAAGATCCCCTACAAATCCCTGTCAGTTCTTTCTCTACTTCCACAAGGTGCAGGTGTAACTCTTGCCTGTTACTCCTATTGTTTCTACTTGACCAACCAGCATCATTTCAGTCTTCCCTTTATTTAGCCAGTCAGTTCACTGTTCAAGTCCCAGCCATTGCCAGGAAGTGAGAAGATAACCAGCCAGCCACATCATCATTCAGATGAATGTTAAAAGCATGTGGTGACAGAGCAATCAGGGATGTCTTACTGTCACCCTTGGTGCCTTTACATATACTGTAAAACAGAAGGAGTGAAATGGATCCTACAGTTATTAGAACCTACAGTCTAGTAAAGACATACAAAGATACAAGTTGAGCTAACAACCGTATGACTATTGCTATCTTGGCCAACTCCAGGGACCTCAGGAGCAAAGAACTGTAATAGACTCATATCCTTTCCAGATTGGGCACAGAAAGGGATGTATAACAGTGGGTGACACGAATGTGAAGACCTAGCACAATTGTACACCCCTTGTTATACACACACCCCCTCAAAACAACCTCTGAAGGGAAAAAAACATGGAGAAAACAGGCCATGAAACACTGTCCAAAGGTCTGCATGTACATTTTGGTCCAGTCAAGCTAATTGTGTAAGTAAATTCCTGAACTGAGGTTTCTCGATTAAGAACACTCTCTCCCAAGCCCCTAGAAATGGACATATCTAAGGAGAGAAAGGTCAAAAGATTTCAATAGTAAAACATGAAAGAAAAGGATTGCCTTGAAAGTGCACAGATCCCAAGCTATGCAGGATCTAGAATGAGCTTAAAGATCAGGCAACAGAGACAACAGCTCAATGGAATACATTCTTCTCTTACCCTTAGCTCTGTCTACAATGGCAACGATGTATCAGGACAGCTATACTGGTATAGCTGCAGCAACAAACCCTCCTAGTGTAGACACAGTTTGTACTGGTATAACTCATATTAGTTGTACAAACAAAATCAGCTACATCAACAACAGCATATTTTTGCTGGTATAACTGAATCTACACTAGGGCTTTTGCCAGCATAGTTATGTTGGTAAAAAAATCTACCCACTGACCGACATAACTATGCCAACAAAAGTTTTACCTCTAGACCAGGCCAAAGTCTTATCCTAATTCACCCTTCAAGAAAATTCCAGTTTCAGATATGAAATAACGCAATAGGATTTTGCAGGTAGATCTCAGTTGACGCTATTGTTCCCCTTTGACAACTGCTATCAGATTTCCAGGACCTTATAAGTCAATTTCCTGTGTGGAGCAGATTGTGGTAACACAAGAGCCCAGCATTTTATTAGTGTAATGTATCTATTTAGAATGAGTACAAGAGTCCTGTTTGCTGAAGCAGGAGCAGCAGCATGCAGGAAATCCACTGCCACAGAAGACTTGGCCAGGCACCTCTGCTCTATACTGAAGAAGCACCACTCTTGCCCCTGCCTTTCTCCAGGAACACACACACAGGAGTCAGAGCTAGAACTGATTGCTTAACACCCAGCAGTTCCCAGTCCCTGCACCTTTTCCTCAGTCCAATTACACAGCAAAATGCAATGAGTTTACTCACTCCTGGTCTTTTAGGAGCATCTGGGTGCAGTGAATTAATCCATTTGACAACTCTCTGCAAAAGGTCATAATATGAGTGACTTCTAATGGTGTCCTATTACACTATAATGAGGGTAGTCTGTCCCCTACACAACCAGGGTTTCTTGTTTTTTCAATGTTCACATAATTTACTGTGTCCATGAGCACTGGGCGTTCAGATTCAGAATCCATTCATCTCCTCTATCAATGGCTTAAAACATTATCTTTCATGCTGAATATTCATATAAATTAACATATCAAATAAACAGCTGTATCCCATTCTCCTCCAGCTTTAGGCTCTGATTCGCAGCTCTCTGTTGAGGGTTATCAGAATGGAGGGATCCGGGTGGTTTGTCAATCCATTGGTTGGTACCCAAAGCCCCGGGTGCTATGGAGAGATCTCGGTGGACAGCATCTACCGTCACTCTCTGAAACATCCCAAGTGGATGATGGCCTGTTTGAAGCACAAACTACAATCGTTATCATAGAAAACCAGAAGTTGTCCTGTGTTGTCTGGAACAGCCACTTCAATCAAGAAAAGGAATCAACAATTTATGTATCAGGTCAGTAACAATCAAAGCCACAAACTAATTATCAGCACACACATACAACTGGGTAACAATGAAAAGAGGAAGAATAGACGTATGGTGAAGAAAATGGACTAGGACAAGCAAGAGCTGCGTTCAGGTCCAATTTCTGCTAGGAACTCACTCTATGCCCTTAATCAAGATGTTTAATCTCTCTGCGCATCAGTCCCCATCTGTAAAATAGTGATAATACTCATTCCTTTCTCCCACGCTGTCTGTTTTATTCATGTAGTGGTGAACTATTTGTATCTCTTTCTTAGAATCATATAATCATACGCCTGGTCTACACTGGGAGAGGGGGAGTTGATCTAAGATAGGCAACTTTAGCTACAAGAATAACGTAGCTGAAGTCGACATATCTTAGATCGACTTAGATTGATTTACTTCACGTCCTCGAGGCGTGAGATCGACAGCCACCGCTCCTCCATCGACTCCGCTTCCACCTCTTGCCCTGGTGGAGTTCTGGAGTCAACGGGGAGCGTGTTTGGGGATCGATTTATCGCATCTAGACGATACAGCGATCCCCGATAGATCGATCACTACTGGGTAGTGTAGACATACCCATAGAATCATAGAAGTGGAAGGGACCTCAAGAGGTCATCTAGTCCAGTCCCCTGCACTCAAGGCAGGACCAAGTATTATCTAGACCATCCCTGACAGGTGTTTGTCCAACCTGCTCTAAAAAATTCCCAATGATGGAGATTCCAGCACCTCCCTAGGCAATTTATTCCAGTGCTTAACCACTCTGACAGTTAGGAAGTTTTTCCTAAGATCTAACCTAAACCGTCCTTGCTGCAATTTAAGCCCATTGCTTCTTGTCCTATCCTCAGAGGTTAAGAACAATTTTTCTCCCTCTTCCCTGTAACAACCTTTTATGTACTTGAAAACTGTTGTGTCCCCTTTCAGTCTTCTCTTCTCCAGACTAAACAAACCCAGTTTTTTCAATCTTCCCTCATAGGTTTTCTAAAGCTTTAATCATTTTTGTTGCTCTTCTCTGGACTTTCTCCAATTTGTCCACATCTTTCCTGAAATGCGGTGCCCAGAACTGAACACAATACTCCAGTTGAGGCCTAATCAGCGCAGAGTAGAGCGGAAGAATTACTTCTTGTGCTTACAATATTCCTGCTAGTACATCCCAGAATGTTTGCTTTTTTTTTGCAACAGCATTACACTGTTGACTCATATTTAGCTTGTGATCCACTATGACCCCTAGATCCCTTTCTGCAGTACTCCTTCCTAGGCAGTCATTTCCCATTTTGTATGTGTGCAACTGATTGTTCCTTCCTACGTGGAATACTTTGCATTTGTTCATATTGAATTTCATCCTATTTACTTCAGACCATTTCTCCAGTTTGTCCATATCACTTTGAATTTTAATCCTATCCCCCAAAGCACTTGCGACCCCTCCCATCTTGGTATCATCCGCAAACATTATAAATGTACTTTCTATGCCATTATCTAAATCATTGATGAAGATATTGAACAGAACTGGACCCAGAACTGATCCCTGCATGACCCCACTCATTATGTCCTTCCAGCATGACTGTGAACTACTGATAATTACTCTCTGGGAACGATTTTCCAACCAGTTATGTACACACTTTATAGTAGCTCCATCTAGTTTGTATACTTCTTCTGTGTGTGCACAGTGCCTAGCACAATGGAGCCTCTAAGCATTTATTCAATATACATAAGTTCAAATGTCTCTATAACAAATACATTAATAAACAAAATAAACCAAAAAACATTGAAAATTCACATTTCCTAGAGCTATACAAATGGTATTGAAGGGATGGAAGCTTCACGGTGGCAAAAGGAGACAGAGGGGCTTGTTAGTATACATTTTCCAATCTAACTTTTTGAAAGTTGGAAAAATATTTAAACCTGAGGGCTTCTCTCCACAGTGCAGCAATGCACACTATGGGGGTTTGATTTCTAAAGTGCATTAATGTGTTGGGCATTAATTGATCCATACAGACCCTGCTAGTGCACACTGATAACTTCCTAGGTCCCTTTGAATGTAATATATTTTCAAACTTGCAGAGCATGTTTGTGTATTTTAGAAAAGACATCCCTGTAGTCCACATTACTGCTCCATGGAAACAAGCCCTTGGAGTGGAAAAAGTAAAAGGAACAAAAAAGCTTGTTAAGTAATCATTTTATTGTATTCAGTGTCAAAGAAGTGAAGAATGAAAATGTGAATATTTTGTGAAAAATGTTATGAAAATTTGGAAAATGTGAAAAAAAAAAGTTGTTTTGAACCCTGAAAATTTTTGGAAATTTCCATGAAGCTGTTTGTTTGTGTCTTTGTTTTCCTAGTATCATTGTTGTTAAGTCTACTGCCAAAACATAGTCAATTTTTTTTGTAGGCATCACAGCTGAGGTGTTAATGCTATTGCTAATCACCGAGGTCTGTCAGATAGAAATGGATAATTTAAAACTGTTGGAAACCAAGTAATTTTATTTTTTAAATTACTAACAATATTTAGTTTAGACAAACAAGGAATGGTAGGTCAGCTCTTACTAAGTCTTTCTCTTGCTGGAAATTCAGGTGTGTGACTCCCACTGTTTTATGTGCAGTGATTCTTTTATATACATTATGGGATACCATGATCAAAGCCAAGCAAAAATAAACAGGCTTTACAATTAAACCGCCTATCAAACATTCCATGCAAATCACCAATCACAACTACCAAACTTACATCCAGTTTTCAAAACACAGCATAAAAAAGTTGACATAGAAAAGTAAAGAAAGATTTGTTTAAGCCCTCTTACGGGCAATAAACCTTGTTTTATGGATAGAATCATAGAAGACTAGGGTTGGAAGAGACCTCAGGAGGTCATCTAGTCCAACCCCCTGCTCAAAGCAGGACCAATCCCCAACTAAATCATCCCAGCCAGGGCTTTGTCAAGCTGGGCCTTAGAAACATCTAAAGATGGAGGTTCCACCACCTCCCTAGGCAACCCATTCAGGTGCTTTACCACCCTCCTAATGAAATAGCGTTTCCTAATATCCAACCTAGACCTCCTCCACTGCAACTTGAGACCATTGTTCCTTGTTCTGTCATTTGCCACCACTAAGAACAGCCAACCTCCATCCTCATTGGAACTTCCCTTCAGGTAGTTGAAGGCTGCTATCAAATCCCCCCTCGCTCTTCTCTTCTGCAGACTAAACAAGTTCAGTTCCCTCAGCCTCTCCTCATAAGTCATGTGCCCCAGCCCCCTGATCATTTTTGTTGCCTTCTGCTGGACTCTCTCCAATTTGTCTACATCCTTTCTGTAGTGAGGGGCCCAAAACTGGATGCAGTACGCCAGATGTGGCCTCACCACTGTTGAATAGAGGGAAATCATCACTTCCCTCGATCTGATGGCAATGCTCCTACTAATGCAGCCCAACATGCCATTAGCCTTCTTGGCAAACAAGGACACACTGTTGACTCATATCCATCTGCTCGTCCACTGTAATCCCCAGGTCCTTTTCTGCAGATCTGCTGCTTAGCCAGTCAGTCCCCAGCCTGAGCAGTGCATGGGATTCTTCCATCCTAAATGCAGATTATCATAGATAGGCCTAAAGTCGGCTTTAGGCCTATTCCACCAATTCCCCCAAATCGGGCCCCATGCCCAGTGAGAATCCCTTCCCTGGCTAGAGGTGCCTTTTTACTCACCTGGTGGCACTCACAGTCTTCAGCAGCACTTTGGCAGCAGGTCCTTCACTTGCTCTGGGTTTTTGGCGGCAGTTCGGTGGCAGGTCCTTTGGTGCCTCCAAAGACCTGGAACGAGTGAAGGACCCGCCGCCAAAGTGCCGACGAAGACTCAGAACACTGCCTGGTGAGTACAAGCCCTATTTGTTTTTTTTACATGTGGGTTTGTTTTTTTCAGTCATCCTTGCCGGGGCCCCGTTGAAACTGTTCGAATTGGGCCCCGCACTTCCTAAAGCCGGCCCTGTAGATAGGGAGGGGCTAGCTTCCTGAACTTTGCTTGTCTCCACCATGACAGAAAGCAGAAGTCTCCTGGAATTCCTTTGGTTAGCTCAAACTTTTTGTAACATTAAATAAATAAAAATGTACTCTGTGAGACACTTTGCTCCAAGCACTAGATGTATACACTTTCTTTCAAATGTGCAGCTAAATTGTGCTTTATCCAATGTGACAAAGTTCCTCCTCTACCTTGGTGGGTCCTGCGCTTATTGGCAGATTTGCTCACCTCACTGATCTTCCCCACAGTCTGGGTCAACTTCTCCTGTGTCTGATCAGGAGTTGGGAAGTTTGGGGGGAACCCAGGCCTGCCTTCTACTCCAGGTTCCAGCCCAGGGCCCTATGGACTGCAGCTGTAACAGCTGCATGACAGCTACAACTCCCTGGGCTACTTCCCCATGGCCTCCTCCAAACACCTTGTTTATCCCCACCACTGGACCTTCCTCCTGGTGTCTGATAACGCTTGTACTCCTTAGTTCTCCAGCAGCACACCCTCTCACTCTCAGCTCCTTGTGCCTCTTGCTCCCAGCTCCTCACACGCACTTCCTCTCCTCTGGCTCCTCCTCACTTGACTGGAGTGAGCTCCTTTTTAAACCCAGGTGCCCTGATTAGCCTGCCTTGATTGGCTGCAGGTGATCTAATCAGCCTGTCTGCCTTAATTGGTTCTAGCAGGTTCCTGATTACTCTAGTGCAGCCCCTGTTCTGATCACTCAGGGAACAGAAAACTACTCATCCAGCGAGCAGTATATTTGCCCTCTACCAGATTCCTGTACTCCACTGGTCTGGGTCTGTCACACCAAACAATGAGAATAATACCGCCCATAAAAATATTTTTCATACTGCCTTTTTTAATGTTCTTCTGATTTTCTGTGGGTGCAGACAGAAGCCCTGCTTTGAATGTATTTCATCATTTGACTTTGGAACTGGATTGCCAAGTTATGCAAGTTCTGGGATTTTTTTTTTCAGATGTTTTCTTCTCAAAGGTCTCCCTGTGGATCGTGGCTCTGTGTGTGATCCTGGTGGTTCTGTTTGTTTGCATTGGCCTCATTGTTTATCTCTTCAAAATGAAAGGTAAAGCATAAAACAACAAAACATGGTGTAATAAAAAAAAAAAAAAAAAAAAAGACAATTGAATATCATTACATGAGAGTAGAGGGAAATTGAGCCTAGTGGTGAAGGCCCAGACCTGGGGCTCATCAGACCTGGATTCATTTCTTTGTTTCACTGGTGGCACCCTTGTGACCTGTGGCAAGTAACTTATGCCCAAATGCAGTTAGGTGTTGCAGTACCCAGCTTTGTAGGTGCCTAGCCACCCAGTAGAATCCACAAGCTCTGGCTTAGGCACCTGGGGAGAGATAGGTTCCTAAAAATGGGATCCACTAAAGGTAGCATGCTGGGCAGGGAGCCACCAGAGGTAGCCATACAAGATGCTGAGGAGATGGTTGTGCCCTCAGCCCCGCCCTTCCCAGGGAGTTAGGTGCTGAAGTCTGGGTTGGAGGGAGGCACCTCTCACTGTTTGGTATCTTGAGCCCAGAACCTGCTTCTGGAGTCAGGTGTCTGGGATGTTTCTTGCAAGAATGGCAGCCACACAAAATGGTATCAGCAGTTTCCTTGACAACCTTCAGCCTGGTGGCTAGGGCATTCAGTTAGGGTGACCAGACATCCCATTTTTAAAGGGACAGTCCCATATTTATGCCCTCCTTCAGGTGTCCCAACTTTTTCTTAGAAATGGGCAAATTGTCCCATATTTTCTCTCTCTCCCCCATCAGTACTGACAGGTCCTGCTCCTAGTGATATCCCTGCTCGCCAGCCGCCTGCCCACCAGCGGTGAGTGGTGGGGTGGGGTGGGGGGTCCAGTGGCCAACAATGGGGATAGGTGTGCAAGGTTGGTGGCAGGGCAAAGTTGCAGTGTGTGGGGCTGGCCACACCCCCTTCTGGTCTGTTAGCTCAGCCCCTGCTGTGTGCTGGCTCTTGGCCAGCAAGGCTCTGCCCTCTGTCCCGTTTCCAGCCAGCACTGACTGCGTACTGTGCACTGTGGTGGCTGGTGAGTGTGGACAGGCACCAGGCAGTGGCCGGTTATGTGTTGCCTCTGCTGCCCATCCATCGGCCCTTTACATGCTCCCCGTCCTCTGCTGAGCCACCTCTCTGACCAGGTTCACTGAAGCCCCTGCAATCAGGTTCCCTCAGCCCTGGTGCACAATGCATCCTTAGAGCTTAACCCCTTCCTGCCCACACTGTAGTCGGGGCACAGAAGACAGCTGGATTATGTTGGTGGGCAGCAGCAGCCTGGAGGTGTTAACTGCCTTTTGACACTGTGCAGGCAGGAAGGGACAAGCTACTTCCAGCCATAGGGGAGTCCCGGGGGGAGGGTGGTGGTGGAAGAGATGAGCTTTGCACAGTGTGACAAAATTCCTCCTCTACCTTGGTGGGTCCTGCGCTTATTGGCGGATTTGCTTACCTCAATGATCTTCCCCTCTGGTGGAACCCACAGTCTGAGTCAACTCCTCCTGTGTCTGATCAGGAGTTGGGAGGTTTGTGGGGAACCTGGGCCCTCCCTCTACTCCGGGTTCCAGCCCAGGGCCCTGTAGATTGCAGCTGTCCATAGTGCCTCCTGTAACAGCTACATGACAGCTACAATTCCCTGGGCTACTTCCCCATGGCCTCCTCCAAACACCTTCTTTATCCTCACCACAGGACCTTCCTCCTGGTGTCTGATAATGCTTGATTGTCTGATAATTCCTCAATCCTCCAGTAGCACACTCTCATCTCAGCTCCTGTGCCTCTTGCTCCAAGCCCTCACCAACATCCTGCGCCTCCGCCTGACTGAGTGAGCTCCTTTTTAAACCCAGGTGCCCTGATTAGCCTGCCTTGATTGGCTGCAGGTGTTCTAATCAAAGTAGCTATCTCCACTGCCTTCTAGAAAGATCTTAATTGGCCCCAGGTGCCTTGATTAACCTGGAGCAACTGCCATTTGGTTACCACAGTCCTAGGGATTTCTTTAGCCTAGGGTTAACATGCCTGTTCCTCAGTATTTTACTGTAGCCATCTGGCCTTGCCCCACAACAACAGACATGAGCTAGGTCATCCCTTCACCCAGACCTCCCCTACAGCTAGAAGCAGCTCCTGTCCCTTCCCTCCTGCACAGTGCCAAAAGACTGCTGCTGGCCACATTCTGGTGTGAACCCTGGCAGAAATCTGGGAAGCGGGGGCATGTGATCCTGCATGTCCCCCTCACGTGTTGCCTCAGAAAGACATGGTGCCAGGTACCAAGAGAGGCGGCTCCCTCCCGGGGGCCCAGTCAGGAATGGAGTGTAGAGAGCGCTAAGCAGGGAGGGGAGGGTTAGCTGGTAATCCCCATGTATGAGAGGTGTACGGGAGTGTGTGTGTTTCATCTCTCCCTATATGTCTGTGGGGAGACAGGGGTGTGTATGTCACCTCTCCTCGTGTGAATCCTAAAGCCTTAAAGATAAGAAGGTAAATAAAAAGAATCCGACTATGCAGTAATTCTTTTTTACAGGGTCTCAGTCAACTTGATGTTAATTTGAACATTTGTACTGCCTAGTTCTACTTAATTGCTGTTGAACTCACTTGAATATGAGTAATTTTACCAGGTGTCCTGTATTCAGTGTAGGGAAATATGGTCACTCTAGGTGAGAGACCCTGGCTCAATTCCCCCCTTAGACCGTTAGAAAGAAGGGATTTGACCTGGGGGTTTCCCACCTAAGTACTTGTCATTCCCACACATTCACTAGTCCAATGCTTATTTAATTATGTATACACAGTAGAACAGCTTCAGTTGGACAGAAACTCACCTCAGAATAGCCCAAAGGCTAAGCTGCTCCCCTGAGAGGTGGGAAACCTAACTACACATTTTTTTTCTTCCACGGGAGGCAGAGGAGGGAATTGAACAGAGGTTTTATGTAGCCTGGGTAACTGCCCTTGCCACTAGGCTAACAGTTAGGAGGGACCCCAGTTCCTCTGCACTGTGTGGAGTTAGGCATGCTTTCAGGGTGCCAGCAGGATCAGGCTGTGACAGGTACCCTCTGGGGTGCCACTTGAAACTGGGGTACCACTGAGTCTGCCTGACCCACCAGCCTGGGTTCCCTTTACATTGTACTGCTATGCAGCCTGTCAAACCCTTCCCCGGGCTTCAAACTGCACATTACCAGTGTACACTCAGCTGCAGTTATACACACAAATGCTGAGATCAGCTCTGCATGGGAAGGCTTAGCTAAGGAATTGCCCAGCACTCAAATGCACACCCCCTTCTGGAGAATAAACCCAACACTGTACTGTCTTGTGCTGCACAGAGAACAGTACAGCGTAGGCTCATGAAATTTGCCCCCTTCCTGAACGTGGAGAGAGATATACACAGCTTTCTACTCCAAGTTATGATTTCCACATACACTGGTTTTAGACAAAAAAAAAAACAAGTTTATTAGCTACAAAAGATAGATTTTAAGTGATTATAAGGGATAGCAAACAGATCAAAGCAGATTACCTAGCAAATGAAACAAATATGCAATCTAAGCTTAAGATATTAAAGAAACTAGTTACAAGTAGCAAATTCTCACCCTAAATGTTGTTTTAGGTAGATTGCAGAGATACTTGAAGGTCATCTGCACTTGCCTACAGCTTAAAACTTCAGATATTCCATTCACAGGCTAGACAACCTTCTAGCTTGTGCTCAGTCCTTCTCCTGGTAGTCCAGTCTTTGTTTCTTTGATGTTTACAGCAGTCATCTTGGGCAGGGAGTCAGTGAAGAATGAACCATGATTATTTCACTCCCCTACCTTAAATAAGTTTTACATATGGCAGGAATCCTGTATCTTCCAGTGTGATTCCTGCTCCCCAGTCAGTGGGAAAATATTAGTATTATCATGGAGTCCAGTATTAGGTGACTTGATCACATGACCCAGTAGCCATAACTCAGAGGCTGTTTGTAGCATCCCCAGGAAGGCTCCCTGTGAGAGATAAGCTTTTTCTAAAACCTGTTGTTCTTCTTAGTGGCCCTTTACTGATTGCATTCTGGCTAATGGGCATTCCCCAGGTGTAAACACATTTGTAATAGATGCATAGACACTATTCCTAACTTCAGATACAAAAATGATACATGCATACAAATATGATAATCATATTCAGTAAAACATAACCTTTCCAATGACATCTCACATGCCTTATCTTGCACAAAATATGTTATAATTATACCATGCTCATATCATAATAATATTATTATGAAGAATATGGGGTATAATGCCACACAGGTACAATAGGCAGGGAAATGCTAACTTCACTTGGCTGGAGGATTCTGCTGTGGCTTTTAGGCATGAGACAGACATCCAAGTGCCTTCTGAGGTGGCAATGTGCCTGCCCACAGGAAATGCTGAACAAATTGGATTTTCAAAACCAAAGGCATGATATAATAATCATACTTGTTAGTGCCTCCCTGTCATGAGTTTCTAGTAATTTTATGTCTCTTACTACATGGTCTGTGATTTAAGACAAAGAATTTGATACTGGTGGTACCCCGTGTTCCCTGGAGAGGAATCTGTCCCCTGTTCAGCTGTGGGCTCATCAATTGGCAAATCATGGGATAGGGAGAACAAAGGAAGTCGGCCCATGGGATCTGGAGTTACTCTTGGAAGACTTCCAGGATCTGAGTCCACAGGGGCTATATTTACACTTCAAAGCAATAGTGTTAAACTCTGGGTCCCAACTTGATTCAGTCTTGAGCCCTCTACCCCCACAAGTTCCCAGGACCTGGGTCTGAGCTGAGCCTGAGAGATTTGTGCGTAGATGGAAAAGGGATTTGGCCTCACATCTGAGCCCAGGTTTACATTGCAGTGAGGCACTTCGGGGACTTGAATGGTGAATTTAGGCATCTAAGCATTTTAGGTGCCTCCAGGGTTAGGTTAAAGTTTAGCAGGGGTTTAGAGGATCTCAGTGGTGCCTGACTTTTGGCTTTAGGCATCTAAATTGGGAGTTTGGTACTAAGTCCTTTTGTGGATCTTGGTCTTAGTCTCTCTGTACCTCAGTTCCCCATCTGTAAAATGGAAATGTTAGTACCTCATCAGGTACTGTAAGGTGCCCAGATGCCATGGTGATGGGGGCCATGTAAATACCATAGGTACCATTCACTCCATAGTTAAGAGGCAGTTCAGGTTCCATTTAAAGTCCCTAAAAGCCCATGACACTCATTGTAGGAGAGGAGATGAAATCCAGCTCCAGGTTGTAAGACTGTTGTGCAGAAGAGCCCCATCTCCTCCCCAAATGCATGCCAGTGTTCTGGAATTCTAACCACTGTAGCTGTGCCCTAGTTCTGGAAAGTATGAGTGCCACTGGATTGGCATACAGATGGCATACTATCCCAGGCAGCCTTCTGAACTAGCCTATGTGAGGTTACCACAAAGACCCTTTCTGCTGTGTGTCTAAGGCAGTGACTTTCAATGTTTTTTTCTGGTGACCCAGTTGAAGAAAATTGTTGATGCCAATGCCCCAACAGAGCTGGAGATGAGGGGTTTGGGGTGCGGGAGGAGCTCAGGGATGGGGCAGTGGGTTGGGGTGTGTGAGGGAGTCAGGGATCTGGGCTTGGGCTGCAGGCTCTGGAGTGGGGCTGGGGATGAGGGGGTTGGGATGCAGGAAGATGTTCTGGGTTTGTTGGGGGGGAGGGGCGCTCAGGGCTAGGTCAGGGAATTGGGGCATGGGGTTGGGATGCAGACTTACCTCCAGTGGCTCCCGGTCAGCAGCACAACTGGGGTGCAGAGGTGGGCTGCCTGCCCATTGTGGCACTGTGGAGTGCGCCCTGGAAGTGACCAGTAGCAGGTCCGACTCCTAGGCAGAGGTGCGCAAGAGGTTTTACATGACTCCCACCTGCAGGCACACACCCTCAGTTCCCATTGGCCAGCAACCAGCCAATGCAAGTGCGGAGCCAGTGCTCGGGGTGGGGCAGCATACGGAGCCCCATGGCCCCCCCTGCCTAAAAGCCAGACCCCCTGCTGTCCACTTCCAGGGCACCTCGCCATGTCAAAACAGGTAGACTAGCCTGCCTTAGCCAGGCAGCACCACCAATGGGACTTTTAATGTCCTGGTCACCAGTGCTGACCAGAGTGACCCAGTGCCTAACATGAGGCGACCCAGTACTGGATTGTGACCTGAAGTTTAAAAAACTCTGGTCTAAGGTACTGATGTCCCTCTGTGGTCACTTTGCCACTAAACTCCAGTGCTAACCCTAGGTAGAGCTTTAATGGTGTGGAGAGCCACCGATAAATTCACAGTCCTTTAACTGGAGGGGGGAATTTAGAATAAAATAATTAATAATGATGCATATTTATTTCTGTTTCTTTTTCAGAGAAACTTGCAGCAGAACTTAGTAAGTCTCATAATCTCTCTCATTACAATAATATATTTTGCACAAATTTGTATCCTCATGTGTGTTTATTTGATAGTTTGGAGTTTTGTTGTTTAGTTTAACTATTTTTATGATGTGGGTTAGTATTAAGTATGAGAAATACCAAGAATAATTTTTAAAACTCTTACATTCTTGGAACAGAAATTCCTGGTTAGCCTCAACTTTAGTACCAACAAGGTAGTGTAATAAAGGTATGAGGTGCAACATGTGAGATGAAGGATATAATGTTACTCCCTGTGACTACAAATGGACTGGGATCTAGCCTTAAGTAAAAATTTTGCAATATAATTTTACTGCATCAGCAGGGAAACTGGTTATAATTTATTAACACGTATGCATATGGTTAAGGAGAATTTGTATAATGAAGCCAGTTTAAATATGTACCCTCTGAGAGAGAATTACTGATAATAAATTGGAGCTGATTGGGTTCAAAATAAATTGGAAAATGCCACAGGAATATGTCAATTGTGCCAATATTTAAAGATTTTTCCAATGGAATATCAAAATGGAATGTTTTGTTTTGGGTTGGGTCAACATTAACCTATGTCCACTTGAGCCATCATCATACCCACTGGAAGCTGTAGTTAGGCTAGACTTCATCACCTGTGACACACTTTGGTCTCTGTTAAGGGCTTTCCCTTTGCCCTTCCCCTGGGTTTTGCCACACAGACAAAAGCAGAAGTCCAAAGTTCAGGCAAGCATATCCATAGCTCTACATGCTGACAGAGCCTTTTTTCCCCAACGTCCTCTTCCTTAGCAGGCATAATTATACCTGTAGTGCACACCCTTGGTCCCACCCCTTATAATTTATGGTCATGTACCTTTCTGAAGGGTCTTGGGGCTTCAGTAACACCTCTTTTGTATCCCATGGGAAGGGTAAGGAGTGAGGCTGTGTTTCAGTCATGGACAGGCATTTCTTTGGTTTTTAGTGTTTCTTATACCTTCCTCTCCCACCTCCAGACTGGTTGCTTGATATAGCAGAGTTACCCTGCTTCTGCCCTGAAGGGCTTAAAACAGCCCTGGGGGAAGGTTGTGACTGGGAGCTGCTAAACTGGACTGATTGGGAAGTGGCTGCAGCTGGGCCACGCCCCAATCAGGCCACCACTTGCCTGTATAAAGAGGCTGTAAGCCAAGAGCTCAGCAGTCTCCTTCTCCCTCTACAGGGAGAAGGGCTTGGCTGTAGGGAAGCTAGAGAAAGGGTACCTGAGTGAAGCAGGGCTGGGGGAAGGTAGGGGAGCTCTAGCCTGGGAAGCCCCAGGCTGCAGCCTAGTAGAAGGCTAATAGGTATTGGGGGTTGCAGAGGGCAGCCCAGGGGTAGGCCAAGGTAGCAGGTCCAAACCCAACCTTGCCAGTGATGAGTAGGCTGATACTTCAGTCTGCCCCAGGGTATGGGGGCTAGACAATGACTGGCAGTAGCTGTATACTGAGATGAGGTTGGGATAGTGAGTGGGAGTTCCCTGGGGTGGGGAAACCCTAAGACTGAGGGGTTACTGCTAGGGGGCAGTGCCCCAGGTAACGGCATGGGGGCCAGAGGACAGGCAGATCCTGCAGTGGGTGCTGCAGAGCTGCATTGAGTTAAGTCACCAGCAGGAGGTGCTGCAAGGGTGAGTCTGCTCCTCTACACTTCACTTCATCCTGGGAGAGGAGTTGAGGCAGCACTGTCCTTCAAGAGTATGCTTGTATATTACATTCCACCATATCCAGCAACACTTTAGCTCTATCTCTTATCTCTTTTCCTCCCATCTGCTTGTGGGCAGATGCAGCACACAGTTTCTTTGTTCACACATATTAGTAAGGATATAAAAATATCAAAAGTCAAATGGGCAAACAAGACACAAAATTCTATCTCAGGCAAATATTCAGGCCTGAATACTACATTATCATCACTAACACATCTAACAGTCTCTCCTCTGGTAAATCATGAAGTTATGAGTCACTTTAGCGACATCTCTCATGAACTAGCATAGTATGTCACACAGACCCAGATTAATGTCAAAGAAAACCAAAACTAAATGTTTCATTTCAGGGTCAAACATTTCATTTTGATTCAGGAATTTCAAAATATTTTATTCTGCAAGAAGTTTTGATATCTCAGTGTTTTGCCCTGATTCAGGACAAAGACAAATACCAATATATCAGAACTTCCCTCATGATGTAAATTCCATTTTTACATCAGCTCTGCTGTTTATATTGTGGTAAATGTTTACTAGGATAAAGAATTAAATTTCCCTCCAATCAATCATTTTGTACAATATTGAATCATATTTATATAGTATTTGTTTGGTCAGTTTCTCATCTCTTGTTTTGTGGCTTCTTTCAGGATGGAGAAGAGTCCTCACTCACCCAGGTAATTCAAGATCACATTAACCATTGTCCAAATCCCATCATTCAGGAGGAAATGTGGCTTCTTTTCCTTGAATGTGTGAAGGGAGGCTTGAGGGTTCAGAGAAGACCTCACTTTCAATCTGTACTTCACAGGACAATGAGGAGAGACAGAATTTATAGCCCAGTATGTCTAAATGTCATAACTATTCCTCCATTCTGCCTTCTGCTTGCATGTGCACCACCCACTACAATGTCATCTTGGAGTAGTCTATGGAGCCAGTGACGGACACATCTCTCTAGCCCATACTACAGAGCCAAGGCTATGTTTGCTTTTGCCAAACAAACAACTGCATGTTGTTGATGTTTTTCTTCTAACTTTTTTTCAGCCCTTGGTGCATGGGAGACAGCTCATTTGAAACAGAACCATGGTTTGTGAAAGAGTAGATTGAATTCTGTGTCTAGTATCTAAATCTTCACAGAGTAGTAAAAGAGAAAATAAGGCATGGGGGAGATAAAATATAAAGTGACAAGAACACTGGTTCTAGAGATTAAAGAGGGGCCCAGTGAAGAAATGACAGCTGGGTGAGTGGAGTGGAGAGGAGTAGCTCCTACTTTTCATAATCCATTGCTTCCAAAACTGGAAGCCATTATTGCAGAAGACAAGGCATGGGAGAAGGGAGAAAACTTTTACAACACTTTTTCTGCACCCATTTGGCTGCAGTTGCACCAGTGGGGCCCAGAGCCACAAAGGGACTTAGGCATTGTATTAGTGTCACAATGTCCAACCGTCAGGTAACTAGACAATCACAGGAACACCGTAATCCACTAAATCTGAGTTAGGCACCAAGACTCCCTACACAATGAATGGGGAGAGATGGGCACCAGTCCCAGATGCATGGAGGTGCCTATCTCTGCTTGTGATGCACAGTCTGGAGTTCCTCTCCTGTAGTCAGGTGGCTAGTTGCCTAAACCACTTCTTGTGAGACAGAGTTAGGTACCTGCATAGCCCCACACCAAATGGCCAGAGGTGGGAGGCTTTAGACCCATAGTTAGGGCACTTGCATGGGATATGGGAGACCTGTGGTCAAGTCCACCATCTGTCTGATGAGGAGAAGGGATCTCAACAGGTGTTTCCCATCTCTCAGGTGAGTGCCCTTACCACTGAACTACAGAGTGAGTGTCACTCCTTCTCTGGGCCAGTTATTAAATTATAGCTGTACAAATTCAATAGGGGAGAGTCCCCCTCATCAGAATGTCCCATACTCCAGTGGTTGGGGCATTCACCTGGGAGCTGGGAGATCCCTATTCAAATCCTTTTTCCTCATCAGGTAGAAGGGGGACTTGAACCAGAGCTCTCCCACATCCCATGTGAGTACCTAATCACTGGGCCAAAAGCTGTAAGGAAACACCTTCCCTTGCCCCATGCACGGGCTGCTTTCTGTCAGCACACCTACTTGATCGTGCCCCACAGACAAGATAGACATTTCTCTGCCTATCTTCCCCTGGTACATGGACTGCAGTGGAGCTTATGTGGGAGATAAGTATCTGGACACCTAGAGAGAAGTATTAGGGTGCATACCCAGAGGTAGGAATATAGGTGCTGAATAAGTTTAGGCAGCTATAGCATTAGGCAGCAGACAAGCAGGAGTTTTGTGGATTGTGGAGGCACTAAAAATGGGACTTCAGCATCTACATTCAGGTTAAGTGCCTAGGTGTCTTCCTAAAAGCTTCTAGCCATCCTTGTCTTTTCCTTCAGTGGCTCCTAATGCAGTCAGTCAAGGTTGCCATTCCTGTATACAGGACTCCAGGCTCAACCTAGCACACTGAAGTGCCAGCTTTTTCTCTGTCCCTGCAGCACTTAGCTCATTCATCATAACTGTCTTCTTTCTTTTGGACTGAAGTGTTTAATGCCTTTTTGCTTCAGTCTTCACTAAAAAGTTTAATTCTGATCAGATACTTTACACAATTAATAGGAAGCAACACAAGCCAAAATATAGAGAGAACAGGTTAAAGAGCATTTAGATAACAACATATGTATTCAGGTCTGCATGGTCCGTTGAAATTCATCTTAGGGTACTTAAGGAACTAGCTGAAGCAATCTCAGAACCCCAAGTGATTGTCTTTAAGAACTCATGGAAAATGAGTGATGACTCAGAGGACTGGAGAAGGATGAATATAGCATCCATCTTTGAAAAGGAGAACAAAGAGAACCCAGGGAACTGTAGACCACTCAACCTAACTATGATACCTGGAAAGATACTGGAACAAATTATTAAACAATTTGTAAGAACCTAGAGGATAATCGTGTTAATCACTATTCAGTATTTGTATTGATGACTTAGGTAATGTAGTGGAGGGCATGCTTATAAAATTTGTGAATGACACCAAGCTGCAAGCACTTTAGGGATAGGATTAGAATTTAAAAGGACCATGAGAAATTGCAGAATTGGTCTGAAATTAATAAGAAGAAATTCAATAAAAACAATTGCAAACTATTACACTTAGGAAGGAAAAGTCAAATGTACAGTTACAAAATGAGGGATATTTGGATAAGTAATGGTACTACAGAAAAGGATCTGAGTGGATTACAAACTGAATGTGCATTAGCAATGTGATACTGTTGCAAAAAAATATAATATCATTCTGGGGTGTGTTAATACGGGTGTTGTATGTAAGAACGGGAGATAATTGCCCTGCTCTGTCCGGCACTGGCAAGGTCTCAGCTGTTATACTGAATCCAGTTCTGGGCATTACATTTTGAGCAAGATGGACAAATTGGAAAGAGTCTAGAGGAGAGGTACAAAAATGATAAAAGGTATAGAAAACCTGACCTATGAGGAAAGATTAAAAAAACTGGGGATGTTTAGTCGTGAGAAAAGGAGACTGAGGGGGGATCTGATCAGTCTTCAGATATGTTAAGGGCTGAGATAAAGACGATTGGATCAATCTTTTTCCATTTCCACTGGACAAGAAGTAATTGGCTTAATTGCAAAAAGGGAGATTTAGTTTAGATATTAGGGAAAACTTTCTAAGTATAAGGATAGTTAATCACTGGAATAGGCTTCCAGGAACCTCACCGGAGGTTTTTAAGAACAGGTTAGACAAATATCTGTCAGGGATGGTCTAGGTTTATTTGATCTTCCCTCAGAACATGGGCTCGACTAGATGACCTTTGGAGGTCCCTTTCAGACCTACATTGATATGATTATTCTGTGTGTGTGTGTGTGTGTGTGTGTGTGTGTGTGTACACACGCCCAGGGCTTTGCAGCAACTCACCACCAACTGCTTGTGAGCGTGAAGTAGACTTATCTATACCTGCTATGAATCAGGTCCCTGAATTTACCAGCCTCTGGCAAAACAAGCACTGCCTGCCAGGCCTCTGCAGGCCTCACTCCCTCTGTGCTGATTAGTGAATGGCACTTGCCAATGTACAGGCCTTCCCCAAGAATTCCCTGTCTCCATCCACTGAACACTCACAGAAATACCATGCCTGCTGTTCTCAAAGGAGCTGTAGCTACACTAGCTTGTAAGCTTCAGTTCAGGCCCAGTGCTTTATTTAACATCACAACACTGATTTATAGTGAAAACAAGAATAAATTTACTATCTGAGAATAGAGATGCAGGAGATAATGAGTTTGGCCATTGGAAACAAATGATTACATATAAAACAAAATCATAACACACTTTCTGAAGACAAAATTGTCTCCTGTTTAAAGACATTTACCTCACCCAAAGTCCTCTTCAGCATTTTCAGCCACAGCTGGTTAAGATCCCATTTTCATGAATGCAGACATGCTGTCCCATTTACTTCCTAGGTACAGAATAGAGGACATTGTCTTCTAGAACTACCCCTGAAGCTCGTTGTCAGTGCTTTTAGACAGAATAACCCCCAGGGCTTGTTTTTTGTTTTTTTTCTATATGCTCCTTCCCTGTTGAATTCACATCTCTTCATTAATATTTGACTTTATTTGTAAATGGGTATCACTACACCCTTTTTCAATGAGCCACCATATTACTTTTATTATCATTTACTATTTATATTATGGGAATGCCTAGAGCCAGCCAAGAAGAGCCCCACTGTGTTAGACACTATAAAAGCTTTGACTAACAAACAGTCCTTGTTCCAAAGTGCTCACAATCTAAACAGACAAGACCGACTGGGGAGGGGAAAGGGATAGGAAATACAAGGAGAGCGAGCAATGGGAGAGTCTGTAAATGTCATGTTAGTGCCACAATTATTTATTTTTTTTAAGTTCAGTGGGGTTTTCTCAGTAGGCGATTTGCTAAATGGAAAGACAAGGGGATAGAAGTGAGGGTCTGAAGGGAACAGGGAAGGGAGGACAGAGGGATGGCAGCATGGAGGGCAGGTGGTGGGAGGCCAACATGAAAAGCCTGTGAGTGATGGGACAGAAGGACGTTAGAGTGAACAGCACAAGGGAAGGAGTATCCAGAGTGAAAAAATGCAGAAAGCAGCCTGGTGACACCATTGGTGTCCAGATGTCCCAGCTACAATAAATACTCAGGTTGCTGCTATTCTTGCTTCTGCTGGATAGAGTTCCTTTGATCTGGGGCTGGATCTTTCTTTCTTTCTTTTCTTTTCTTTCTCAGCTCACATGGCTCAGGGGAGGGGGCATTAGTGTCCTGGGAGGGGATAAGGAGGTCAACCTTGCACAACTCTGCATCCAGAGGCATTGTGAGTGGACAAGTGGTCTTGTCTGGGTCCCATCTTTCTCCCTTCCAATAATGCTGCAATACCAATACCACCTAAGCCTGCTTCTTTGCCCAGGTGATCACACACATACGTTTTCTTCTTCATTACTGTCACATATTCTTTTCATTTGTTGAAACCCTTCTCTTTCCCCCTACCATGGAGATAGGCTCTGGGTCATCAGACATTTGTGATGGACCCTAGAAATAATGGAAATTCTGCCTGCTGCTGAGCTGTGACATCTGAGGGCATGTCAAATCTTGTTACAATGGATTCTGTTCCTGTCAGACTGGAGCACTTCAGCAATATGGCATTTTTAGTGGGTATGATTCAGAAGAGTGATGCTGTGATATATTAAAAAGGGGCAGCTAGGATGGAGTGAGGTTTCAGATGGACAGAGTGCTCCTCAGAGGGAAGTAAGCCTTGTCAATGAGCACTATGGAGAAGAGGGCACATTTTTCCTATAATTTCTGGGGGCCCACTGTGACTTCAAAATCTCTAGTCCTCTCTGTACCCCTCCTCCCTAGGAAGGAGCAGGAGGGGAAAGATTCCAAGTCTCAGGCCTAGTCCAACTGATCCTTTCCCTCTGTTACTGACCCATCCCTGCCAGGGGAGTGACTCTCCCCAGAACTGTGCTGAGGTCTCAGAGTTTCTCCCCATTCAGAGCTGAGTAAATCCTGGAGGAAAGAGATTCACTGATTCACTCTCCATCTGGGGCAGATTCTGTCACTGACATGATCAAACCCTTTCCAGGGCTGAGATCTGCCTCTAAGACTCTGAATTTTTTCTCTCTTCCCAGAGAATGTGATTGTGGATCCAGACACGGCTCATCCCCAACTCATGCTGTCTGAGGATTGGAAATGTGTGAGATGGGGAGACACACGACAAGATCTGCCCAGCAATCCCAAGAGATTTGACTCTAGGGCCTGTGTGCTGGGCCAAGAGGGATTCACCTCTGGGAGCCATTACTGGGAGGTGGAAGTGGGGGATGGGAGAGGCTGGGCTGTGGGGGTTACTAGAGAGTCTGTAAAGAGGAAGGGATGGATCAAGCGTAATCCTGAGGAGGGGATCTGGGCTGTAGACTATGAATGGAGTGGTCGGTTTCGGGCTCTCACTTCTCCTAGGACCTGCTTGCCTTTGAGAGAGGTCCTCAGGAAGCTTGGGATTTATCTGGACTATGAACGGGGGCAGGTGACAGTTTTTGATGCTGATAAGGAGACCCCAATCTTCACTTTCCCAACAGCCTCTTTCAATGGAGAGAGAGTCTTCCCTTTACTTTGGCTGTAGGGTACTGAATCTGAGCTCAGACTGTGCTCCTGATTTGTGGTGATAGGTATGAGGATCAGCCGTTAGACCCATTAGATGAGGCCACAGACCTCCCAGTCTGTCTGACTCTGGAGACCCAATGGTCTCTGCACTGTCAAAATCAAGTGTAATTAATAGGCTGTTCAGTGCTGTTGCACCTCAAACTCCTGCAGTTTCTCAGTATTTCAGCAGGTATATCCAGACTCAATGCAAGCATTGAAGGGCTATATTCTCTAGCACTTAGTGTGTCCTTCTAGGCCCTCAGGAAGATTTTACTTGGGCTGGCAGAAAGGAAAGGTTGCCAGTGCCCTAGGTACAGAGGCATCCAATAGATGGTTAAGACTGCTCAGGCTTAGTGTGTTCACCACTCCAGTCCTCAATTAGCAGCAATTTGGTATTATGCAGATATCCTGACCAGGATCAGTCTGTGGTGTGCTCGGTTTGGGGGGCCCTCTGTGTTGTCCCATTGCTATTGTGTGTTCTACCCAGCGCCAATCAGAACATGAATCTCAGTTATAAGAGTGTGATGTTCTGTACCTTGGGGGAACACCCTACACCTCCATGGTCATCCTTATAATATGATTGTGTGATGATTAATATGATTAGATGTGGTATCTAATGCAAAGTTTGTCATGTCGGGTGTCTTCGGAAGACTCATGATGCACTGAGCATTGTGGTTATAGTAATTGTTGTTACAGTAATGTTATAGGTTGTAATTTCATGTATATAGTTATGAAGCTGAAAATGTGTCCTCATGGCTTAAAACAAACCCAGGCAAAAACTCTTCAAGAGCAGAGGGGCAGTTCACACCTCATCAGGGAATGTATGGGACAAACCCACCCCAGATTCACAGGAACAAAGGACACTGGCTAAGGCAGCAACAAAGGATCTGTTGCACTCCTGAGGGAGGGCACATCTACACTTCCAAAGTTACAGTGCTGGCAGTTACAGAGCTGAAGAAAAACCGCTGTTATGTGTTCACACTGATAGCTACCTGTGCAATAGCATGTTCACGCTTGTGGCACTTACAGCACTATTCAGTGCGGTGCACTCTTGGCAGATATCCCACAGAGCACCTCTTTCTCTTTTGCCACTAAGACTTGTGGAAAGATGGAGAGGGTTGCAGGGGATCCTGGGTACAATCCCAATGCCCCGTGATGCACTGCTTCACATCCCATCAATCCCTGTGCTTCCATCCACATTTGGCACCATCTTTCAACTGTTTGTGTACTGCGCGCTCTGCCTCTTTCTGGCTGAAGGAATGGTTCCCAAACTGCTGTTCAGTATGCTGCTCGCTCTGACCAACACATCACAAGGACAGTGGAGTTATTCCTTAAAGTACAAAGGCAAGAGAAGTGTGACATTGATCTTGCTGCTCATAGTAGCTTCGACACCAGATTGCTTGTGGCATTCATGGAGGTGCTGGCCAGAGTGGAAAGCTGCTTTTGGGCTCAGGAAACAAGCACTGAGTGGTGGGATCACATCGTGACGCACATCTGGGATGATGAGCAGTGGCTGCAGAACTTTCATATGAGGAAAGCCACATTCATGGTACTTTGTGATGAGCTCACCCCAGCTCTGCAGCACAATGACACAAGAATGAGAGCTGCCCTGTCACTGAAGAAGGGGGTGGTGATTGCATTGTGGAAGCTGGCTACTCCAGCCTGCTACTGATCGGTCGCTAACCAGTTTGAAGTGGGAAAGTCGACTGTTGGACTCGTGTCGATGGACCTGTGCAGGGCCATTAATCATATCCTGCTCCTAAAGACCGTGACTCTTGGCAACATGCGGGACATTATGGATGGCTTTGCACAACTGAGCTTCCCTAACTGCGGAGGGGCAATAGATGGCATGTACATTCCAATTCTGGCACCAGACCACCTAGCCACTGAGTATATTAATCACAAGGGGTATTTCTCAATGGTCCTCCAGGAGCTTTTGGACCACCAGGGGCCGTTTCACAGACATTAATGCATGCTGGTCCAGAAAGGTGCATGATGCATGCATCTTTCAGAACACTGGCCTGCTCAAGAAGCTGCAAGCAGGGATTTTCTTCCTGGACTAGAAGATCACTGTAGGGGAAGTCAAAATGCCCATTGTGATCCTGGGAGACCCTGTCTACCCCTTAATGCCGTGGCTCATGAAGCCATACATAAGGCAACTTGACAGCAACAAGAAGTATTTCAACAACAGTCTTAGCAAGTGCAGAATGACTGTGGAGTGTGCTTTTGGACATTTTAAAAGCCCACTGGCGATACCTGTATGGGAAGCTGGACATGGCAGATGACAATATTCCTATGCTTATAGCCATGTGCTGTACACTCCATAATATTTGTGAAGGGAAGGGTGAAAGCTTCACTCAGGGCTGATTGCAGAGGCTCAGTGCCTGGAGGCTGAGTTTGAAGAGCCAGATACCAGGGCTATTAGAGGGGCACAGTGCAGAGCCATAAGGATCAGAGATGCCTTGAGGCAGCAATTTGAATCTGAAAGCTGCTAATATTTGTTGCTATGGTTGGGATTGCAGTGCTTGTAATGCTAGGAGGTGATTGGTGCATGTGATGCAAGAAGGGGACTTAACGTAATTGTATGTTGCTTTGCAGTGCTCTTTTTGCTTTCACTTAATAGAAAAAAGATTGCTTTCAAACAAACATATTTCTTTTATTAAAAGATAACGAGAGGAGAGAGTCAAATGAAAATATTCATTAGTAGGGAGGGGGATGGGGGAAGGGAAGATCTCAAGAGAAGGAGGGGTCCTTGATTCCCATAAAGTGGGGGAGTCTATCAACAGCCTGTTCCGCCACTCAGATTAGGTATGCGGTGTGAGACAAACCTGATTTATGCAACCCTCCTGCCCCCAACAACTTGCTTCAGCAATTCCCCGAATCAGATCCACTTACCAGGAACCTCCTCTCCTGTTTGTGCTTCACCAAGATCCAACTGCTGTGACTGGCTAGATTACACCAAAAATCATACCATGTTCAGGTTACTTCCAGTACCAAGAGATTAACCCCAGATCAACTGATATACTAGACAGTGGCATAGCCAGCTTGTAAGACCAGGGGGAGCAAACATTCAAAAGGGCCCCCCCTTTGGCGCTTCCTCTGGCCACGACCCCTTGGCTCCTTCTCCGGCCACTCCATGTCCCCTCCCCTTGTCTGGCTCCTTCAGCCTTGCCGTGCCCCCCACCCATGTCTCCTCTGGCCGTGCCGTCCCCGTGGCCCCCCATAGCTCCTCTGGCTGTGCCGTGCCTTCCCCTTGGCTCCCCCTATGGCTCCTCTGGCCACGCTGTGGCCATGTTGCGCCCTTTCCTTCAAGCCTGAAGAATCTTACGGCTATTAAGGGCAAGGTGAAGGGCAGTGGTGACAGCAGATGAACTGAGCATGCTCAGTATACCATAAGTAGCACATTCCTATGGAGAGCAATTTAATACACGACATCTGCCACCCCAAACTCATCCACCGCTTGCCCAGCTCCCACCTAGGCTGATATCCCAGCATGCCTGTTCTTCCCCGGGCCCTGACCGCTTCCTCTCATGGACCCCAGAGCAGCGAGAGAGCCGCCAGCTCCATTCGCCTGTCTCCTTCCCCTTCCTCACCCAAGGCCACCCTCACTCCTCCAGCCACGCTACCCCCCCTCCCCTCATGGCTCCTCTGGCTGCTCTGCGGGTTGCCATGCTGCACTCCCCCTTGCTCCTGTGGCTGTGCCGCCCCTCCCCATGGCTCCTCTGGCCGTGCTGTGGACTGCCATTCTGTGCCCCCCCTTGCTCCTTCAGCCGTGATGCCCACCCCCCATGGCTCCTCCAGCCACCCTGCGGGCTGCCATGGTGCACCCCCCTCACTCCTCTGGCCGCTCTGCCCCGCCCCATGGCTCCTCCAGCTGTGCTGCCCCCCCTTGCCTGCAGGAGACCAGCACTGGCCCAGCAGGCCAAGCTTCAGAGCAGAGTGTGGGCCCTGCCCGCTAGTGCCATGGTAACTCCTAATGAAGGCGCCGCTTTTGGAAAATGTGCTGAGGGGAAGCGGCTGCTTCCCCTGCACCCCTGCTAACTACGCTGCTGATCCTAGATCTTGCACAAAAAACAACACCTGTATCCAGTCCTGTGATAAACTTATCAAAAGGTTTATTAACTGGAAAAAAAGAAACAGGGGAGTTATTTACAGCTGAAAGCAAGAATGACAGATTTGTAGTGATTTATCAAGTCAAAGTGTCTTTCAGGAAGCAGCCCCTGGGAATCTCTGGCCTCAGTTTACAGTCTCTGGCCCTTTGGACTTCAAATAGTCAAAAAGATCTTCACATCAACTACTTTTCTTTCCCTCTTCCAGCATTCAAAGTGATGGGATGAGGCCTTGTCCATGTACTTCTCCATGGGTGAAATAGAGCCATTAACCAATCCTTTGTATTGTGATATTCCTTGATGGCCCTCTGATTTTGACAGTCCTTCTGGATGGGGATGAGAGTGGACGATTCCTATGCTTGAATTCACAAGTTAAGCGTAAACATTTTCTAAATTATAAAACAAAATTTACATATTTTCTGACCGCCTGAAATACAGAGATTATGCATGCAGCAATGTATAAGCATTTTATAGAATCCAAACACTAAATACATTCTTACAAGACTAATGCCTATTCTGAGCAAAACTAACACACAGATGAATTGGCCTGGTCTCCAGCTAGGAATTTCTCAGTTCCTACCTAACACCTGCAGCCTGTGAAAGAACGGGATCTGGGCTGCCACTGTCACACCAACCATGGTGTCAGCTAGGCTAAAAGGGACTCCCAAAGCACCAGTCTGTATATAACTCTCCTTTATAACTCTTTGGGTTCAACATCCAATCACAACATGCTGACCACTTCCTGGCTAATCCCCTGTGCCTGGGACACTTCGGCTGCCTTATTTTCCAGGTTCCTGTTCCTTTCAGAGCCTGAGCAAACCACTAGCTCTATGCCCCTGAGCATTCCCTTCATGACCTCTCTGTGCTGAGCCCTCTGGCTGCAGGATCCCTGCCTAGTCTCTGCTGCTCCTCCCCAAGTTCTGCCCAGACCTGTAGCCTTCTGCAGTGTCTGCAAATCATGTTCTACTCCACATGCAGTTACTTATTTTCTGCTCCTTTGGCCATCTTCCTGCTCTGAATGTGAGTCCTCAACTTCTGTGCAGACTGTTTCCTTCTTTGCTACCAGCTCACCATGTGGCTTCACCAGCCTGTCCGGCTTCCACCCTGCTTCACCAGCCTGTCCTGCTGTGTGGTCATTTCCTGGGTCAGGCTCTTCCAAAGAGATCCTGCATGAATAACGTCAATGGGAACTTTGCCACTGAATTGTGTTGTAGCAGGATCAGACACCCAGACAGTGGTCAGGGAGATTGTGTGGGTTGAAGCTCTTCTCTTTGTTTGGGTAATCAAAACTTTCTGAGATGCCTTTGCCAGGCACAGCAGCTGCACAAAAGCAGAGCCATCCTTAGGATTTATGGGGCCCTATTCAGTGTTGTTAAACTGGTGCCCCTATGCCAACAGCACCCCGAGGGTGGGGGTGGAGGGACAATGTTTTAGAGATGTGATTTTATAATCTTCAGCAACATACTAATGAAATATTTTTAAAGCAAATTTTAAACTAAGGTCCTGTAAACTAACATGTTGTGAGTAAATATGACAGTAATGCACAACTGTTTTTGTCAGTTAATTCAGAAACTGACACTATATACCTGGAGATTGGCAACTGCCTGTTAAATGGCTTCATTGCCATTTTAATGGCTCTTCAACAGTTTCAATGTTGTGCTAATAGGTCTGGCAGGCTGGAAGGCTTTTTCACTTTTAAATTACTAGATCCCCTCTAGAGGAAGACTCACCAGGTGGCAGCAGCCACAGCTGTGGGAGCCTGCAGGAAGGGTCAGAACAGGGATAGGAAAAGGTGAAAGTGTGGACATTAAGGGTATGGCTACACTGGCACTTTACGGCACTGCAACTTTCGCGCTCAGGGGTGTGAAAAAACACCCCCCTGAGCGCTGCAAGATACAGCGCTGTAAAGCCTCAGTGTAATCAGGGCGGCAGCGCTGGGAGCGCGGCTCCCAGCGCTGCACGCTACACCCTACACCCGTAGAGGATATGGTTTATATGCAGCGCTGGGAGAGCTCTCTCCCAGCGCTGCTGTGGCAGCGCTTTGACATTCCAAATGTAGCCATACCCTAAGACCCAGGGGTGCCCAAAATTTTTGGATGCCCTATGCAGCCGCATATGCCGCATATGCCTAAGGATAGCCCTGCACAAAAGGATGGTTAACAGTCGGGATACCTTTAATGTTCGGTGATTTATGATTTTCTCCCCTTCCGCCTCTCTCCCCCCCTCAGTGGTAAAATAGAAAAAAAGAAACAAGAAATAGGGTGGGAAAGGAAAACAAAACAAAACCAAAAAACAAGTGTAACCCCCAGGGAGCTCACCTAGATCCCTGGGGCTCTGTGTGCATGTACCTTAGGGAGAGGCACATTGTCCCTGGTAGGGAGGGGGAGCCAAGGGCAGCCTCAGAGTCTGCTGGGCAACCCAGAGGGAGAGAAGAGAGACACTATGTATAACAACAGGGGCCCTGTTGGTTTATGGGAGGATAACAGGCAGCTGGGCCTTTTCAGAGGAGGGAGCAGAGTCAAATGATTGACCAGGGAAAGTCTGAGAAGAAGAGCTAGCCTGAGATGCTTTCTCCCAGAAAGGGAGAAGCCAGTTTGGAGCCAGCCACAGAAAGAGCAAGACTGGCTGTGTGGGGGCTGGTGAGTCTCAGGCCTGGACGAAGGCAACATCCCTCAGCTTGGGCCTATCCGACTCCAAGCTGATTCCCAGTTTAGAGAGCTTTGTTGGGAAATCTCCCCCACCGCAGCCCAGCTGAGTTAGCCTTCCAGTTCCACAGGGGAGATCAGTCATGCCATGGCTCCATATTTTTGGCTCTAATCCAGGGCTGCTGCTGGGAGTGTGTCAGTGCATTGGAGTAGAAGGCTAAAGCTTGGATTTCTAGTGGAGTTTTTGTACTCTGCACCTTTAGTCTTGCATCTCTTTGTGGGAGAGGAAATCCTGGGACCAGAAGCAGTCTGATTCCTGCATGAAGGGAACACCTGCCAGCAGTGATCATCAGCCCCTCTGCAGTGACTGAGGAGTCCAGAGTCACCTCTGAACCTGAGGATCCATTGCAGAGTTGTGAGTGCGCCATCCTTTAGTTAGCTGGTAAGAGAAATAGTTTGGGAGACTCTCTGAACTGTGTTCCCAAACCAGGGAGTAAGGGTTTGAGGGTTTTATTACCTGATGCCTATTAAACCTGCAGAGGGACTTATCACTTCATCCCACTTGTGAGTCTTTTGGGCTGCACTGACCCCAGTCAGCCAAGTTGCTAACTGCTGCACAGAAGATATTGTGGTCACAGATCATCAAGGACCCTATAAAGTATGCAAAAAAGGGACACTAATAGGAAGAGTGCGACCTGATTTTAACTTCTATCTTTCAAAGTCACATATCTCTCTTGTTGTCCTGATCAAGCTATAATGAAAGGGAAGATTTCTTCACTCCCTTGTGGCTCTCTGTTGAGCGCTTCTCTGCTTGGTTACATCATTTTCCTCATTTGTCTACCTGTTCACAAGGCAGAAATTCCCACTGCTTCCATGTGAAGGGACTGAATTACTAATTATTTGGTGGCCCCTACAGTGCTTCACTCGCTACTCAAGTCCTCACTGAAACCAATGTATACACTACAAAAATTACTGACTGTTGCCAATTAATGTCAACAATGGGTGGTGCTGTACAGCGAGTGCTGGGAATGATTTAACTTCTTCCATACTGCTTCTCAAACTATCATTAAAACCATGGCTAACTCCTGTTGTTAGCATTGGATACCTTTTTAATAATAAAACAAGCTCTGAGGCACCGAAAGGGCCAAAGTCATGATAAATCTATACAAAATGGGCCTAGAGCCACATGGAGGAAAGTGACATACTGTCCCAACTGCTTATTTGACAGCAACTACTTCACATTAGTAACATGAAAAGGGCAAGGGAACATCATTAGCTAAGTATGGTGTGAAGAAAATCTATAGTCTGTATTGGATCATCTCTCAAAGAGGGCAGAATTAAGGCTGTGTTGCCATGTACGTTAACTCTATATTTCCTGGTTTTTCAGAAATTTTAATGTTGATGAACTTGACATCCTGAAAGGACTGGATCTGTCACTGGGGAACCTTACACCTGTGTTAATAACAGGAGGTTTTTTTGTTTGATTTAATTTCTAGTTTTGTTAACTGAAAACTGCCCAAGTGAGGAAAGTGATCTGGATGCAGGAAGCCCTGATGTTGCTCCTACCCTCACAGCCCCCTAGGGGTGTGCAGAGGAATCATAGAAGATTAGGGCTGGAAGGGACCTCAGAAGGTCATCTAGTCCAACTTACTACTCAAAGCAGGATGAATCCCCACACAGATTTTTACCCCAGTTCCCTAAATGGCCCCCTCAAGGACTGAACTCACAACCCTGGGTTTAGCAGGCCAATGCTCAAACCACTGAGCTGTCCCTCCCCCCATAACATTTGAGGAGGGAGCAATCAGCAGTGCCAGCTGCTCTATTTCCCCATGTGGATGCAGGAGGGTGGTGCAGGGGTTTGGGCAAAGTGCAGGAGTTAGGGGCACAGTGCAGCACAAAGTAAAGGTGGTAATATACCATACACTATGCTGCAGTTTTTGACACTACAAGTCCTGGTCCTAAAGAGGCTGCCCAGGACCAGGAGCTGCAGGTGACAAGTTTCTGGATGACACTGTGTCTGTGTATGATTCACTCTAGTAACAGACAGGCACAGGGAGCAGTTTGTCAGAGACGGTCTCTTATCTCCACACCAGGCTCACTGTCTACTAGCCATGGGACTGAACTACAAGCTCTGGTCCCCTAACTCGGGCCATGGAGCTGTCACTGGTCAGTGCTTTGCCACCAGGTTTTTTGGTGATGGGCAGGGCCAAATGAACCCATCACTGAGCTCTAGGAAAAACCCCTCATGTCATCCCTGCCTCAGGGTTCCCCTCTTCCCTTCCCCGCTGAATCCCCTATGCATACCCTCACTGAAGCTCCTTGCTGGGTGTGGGCACTGAAGCTCCTGCTGGTCTGGTTCAGGTACTGGTGCTCTGCTGCTCAGGACTGGCACCAGTGTCCCACCCCCATTATGAAGAGTGAGTGGCATTGTGACATAGGTGGCAGCCCCACTTAGCCAATTTTGTCCTGGTACCCCTCCTCCATAAAATGGATCATAGGCCTGGGCCTAACCTGAGTGGGCAGTGCACGGCCAGTGCAAGGATGTTTCGCGCCCTAGGCAAAACTTCTACCTTGCAACCTCCCCTGTCCCTAAGCCCCCGCCCTGAGCCTCTCCGCCACCATGGCAGCTCCCTCCCTCCGCCCTGAGGCGCCCCCCCTGCGGCAGCTCCCCACCCTCCACCCTGAGGCACCAGCTCACCCCTGCTCTGCCTCCACCCTAAGCACGCTGTTGCTGCTTCACTTCTCCCACCTCCCAGGCTTGCGGGGCGGGGCCTAAACTGATTGGGAGGCAGCAAAAGTGAAGCAGGGATGGCATGCTCAGGAAGGAGGTGGGGCAGGGGTGAGCAGGGGCGGGGAATTCCCCTGCGGGCTATCTCCCCCCCTTACTTGTTGCAGGCAGCCCTTCCCACGCTCCCCTGCCTCAGCTGCCTCCCTCCCTAAATGCCGGCGGCAGCTGCCGAAGAAAATGCCGCTCCCCAAATCCTAACGCCCTAGGTCACCTAAATGGTTGCACCACTGCTGCTGTGGGGCAGGCAACTGAGCCCATCTCTCTATCTCTCTCATTCACATACACACACACACACTTGCCTGGTTTACCCATCCTTAATACTTCACCTGACCCTCCAGGGAGAGGGTCTGATGGGGAGGGTGTGGGGAGTTGATTCAGTAGCTGTTGTGTCTTTCCAAAGGGGTCTAGTCCTTGCTCAGAGAGAGGACACTGCCATCTATCTGTCTCTGTTTTCTGTCCTGGGTCACAAGCTGCTGCCTCAGCCACGGGGATCTGGGAGCCAGAACTGAGCAATTGCTGCTCCCTCAACCATATGTGTGCAGGGGAGACCCCTCCATTAAAGTCCCCACTGTGCCCTGCCCAGGTGGGGACTTTGACTGTGCTGGAGAGAAAGCAGGAGAATGATTCTGCAGTTCGTTGGTTGGGGCACCCGCCAACCTGAGAGGGTCCAGTCCCCTTTCCCAATGACTCTTTGATGACTCACCCAAAGTTAGTGCAGTATCGTTGGAGCCATGTATGTCCCAGATTAGTGAGACAAGTTAGGTGAGGTAATGTCTTTTATTGGACCAATTTCTGTTGGTAAGAGAGACAAGCATTGGAGGTTCTCTGAGCTCTTCTTCAGGTGAGATATTACCTTACCCAAAGTGTAAAAGGGTCAACTGGAGAACCTGAAGGGTCTAGGATTGGCAGCCTTGTTTCTCCCTCTGAGGTAGTGTTGCCTGCACATTCTAGGGGCACCCACCATTACCCTTCTGTGGGCTCAAGGGATAACACTGATAATTTAGGCACCCAACCTTACCCTTCTGTGGGCTCAGGGCATAACCTTACACTCTGCAGGTTTGTGGGGTCTTTTACTAGTAAATAGTACACAATAATATTCTACTTAATCTCTATTTCTTAACAATTACCAAAACAGAATGCCCACATTAGGCATACAATGCTCACCATTCCTAATAAGGCAGACAAACTTTTCCTTCTGGCCAGTCAGGATCGGGTCATCTGGGGACTCTAGCTTCTGCACGGTGTGATTGGCAATGTGTTGAGTTCTGGCAGCTCTGATCTTGGGGCTGTGTCCTGGAGTTGGTTCCAAAAAACTTCCTTTTGGACCCACGTTTATATAGTGAAACTTGAGTCCTGCTTAGATATACCTTAACCAATCATATTAGTGAAAAATTACAAAATAGTTTTTTGACCAATCCTAACACATCGAGAAACAATTCTTTACCCATCATACCCCACCACCTTAGTTGTTTTAAGCCTTGCAAAATTAGTTATGTAACAGACAGAAACAATCAAAGAACCAGACAGAAACCATACAGATAAACAACAGAGCAGTAGGAACCATAAAAACAAAGCAATAAAGTAGATATTTCACACTCACAACTGTTGATAAGTGGTTTCTTGCCAGATAGAATGCCATCAAACTAAGTTTTCTTTAAACATCTTAAGATCTGTTTCTTTATCTGGTGATGGTGGGTACTATTAGGGCAGGATCAACTTCTTAACAGCCCAATATTGCATTATCTTAATGTAATTTACATGGAAAGTCAGGATGTAACTTTCTGTTTCTTCACTCATGGGTGCTGTTCTCCTAATATGGCTGCAGAAAAAGGTCTCAGACCTTACAGTAGGACACTTTCCCCTCCAGTCAGTGATACCTCGGCAGGCACCACTGCAGTGCACAGGCTAGCAGCATGCGAGCCCACATGACTTCAACACATCAGCAGCCACTGTGTTCTCTGTCCCTTTGTTAAACTCAGGAAAAAGATATAAGCTAAAATCACACATCTCTGTGGAAAACGGTGCCAGGATTCAGTGCCAGTGCCCTATACTCATAGTCTCATATAACTGAACAATTTCCTCCTCATGCCCTACCTGTCTCCTCCCCGCCCCCAGTTAGCAAGACTCAGCACAGCTGGGACTGGTGAGTTGTGCTGTGCATAAGCGCTCTGCAGCTGAAGTATCATTCTTTAAAACTGAGGGGAGCTAGGGACAGGAGTTTAGACCCTTAACTTGCACTCCGTGTTGTGGTGATACTGATAATGATACCTCTGTGTTTTATTAGTAGCTGTTGCTGATGCAGCCTTGTGGGGTTCTCCCTTCACACCCATGAAATGCCTGAGCCAGTTAAGAGGAGAAGGAAGGGGACTCAGGATGACTCCTTTAGAGAGATCCTGCAAGCCAGTGCTGCATCAGACTGTGAGCAGAGGGTCTAGAAAGGTGACTACTGCAGAGCGTATAGTGAAGGAAAGAGCAGCCAGGAGAAATGCCCAGGAGTTCCAGCAGGAAAAGCAGAAGGAGATGAATCAGGACATAATGGAGCTGTTCTGGCAGCAAAAACAGAAGCTGCAGATTCTTGTGGACCTACAATTTCAATGAGCCATGGCTCACCTCCCTTTGTAGTCCATGAAAAACTCCAATTTGGCACCTCTTATATCCTCCATCCAATATTGCACGTAGCATCTGGGGCTGCACCCCTCCCTCTCCCACTCCACTCCACGGGACAGTAAAGACAACCACAATGTCACATACACTGACATGTGGGAACCAAGGTTGCTGTATGGTTAGCAAAAATGGCCATGAATGGTCTTTCCCCTTGTTTAATTCTTGTCCTTTAATTTATTTCAGAAGTTTTTTATTGCATTTGTTCAGTAATTGCACATAGCTTCTATGCACTGGTTTTGACACACAATAAAAGTCTATGTCTGACAGAATAATGTTGTCTTTGTTATTTCATAACATGTGAAATAGAATGCTAAGCACTACTCGTTATTGCACAGAGCAACGGAATTCATAGGCTCAGTGACAAACACAGTGCAATAATTAGAAAAGTACAGATGGAACAGCCAAATAGGTGTATTAGCAGGCAGTGATGTAATCGTCAATGTACAACAGGCCCCACACAATTCCTAACAGCCCCACAAACTTCATTTTATCTTTTTCAGGTTAATAACCCGTGTGGGGAACTGCTGAAAGTCCATGTGGTGGCTACTCAGGAGCCCCTATGGAATGTGCTGGGATCTCAGCCTGGTTCATAGCAGGATGGTAATTCTTGCATCCATTTCTGCTCAACAGATCATCATGTAAGCTGCGTTGTCTCCCTCACCCTCCCAGTTTGTGAGAACCTTGGAAGAAGAATCCCAGTCTCTCCCATTGCTAGGCACCTCCTAGGCCGGTGAGCAGCTCTGCTCCAGGGCTCTGAACCAGACAGTCACAACAGGAAAAGCTCTAGATTTTCTTTGAGTCTTCAGTGTTGTTTTACAAACCCCTCCTCATGGGTTTTAGATTTTTCCATATATGATGTTATTAATATAAACTGGGACCATATAGAACATGGGTTGCAACCAAGGTTCTGTAGTGGCACCAAATTCTATGTAAAGGGGGTCACATAAGGTGTCTAAGACCAGGTTACGGGTTACTGGTTATGATTGTGCTGTCTGTATGTCTGTATCATTTTTGTAGTTGAAGTTATAAGTATTGGCTGTGTACTGTCTGTATTTTTAAATTTGGTGCGCCAGTTTCTTGTAGTACCCAGGACTAGTTCGGTCGAGGTCAGCATCAGCCTTTAGCCTGCTTGATGGCCCATTGAAGGACATCACACTACACAATTGACCCCTGAGAGGAGCGGATACGCCTTGTGACTCAGCAGGTTGCAAGAAACTGGCCCATGTGACTGCAACTCCATTTTGCTGTAACTCCACAGTAGAACAAGGAGTGTTCTTACACCTGGAAAAGTCTATATAAGGCGAGGCTCATCTCCATTTGTCTTCATCCTGCTGCTTACCTTGGAGGGACTTTGCTACAATGAAGCTCTGCAAGGACTGATGACCATCCCAGCGGGATGTCCAAGACTGATTAAACCTGCAGTTTTACTTCATCTCTGCTACAAGCGCTGAACTAAGGACTTTGCCATACTGTATGTAATTGATTCATTTAACAATTCTAGCTCTCCACTCTACTTTTTCCTTTATGAATAACCTTTAGATTTTAGATTCTAAAGATTGGCACCAGCAGTGATTTGTGGGTAAGATTCTGATGTTAATGAGAAACCCTTACAACCCCCACTCTAAACTACATCCCTGAGTCCTGAACCAACCGATCTGGATTCCACCTCGTGAGAGTCACCCTGTCCCCATGACCCGGCCGCTTTGCTCTAACATGACTATGTGTAACCCATTAGATGAGCGATGTACCCTCACTGCTCCCTACTATATCTTTGACCCAACCCACCGTACACCCGCCATGGGGACATTACAGACTGTATTATACTATAGCTAACCCATACAAAATACCAGCGCGTCCCCATACTCTGTGTGTTGCCAGATGACTAATGATGACACTGCCAACTCTGTGTATATCCTTATTTAATATTCTTCAATAACTGGCTGGTCTGGGGCTTGGTCCTTTGGGATCGAGAGAACCTTTTTCTTTTACTGGGGTGTTGGTTTTCATAACCATTCATCCCAGGACGTGTGTGGGACTGGTGGTGATCTGGGAGCTGGAGTGTCTAAGGAATATGGCTTGTGTGACTTGCGGGTTGCCAAGGGGTGACACGAAGTCATTGTTGTCTGGCTGGTTTGGTTTGCCTTAGAGGTGGAAAACCCCAGCCTTGGGCTGGACTGCCCTCTTCGTTGAGAGCAATTGATCCTGATTTGGCACTCTCAGTTGGAGGGTTGTCCTCCAGAACACAAATCTCACCGATATATAGATCATATCGCTAGGACTCCACAGAGAACCAGAGTCAATTAAGCTTATGGGTCAGCAAACCACCCGCTATCCAATTGAATTTATGTTATGAGATTTGTATTAGGATTAAAAGATACCAGTGACACAAATGAGCCAGGAAACCAAATCACGCAATGCAAGATGGGAAACCTGCAAAGGCCATCAATGGACAAGCCATGCAGATTAGCGCATGACAAAAACTGACAAAATTCGAAAAAATGAAGAGAGATGAAGATTGGACCGTGGAATGAAGAGGGCACTGAAAACTGAAGAACGAGAAAGAAGGTTCGCTAGAGAGAGAGAAGGAAATTACTGGTGCTAAGGAGGAAAACTCGAAGGATATGCAACCAAGAAGACTGCATAGACTTCAGCCCTCCAAGTCAACGAAGCAGGGAAAAAAAAAGCAAAGACCCAAAGCCAGAAACTGATCCTCTTAAAAGTTCAGTTATAACAATTTGGTTATTTGGTATAACTCTGAGCCGTTCGTCGGGGAGTGTAACCAAGAATGCTATACCCAACCACTGCCACCTTTTATGTCAAGCAATACTGTTTGTGTTTTGTGTCGTAGAATGGTGGGAGAAAAATGGTAATGAAAAAATTATCATCTTAGGAGAGTTGTACTAAAAGTCAATGGTTTTTGTAAAGCTGTTAGGGCATTATGGCAATCTAAACATCAACTCTGGTTAAAGAGATTTGAGGTTAAGGGGGATTATATTACCATCATGTGAATGTTGTTGTCCTCTTTATAGTTTACTCGTCCGTGTGCTTTTAGCCAGAATCCACTCGAAATGGAATGGAGGCTAAGCATGAAGTATGTGGGTAAGGAAAGTTTTGCCTAAATTTAATTGAGAAAATGTATTAAAAGCTTGTCAGATTCAGGTAGCCAGTCACAGAACAGGAATAATCTACACCTGTGTCTATTGTGGCATGGTTTGCCTGAGGGAAGGTGTGCCCAAAGGTTTGGTATTCAAGCAGTTGTGGTCATGTGAGGGAGTTTCTAAGATTGTTCTGTCTATGTCTCAGAAGTGGAATTGAGTTAGATCAAAGCAAAAAGATCTCACTGGGGAAAATGTTTCTCGAAGCAATTCAGGGGTCAATGGTCAGCGAAAAGCCCTAACTGAGGGAAGGAAGGGTAAATTTTGTGATGGGTAATGGATGTTGTTAGCTACGTGCAGCTTGTCAAAGTGAACCTAAATGGGTAACTGTGATTGCTGAAGTTACCTCCAGTGTGAGTGAAAAAACAGAGCTTATCTGTTGGATATAGGCAATGGTGCCTGGTAGGGAAAGTTGGAAGCCTAGGCAGCCTTGTGAGCTGATGGTTTTGTCTAGTCAGCAGTTTGGGAAGACAAGGATAGTGGAAGATGAGTGTCCCTATCCCTTACCTGTTATCTGTGTGCAGAAATGTGACAGTGAAGGAAATGTGCCTGTGTCTGTCAGGGATATTGACTTGCCTATGGAGGAAGCTACCTCGGTCTCCAAACAGTTGTCTGTGAACAGCCTTGTGTGCTGGGACAAGGGAAAGGAAATCTCAAGCTGTGTATCTGGTGAAGGAGAATGTGTCTCCGTCTCTTCTGTGTCTGTGGAGCAGACAGAAGGTGCCTTTCAGCCTGTGATGGTTGAGGGTGATTCAGTTGTCTCAGAGTTGGTTCTGAATTCAACTAAAGCCCAGGAAAGGAATGGTCCTAAGTCTGGGTCTGCTGGGGAGAATGGCATTGTAACTAGGTTGCATCCAGTTAGTGTCATAGCAAAATCCTGGAGATCAGACAGTTCTGGTGCTTGTAGTTTGCCAATTGCTAATATGTGGTTGGAAAAGGGTGTAGCAGCTCTGTCTGAGCAGGGTGATACCCTAGCCAGGGCACAAGTTGAGCAGAAAGGTGAGTTAAGTGTGTTACCTACTGACAGTTTTAGTAAGAAAGAAAAGATTCCTAAACTTGTTCATGGCCAAGGGAAGGAGAATGCTTCTAGCCTGTTAGCTAGAAAGTCTATAGGTTTGCCTGAAAGGGAATTGTGTAGGAATCTGCCTGATGGGCCAGAAGTGATTCTGGATGTAAGTAGAACCAGAAAGAGTCTGTTGTGGCTCAGGGAAGTGGTTCCTTTAGAGCAAGCCCTAGGTGAAGGAAGTAAGAGCAGAACTTCTGAGAGGGATGAATTGCTGTTTAGAAAATCTCATGGAAAAAGGAATCCTCAGGGTAATCTGTGCAAGCGGTTTGCTGCAACTGAAGGGTGTGAAAGTAATTTAATCAAGAAAGTCTCAGTGCCTAACAGCCAGAAATTTTCTGTTGTGAATGGATTCACTGACTTTCCTTTTAAAAGATCCAGTGGAGGTAGCTTTAAGAAGCTTTAAAAGATCCAGTGGAGGTAGCTTTAAGATAAAGTAGAAGCTGTTAAGAAACTTAAGCAGCCCTGTAATCAAGTGGCAGTGTGTGGCCAGCTTGTTGGGAAAACAATGGTGTTGGGATAAAAATGTCTCCATGCTAATTCTGTGAGTGAGCAGTCTGCTTCAGGATCTAAGGACAAATTTGGTTGCTGGTGTTTCAGAGCTAAATGGTTTTATGGCTGAAGGCTTGAGGATGCAGGGAAGAGCAAGCAAACTCTCACCCTCAAACCCTTTGGATTTGTGTGGTATCTCTGTAAAACAGAGTCTAACATTGAAATTGGTAGCAGCTAAGAAGTTAAAAGATAGTGTCTGTGTTGATGCAAATTACCTGACTGGCAGGGAGAAGAGAGACGATAATAGCTGTTAGCAAAGAGAGCCCACCCCATCAGCCAGTGAAGTTCGTTAAGCAAGAGAAATCAGGGTTTGATCCTGCAGGACAAGGAGAAAAGAAAAAACTCAATGTTCCAAAGGGAAGCCAAATGTTAACCCTAAAATTTCCAAACTCCAATGGTATTAATCCAAGGTCTGGCATGACAAACATGATTGTAGATGGACACTTGCAATGAATTTGTTGTTATTGCTAATGGTGATTTTTGTAACTAATGTGTTGCTATTACCAAGAATTGTAAGAATGTACAATGTGCCCAGTCCTATGAAAAGTCCCTTGAACGTGTTGAAAGCAGTACGTGAGAACACACGTTGTGTTAAAAGGCCTTGCTATACTAACGTTTTACAGTTAATGCCTGTAAACAGTATTAAAGCTTTTCACAGGGGAAAAGCATTCCAAACCTGATGTGCACTAGGAAAGGGGAAACTGAGGCACACTACCATATTGATTGCATGGCTAAATGCCATGATTCCTCTACTGTGAACAACATTAATATCTACGTTGATTTCATGTTAATTGGGTTCCAAACATTTGCCAGAGCTTGTATAGATAAAATAGCTAGTTTCGTTAGCTCTTGGCAAGAGCATATGAGACATACAGGAATCCTGCTGCAAGAGCAGATCCAATCCACTGTTGTTCAAACTAAGCTTTACCTTGAGTTTGTAAAGAAATTCAATCACGTTATGGAACATGACTTTAATAAACCATTTCTGTTATACACTGATATGGCTTCTAACCCAACACTTGCTGTAGTGAGAGAGACCCAGGGATGGGGAGCTTTTGGGATGCAGTCAGAGATGTCTGTGTCATCCCTTCCTGCATTAATTTTGCGTTGGAGGTGTGACGTTATTGATATAAACTGGGACCATATAGAACATGGGTTGCAACCAAGGTTCTGTAGTGGCACCAAATCCTATGTAAAGGGGGTCATATAAGGTGTCTAAGACCAGGTTACGGGTTACTGGTTATGATTATGCTGTCTGTATGTCTGTATCATTTTTGTAGTTGAAGTTATGAATATTGGCTGTGTACTGTCTGTATTTCAAATTGGTGCTGCAGTTCTGGGTAACACCCCAGACAAGTTGGTGTCAGCTCAGCTTAGCCTGCTTGATGGCCCATTAAGGACCATCAACTACACAATTGACCCATCGAGAGAAGGCGGATACGCCCTGTGACTCACTGGAGTGAGCAGAAACTGGCCCATGTGACTGCAAACTCCATTTTGCTGTAACTTTCCACAGTAGGAACAAAGGAGTGTTCTTACACCTGGAAAAGTCTATATAAGGCGAAGGCCTCATCTCCATTTTGTCTTCAATCCTGCTTCTTACCTCTGGAGGGACTTTGCTACAATCTGAAGCTCTGCACAAAGGACTGATGACCCATCCCAGCAGGGGATGTTCTCCAGAGACTAGATTTAAACCTGCAGTTTACTTCATCACTGCTCCAAGCCTGAACTAAGGACTTTGCCATTACTGTATGTAATTGATTCAGTTTAACCAATTCTAGCTCTCACCTCTATCTTTTTCCTTTTATGAATAAACCTTTAGATTTTAGATTCTAAAGGATTGGCAACAGCGTGATTTGTGGGTAAGATCTGATGTGTATATTGACCTGGGTCTGGGGCTTGGTCCTTTGGGATCGAGAGAACCTTTTTCTTTTACTGGGGTGTTGGTTTTCATAACCATTCATCCCCAGGACGTGTGGGACTGGTGGTGATACTGGGAGACTGGAGTGTCTAAGGAAATTGCTTGTGTGACTTGCGGTTAGCCAGAGGGGTGACACCGAAGTCTTTTGTCTGGCTGGTTTGGTTTGCCTTAGAGGTGGAAAAACCCCAGCCTTGGGCTGTGACTGCCCTGTTTGAGCAATTGGTCCTGATTTGGCACTCTCAGTTGGGTCCCGCCAGAGCCACATCGTCACACCACACATAAGAAGCAACCCTGTATTTTCAGTCAAATTGGCTTTATTTGAGACCCCAGTGAAACAAGAAGGCAGAACGGTAAGGTCTGCATGAGAGCAGTCTGCAGTGTGTCCCCCGGAACAGACTGGACACCAGCATGGCAGCAGGGAGGCCTGACCATTCTCATTTGACATGTTTCATGCAGCTCTAGATACAAGTCACAGCGAACCAGATTTTACAGGCCTAAGCCACCACAGCCGGAGCTGGCTTTTCCAAACAGCTCTTCTCCCATTTAGCACCCAATGAAACAGCCGGGTAGTTCTCAATGAGACCTGCTGGGAGGTGGAAACGTCTGGCTAAACTCTTGAAAATCTGGCCTCTTATTTAGATGCCTAATGGGAGCTAAAATAAATCCAGCCCCAATTCTGGGAGCTGATTTTGATCTGTTTGTGCAGCAGAGTATTTTATTTTAGTCTCTAGAATCAGAGACGAAGCACTAGGCCCCAGATCCTCAAAGGTATTTAGGCACCTCCCACTGCAATAGAATAGTAGGTAGGCACCTATGTACGTTTGAGGATGTAAGCCTATGTCACCGTTACAATGGATTCATCAATTACTGGGGAAAGTGAGAGTTGGTTTCTTCCCTGGAACAAGACAGGCCTCAGGATGAGGGGCCTGAGCCCTGCGGATTCCCCCTACAGCTATGCATGCAGCTTCCTTCTCACTCTCTGACAGTCTGCCATGGGCCACTGAACACCAGAGACAGACAGGAGAGGTCTGCTGCAGTATTGGTATAATAACCACCATCTTGGCGAGCACACTGGGCATTGAACCAGGACTCTCTAAACCCAGATACCTGAGTCACTGCAGCATAAGCAGCCAGCCTCCGCAGCCAGCCTCCACAGCCAGCCACTGTAACAGAGGCACATCCTCTGCAGCTCAGACCAAGAGGGGGGCATGTGACATGTACTGATCAGTGGGTTACACTGGCAGGGACTTTCCTGGCCTGTCTGCAGTTTTGATGTCTCTGCAGGAACATGGGAATCATTCAGGCTCAGAGAGGGCAGATATTAGAGAAGCTCGTTTCATAGGTGTTGATGGGGTATTCTGATATCCTCCCGCAAACTCTGGACATCTCAGGGACACAGTCTGAGCTGGGAGTTTACACCAAAAAGAAAGAAGAAAGGGCGAATTCTTTGCCCAGTGAAAGAGGCTGGTGGGAATGCAAAGATCAGGGCCTTGGTATCAGCATCATAAAATGTCACCTGCCCTCTTTCATAGTCCAGATAGACCCCGATCTTTCTGGGGCTCCGACTCAGGGACAAGTTGGTAATAGGGGAGGTGAAGGCTTGGTAATAAGGTCCCAACTGCTCTATAGCCCAGACCCCCGCTTTGGGCTTCAAGCTGACCTTTCCTATTCTCTTCACAGACTCTCTGGCGACCCCTAGACGCACGTTCCCCCCCTCCTTCAACTCCACCTCCCAGTAATGTCTGCCTGAGGTGAATGCCTCACAGCCCAGGGCAGGGAGAAATGATATATCTTCTACTCTGAAATTGTTGTACGGATTCTGCCATCTCATGCCTTTCTGATCCTCAGACACTATGAGCCAGGGATTTCCCGTGTCTGGATCCAGCGTCACATTTTCTGGAGAGAGAATGAGAGAGAAAATCAGAGTATCAGAAGCAGAGCTCAGCCCTGGGGCCGGGGTTGATTGTGCCAGTGACAGAATCTGCCTCAGCTGGAGAGTGACTCAGGGAATCTCCTTCCTCCAGGATTTACCCAGGTCTGAAAAGAGGCAGCTCTGAGACTGCATCAAAGTGCAGGGGAGAGTCACTCCCCTGGCAGGGATGGGTCAGTGACAGCAAAAGGATTGGCCGTGTCAGGCCTGAGACCTCAAATCTTTTTCATCCTGCACCCATTGCTTCTTGCCTGACAGCGCACAGTGCACCCTGATCCTTTGTGGTGCTCGCCCTCACACGAAGTCTTGGGAGTCCAACTTCCCCTGGAATAGTGATGTGGGGCTCGAAGCTCAAAAGCAATTAGGCACCTAAGTCTCAATTTTGGTTCCACGGCACTGCCCCAAATTCCCTGACAAATGCTGTAGACACCTAAAGTCATGTAGCACCTATGTTTTTCAGAGTAAAACATCCTTAGCTGGCTAATTTCTGCTGCTCCTGTGAGAGATGTTCAACTCCTTTTTCCCCATCAAAGAGAGAGGTGGACTTGAACCTGGATCTCCAAGCTCCCATGCAAGTGCACTAGCCACTGGGCTAAAAGTTATAAAGCAGCTACTGCTGCTGACACCAGCCAGATTTGGAATGGTGTCAGCTCCAATAGGTAGCCTTTGCGCACACCTACTGGATCAGGCCCGCATGTGAGCTAGGCAGTGGAATGCTTCTCTTCCCTCTCTTGAGAATAGCTCTGGGGCTGAGGGAGGAGACGGGCAGCTAGAGGCTCACAGGGGGACAGCAATGTGCACACCTAGAGATGGAAACATGGTGATGAGGGAACTTTTACTCTGAAAAACGTAGGCGAGTGACTTTAGGCGCCTGCTCGGCTTCTTGCTAAAAGAGCATATGGCGCCTAACTCCATGGTTCCCAGCCTGAGAATCACAAGCAGAGATGGGGCCTCCCTGCAGCCTGGACTTTGCTTATCTCTGTGAGAGGGTGGGACTTAGGACACCCCCACTCTCATCAGCCTCCCCCAGGGGCTAGCCTATTCACCTGGCTTTGGAGCATGGCATTCTTACATAACATAAGAACATAATAAGAACAGCCGTACCGGGTCAGATCAAAGGTCCATCTAGCCCAGTATCTGTCTACTGACAGTGGCCAATGCCAGTTGCCTCAGAGGAAGTGAAGCCAACAGGCAATGATCAAGTGATCTCTCTCCTGCCATCCATCTCCATCCTCTGATGAACAGAGGCTAAGGACACCATTCTTTACCCTTCCTGGCTAATAGCCATTTATGGACTTAGCCACCATGAATTTATCCAGTTCCCTTTTAAACATTGTTATAGTCCCAGCCTTCACAACCTCCTCAGGTAAGGAGTTCCACAAGTTGACTGTGTACTGTGTGAAGAAGAACTTCCTTTTATTTGTTTTAAACCTGCTGCCAATTAATTTCATTTGGTGGCCCTTAGTTCTTATATTATGGGAACAAGTATATAACTTTTCCTTATTTGCTTTCTCCACACCACTCATGATTTTATATATCTGTATCACATCTCCCCTTAGTCTCCTCTTTTCCAAGCTTCAGAGGCCTAGCCTCTTTAATCTTTCCTCATATGGGACCCTCTCCAAACCCCTAATCATTTTAGTTGCCCTTTTCTGAACCTTTTCTAGTGCTAGAATATCTTTTTTGAGGTGAGGAGACCACATCTGTACACAGTATTCGAGATGTGGGCGTACCATGGATTTATATAAGGGCAATAATATATTCTCAGTCTTATTCTCTATCCCCTTTTTAATGATTCCTAACATCCTGTTTGCTTTTTTGACCGCCTCTGCACACTGCGTGGACATCTTCAGAGAACTATCCACGATGACGCCAAGATCTTTTTCCTGACTCGTTGTAGCTAAATTAGCCCCCATCATATTGTATGTATAGTTGAGGTTATTTTTTCCAATGTGCATTACTTTACATTTATCCACATTAAATTTCATTTGCCATTTTGTTGCCCAATCACTTAGTTTTGTGAGATCTTTTTGAAGTTCTTCACAATCTGCTTTGGTCTTAACTATCTTGAGTAGTTTAGTATCATATGCAAACTTTGCCACCTCACTGTTTACACATTTCTCCAGATCATTTATGAATAAATTGAATAGACACCCATCTCTCTCTATTCACTGTATAGGAGCCTCAGTGCCCAAGTCAGGCTTTGGGAATTGCAGGGCTTTTTCCCCAAGCACCTAAAAGTTTGCCATTGTGATGCTGAACTGAGTCTTGGACCCTCTCAAGCATCTTTCTCCATGTCTGGCTCGGCACAGGGGAATGAAGGACCACAGATGCAGGGTCCCATTGTGCTAAAGCCCATCAGAGAAGTCAAGCACTCCTGTTCAGGAGAGAACTTAAGCAGGTGCTTAAATGAAGCAGGCTATTTCCCGAATAAGACTGGACTGAAGCAGGGGTCTCAGTGTTTTCCTGACAGTCCTGAATCAGTGCTTGGAACTCCAGGGCCTGTCAGCCTAACAGGTGACCACAGCTATGCTGATTTCTAAACTTCCTGAGCTGATAAAGCAGGTCTTGGGGAGCCTCAGGAGGAAACCCTAGGAATATGTAAGGACGTTCATCCTCAGTGCCTAGAAAAGTACGTAACCCCCAAGGGAAACCATAGCAAGCTCCTCAGGACCTGCCGTGACAGGACCTGCTGTGACTGGCTGGCCCCATGGAATGCATTGGAAGGTTGCGAGTACCTGGAGTGTCTTATGAGGTTCACAGCAGCTGCAGAAGCTTTGGGGGAGGGGCTGGAGGAGGGGACCTTCACTCCTGTGGACTTCACTCAGTGTGGGAGTCTGTGCTGGGGGGGTGCACTTGTGTCCTGTCGGTGAGCCATGAATTTTCACTAGTAGCCTAGCAAATTTCCTAAGGTTCCTCAGAGCCACAGTTCAACTCAGCTCAGGCTTCCATGCTGTCATTTCCATTTCAACATTTAATCACTTTTAAAACAGGGTGGCAATGTTCAGAAGTTTGATTCTGTGGTTCAGATTTTGACTAGAGGAATCTGGCCAGTTGAATTTTAATCTCCTCCCACCATCCACTCTCAAGAGGGCATCTTGCCAAAAAGTGTTAGATTAATTGGATGAATTTCCTAATTGGGCTGACTATCTTGTGTTTGGTTTTAATTAGAGCTAGCTGAAAAGTGGCTGGTGCACATGATATTGTTTCCTACTTTTTGCTTTATTGAATTTTTATGCTTGTCTTTCTACCAGAAAATCCAGGGAGACACAAATCATTATTATTTATCCTCAGTTCAGGATAACATTCACATGCAACTGTCCCCACTCCTCATTACCCCCAGGAATTACCTTTGTCCAGCCTCCATTCTGACACCAGAGTCTCTAGAGGATGAAAAAGGGGAGAGAGAGAGAGAGAGGAGATCTCAGGATTTGATCAGTAGGTAACAATCGTTTTGTGATTTAATATAACTTTGGGGGGAGACGCAGACAGAGCTATCCTTATTAGTAATTGTTTATTAATTATTACTTATCATGTGGTCAGGCCTGAGGACCCCAACAGGGAATTAGGGCCCTTTTGTATCAGGCTTCGTGTGAACAGTTCCCTGCCGAAGAGAGCTCAGAATGTAAGAATCTGGACAATACATAGCAGCTGAGTACACTGACAAACAGGATCATATTGGTGGAGGGGTGGTGGCCCAGATCCCTTCACTAACATTCAAAGAAGCCACTCTGCTGAATTCTATAGACGTTACCAAGCCCCTATCTCCTGACATCAAATAGCTGGATAGCACTGTCAGTGCAGAGATCAGGGTGGGCTAGCTGATGGGACCACCCACACAGTATGGTTCCCTGACACCTTCGAGTGGTGGCTGAGCCACATACCAAGGTTGATGATCCTGCTACAACTGCAGCTAAGAAAGCTGGATCTCTCAGCTCAAGCTGCAGAGGCTCGTTCTATCAGCTCCAGATGCACCACATTTAATCCCCACCGCCAAGCTGTCCAGGGGTGTTTTGTTGTCAGCATCTGATTGTTCCCATCCCCCTGGCACACATTCCTTTACAGTGTCAAGTCTGAACAGTCTTTCCCCTCCGCTGCCTGGCTGGTCACTGAAACTTTCTCCTGTTGCCTCCCTCACAGTCCCCTCACTTCATCCAGACTCCACACCTGCTCCCCATGCTAACCAACTCCCCTTTCTCTTCTCCTTTCCCTCTGACCCCCGCAGCATCCCCCCTTCATCTCTCAGTTTAGTTAATTCTCCCCCAACACAAACTCACTTGAGAGAGAAGAGAAACAGACAGGAAAACCCTGGTGGCAATCTGAGGACATCTGCAGCCCATCACCGTCAGGTGTTATAAAAATACTACAGTGCCTACTAATCAAAATGCTACAGCTTCTCTCCATCTACCCACTCACTCAGAGTGACTGCACATTTTCCATGACATCTTCAGCTCCAGCAGGTGAAGACAAACTGCTCCCAAGTCTCTCTGAGCTGATATTAAAGTATCTGGGTGAAATTCTGGTCCCATTATAATCAGTAGAAGCTTTGCCATTGACTTCAACAGAATCAAGATTTAACCCTCTGTGTCCTGCTGTAACCAGCACAGAATATTATCAGACAGTAACAAATACTAAACTAACCATCTGGGCAGATCGCTTTTCATCGCCACAAACACATCTTTACCTGCAGCTCTTGTCTTCACTTTTGCTTGTGACTCACAAACATTTAACATAGGAAAGCCCCAGATTTTTTTACCTTTGAAGTTCTTCAGAATGTTGTGCAGAATTCTGGTCTTTTCAGAGAAATCCCAGCTGCCCCATTTAAATTCAGGAGAAAGACTCACTGGATTCTCAAATGTCCATTGTCTGCCTCTAGAGAAAGTGACCCACAAAATTCATCATCATTGGATTGTTCAATTGAAATATTTCAAAGCTTGAGGAGACACCCTGTACCTGTCTCTTGCTTTTGACATCAAAAGGAGAAAAGTTGGAAGTAAGGAATCCCCTGCTCCCTCATACAGTTGCAGTCCCTGATCTTTGCTAGTGAGCAGTTGTTCTCCAAACCATCTCTAGAAAACCATCTCTAAAAATTTAAACCACCTTTTTTAAATTGTGTTTGTGGGTAAAATTTAAAAAAATGTACCTAAGCGACTTTCAAAATTACAATTTTCTTTTTATTTGTTCTGGGTTTTGTTCCCCCATTCGCTACTTTCGCGCTCCTTTTTTAACCTTATACCACTGAATCTATAGGCGCCGACTTTCCCTCTTTCCCGTGGGTGCTCGATTTCCACCCCCCCACCTCCACCCCACCCCCACTCCACCACTTCCATTAGGCCCTGCCCCTGCCCCACCTCTTCCCCACCCCCATTCCAACTCCTTCCCCAAAGTCCCCGCCCCAACTCCACCCAGTCCCTGCCAATATTCCAGCTCCTTCCCCAAATCCCTGCCCCAGCCCTGCCTCCTCCCCTGAGTGCACCATGTTCCCACTCCTTCCCTCCCAACCCTCAAAGCGTGCTAAATCTGCCAAACAGCTGTTTGGATGTGGCTGGGCAGGAAACACTGGGAGGTAGGCAGAGGAGCAGACATGCGGTGCGCTCAGGGAGAGAGAAGGAGGTGGGGCAGGGGGGTATGGGGAGCTTGGCTGCTGGTGGGTGAAGAGCACCCACTAATTTTCCCCCAGGGGTGCTCCAGCCCTGGAGCACCCACGGAGTTGGTGCCTATGCTGAATGTAATTTGCTGAATGATGTCTAGGTTTTTTGGCATGTGTTTTCCTCCCCTATTTTATTTTATTTTCCATTTGCCAATCTAGTTTTTCTAATCTTCCTCAGCTTTGGAAAAGCTCCAAGAAAAATGAAACTCTGTAGTTCTTCCAAAGTTTGGAGAGTTTTGAAATCCAAAATGAGAGGCCATTTTAAGATAGAGCACACTTTTTGGTGACTAATTTCCTGCATGAAGAAAGAAATTTAGCCAGCTGAACTTTCTGGTGTCTGCATGGAAAGCAGCTGGGAAGCAGCAAGATTCTGAGTCTCAGGCCTGGCCCAGCTGATCCTTTCACTCTGGCACTGACCCGTCTCTGTCGGTGAGCGAATCTCCCTGCACTATGCTGAGATCTCAGAGCTGCTCCCCGGTCAGAGCTGGGTAAATCTTGGAGGAAGGAGATTCCCTGAATCACTCTCCAGCTGGGGCAGATTCAGTCACTGACATTATCAAACCCTCCCGCAGGGCTGAGCTCTGCCCCTTATGTCTTATTCTCTGTCTCTCCTCACAGACAAGTACTGGGGACAATGAAGGAGAGAACAAGAACAGGAGAGAGGTTAAAAGTTAAAAATTAGGGAACCAGGCGGGGACACTGAGCAGAAAAACCCCAGCCAGTGCCTGCTGCTCTCCGTCTCTCCTCCATGAATGCAGCTCTGGATCCAGACACAGCTCAGCCTACGCTTACTTATCTAAGGAGGATGGGAAAGGTGTGAGACAGGGAGGCAAACTGCAGGATCTGAGCAATAAACCCCAAAGATTCCTGTCTGATTCCACTAGCTCTGCCACTCTGTAGCGCTGCCCAAGGTGGAGAAGTTTTGAAAAGTATCATCAAAGGGAAAAAGGAAAGAAAAACTGAGAAATGAACAAAACAGTCACAGCCTTGGACATCATTTGTTTTATGGCACTAAGTTTTGAAAAAGGAAAAAAGAAATAAAAGGAGAGAAGATACAGGTGAGGGTAAAGCAGATATTCAAAATTCCAGTGTTTTTAACTGAAAATCAGTTGTGTGGAAAATATTCAAGAGTAAAAAAATATTTTGTGTCACACTCTGCAAAATGGAAACATCCTCTTGGGGGAGCAAGCAGCAGCCACTTACCGACGAAGTGGGTATTCACCCACGAAAGCTCATGCTCCAATACATCTGTTAGTCTATAAGGTGCCACAGGACTCTGTTGCTTTTACAGATCCAGACTAACACAGCTACCTCTCTGATACTTACCCACTCAAGGTGCTTCTGATGTCCTAGAGGGAGAGAGAGAAAAAAGGGAGCTCAGTCCCACGTGCCCCACACTGGGGACCCCTCCTGTTCTGGAAGGGACCCCCTTGGTATCACCAGTTGAGCTGCACATGCCTTTCTCTGTAGCTAGCAGCTTTTGAAAGTCCTAGTGAGCATCTAGCTGCACATTCAGATGACTAAATACCTTCATAAATTTGGCCCCTGCTGTCCAAACCCCTTCCAGAGCCGATAAGAAGGAGGCAGAGTGAGAAGGAGCCATGTACTCGCTCCAGGCACTTGTGATGTCCTAGAAAGGAGAGAGAGAGAGAGAGAGAGAGAACCCAGTCCCACATGCTACTCACTGGGGATCCCTCCTGCTCAGAGGGGACTCACTTGGCCATCACTAGCTATCTGCAGTTCCCTGTAGCTAGCAGCTTCTGAAACTCCCACTAAGCACCATCTGCACAGCTATAGGCTAAATACTGTTATAGCCTGGGTTAAACCTCACTGGAGCTGGTAAATGCAACTGCCATCCATCCTTTGAGATAACTGCACGGGAGATGCAAGATCTTAGGAACGTGGAAACTTGAAAAGATGATTATATGGAGCTGTGCAATGAGATTGCTCATATGCTTTTGTACCTGTAAATGTTTTCTGTATCTTTGTGAGCCAGGGATTGTATTCTGCCTCTATAGGAGAGAGTAACCGAGCTCCCAACAGGAACTAAAATCAATGGGGGCTAATTCCTTTTCATCTTGGGATGGGTTAACAACTCCAGAGATGTCCCACCTCCGGGGTGAACTGCACAGACTGGTTCAGACCAGGTTCAAGAGGCCCAGCAGACAAAAAAAAAAAAAAAAAAAAAAAAAAAGCTTGTGGTATAAAGGGGCAGCCTGAACTGGCTGAAAGTGTCCGTAATTTTGATCCAAAAACGGACATGACATTGCAGCCAAGAGGGCAAACCCCTGCTAGAAGGGCTGGACGTTGCCAAGGTCTCCCTGTGACAGATGGGTGAGTGTAGGGGCATTGTTTTTTTATGATAGGTTTCCTCTGTCTGAAAATAAATGTACTGCAGTGGGTGGAAGCCAGCTGGCCACAGGTAACCCTGTCATTGTCCCCTGAGACGGTGCGAAGCGCAGTGCTGGACTAAGGCCAGACCTGCTGGAGTAGATGCAATGAATTACAAGGGGACTGCAAGCCTAAAGCCGTAGTCTGGAGAGAGAGGAACATGGGTTCCAGCCCAGAGAGAGGTGATGGCTGGAGGCCTGAGACCCAAAGGGCTGCCCTAGAGGAGGCCACGGGAGGGACGGAGATGCCGTTAACCCTGGAAATGTGACAAGTCGTAGGAAGTCACTAAACTCCTTTATGGAACCAGGAAGATGAAATGTGAGGGGCCTCCAACCACAGAGGAGCATGTGTCCCCACCCAAAACAAAGACAAATGTGAGGCCACTCAGGAATTGGAACAATACAGGTGGAAGGGATTCACTGGGGATATTTTGGGTAGAGGGGTGCGTGTGTGTGTGAGTAAGAAGCAAGAGACACACCGCATAGAGAGACAGAGAAGGAAGCTTCAGACACAGCCTGAACAAGCACTGGGGACATGGCCCTCAGGAGCCTAGGAGCCCCAGCTTTTGGGTCTGAGTGCTGGCTAAGAGAGGCTTGGAGTTGTGAGCGAGGAAACTGTCTCCTGTTGTTGGATTCTCCCGCCCCCATCCCCGGGGAAGCAGGACTTTGTACATATTTTGTAAATAAATAGGATTGCATCAAAGGAATACCTGATTCTACCTCCAGTTTCTGTTTCCAGCAGGAACAACACTACAAGACCATGAATTTTTGGCCAGCCCCTAGGGCCCAAAGAGGTAACAATACCTTTGTAAATCTGGCCCCTAGTGTCCAAGCTCCTTCCAGAACTGTGGAGAATGAGGGGGAATGAGAAGGAGCCTCGTACATGCTCAAGGTGCTTCTGAGGTCCTAGAGGGGCGAGAGAGAACAGGGAGCTCAGTCCCACACGCTGCACACTCAGGATCCCTCCTGCTCTGGGGCAGACTCACTTTGACACCCCCAGTCTGAGTTCCAGCCCAAGTCCCCTGCAGCCAGTAACTTTACACATAGTTGGCAGCTTTGTTTCATTTTAATATCTTAGTTCCTTGGATTCCTGTTCTCCATGTGACGTTTGACCTTACAGTGAACTTTTCTCCAAAAATGCTTCAAGAGGCCCCTCCCACACTCGTCAGTAGTGTGTGCATATCTCTCAGGGGTGTGAATGAGAGCTACCCACATGCAGCAGGCTGGAATGCAGAATCCAAGGGATATTTCATTTCTAGAATTTTACTACCAGGGAGAATCTGGGTGACAACAAGGAACCGAGGAACCAGGAGTTACTTCAATTCAGCATGCTGCAGAATGGAGGATGGGATCAGGGAATGCAGCAATTTAAGGCTATTAGCTTCCAAGAATACCCATTTTGTGGGATAAGAAATCTTGCAATTAAAAATTGCACATGTGGAAGAAGGCTGGCCACCCTGAAGAGACTGGGCCACAAACACCTGTCCACTTTTATGTAGGACAACTGTGAATCTGTTCCTCTTCATTCAGAAAATAAAACAGTTTACTTGACTATGATAATCCTGGATACCAATACCAATTTAAGAGACCCTCCTTCCCTGTGCAGGGAGCTGGGGTGTCTCTAATCCATAGTCTCACCTGCAGGAATTCACTCGCTGGCTGCTGGCACTTCCCCTCCAGCTCACTGATCAGGTGGTCAAGACGGGATATCTCTTCTGTGATTTTTGCAATATAGTTGTTCTGCCTCTTTAAAATGTCCTTGTTTATCTCATCCAGCTGGGCAAGCAGGAGTCGCTGTTTTTCCTCCACTAACTGGCGCACTTGCTGAAATTCGGACACAATCTCCTGCCTCTGGGTTTCTGTCTGTTTCTGCAATAAGCAAATGTGAAAGAAAGAAAGGGCGGTTGAGGAGCAGGAAGAGTCATGAAATTCAGCAAAGCCTTTTGTGTGCAGTGAGCAACATTTCATTCAGTCCCTGACAACTCAACACTTGGCACAGAAAGAGGAGATTTTTCTGTAGCCTCCCAGCTGGCCAAACTGTTCATAAAGGTTGGAGCTTTTTTTTTTTTTTTAATAAGTTTTCAGACTTAGCCCTCTGTCTCCTTTATTACTGGCCTCCTGAAAACCACATCCTTCCAATAACAGGAAAATTGACAAGAGGGAGAAGGAGTGACTCAGAATTGGATTGAAAGAGAAAGGCAATGACACAAAAACATCTGCCAGGAGTCAGTGATTAGAACTGGTCAGGAATTTTTCATCTAATCATTTTAGTTGTTGTTGTTGAAAAATGTAGAGTTATCAAACCCAAAACTGTTGTGACACAGAGTCAGATGTGACAGATTTCCCAACTCAGACAAATTCCAAATTGTCAATACTTTGTTTTGACTTTTTAGATTGAAGAAATCTGGTTTAAAATGACTTTTCATTTTAAATTTAAGCTAATTTAGATTGAGGGTTATTTAAAAAAATGGGGGAAAAGGTCAAAATTAAAATGAAATGTTTCAAAATTACTGAGTCAAAACACATTTGATTGACCCAAAATGGGAAAAAACATTTTTTGGTTCATGATCAACTCCTCCCCGTCCCTCCCAGTGCCTCCTGCATGCTAGGGAACAGCTGTTCAACAGTGTGCAGGCGGGGCCGGGAGAGGAGTGGGGATGGGTGAGCTTGGGGGAGGGGGTAGAAAGAAGCAGGGAAGATGAGGGGCAGGGGTGAAAAGGGAGTGGGAAGAGATGGGGTGGGAGTGTGGCCTTGGGGTAAGGGTGGAGTGGGGGCAGGGCCTGGGACTGAGAGGGGGGCTTGGGAGTCCACGAAAATTTTTAAAGAAAATTAGGGTCCTCGAGTTGCCAAAGTGTGAGAACTGCTGCATCAGTGAGTAACAAGAGCACTTACTAGCAGCTTCTGGGTTTTCATTTCCCCACTCCGTTTAAAACCCAGAACCTCATCTCGCTCTTGCTTCAAAAACTCCAGTTGTCTCTGAATGTGAGCCTAGGGACAGAAAAAGTTATCTTGCTTTGGTTGCATTTTAGGTTCCCTTGTTTCCAGTTTTATTTATATTTTCAAGGGCAGCTCACATCAGTAACAACAATTTTGATACATTAGCAAAAAGTGGATAAAAATGGCAAATGAAGCTGGCCTACTGGCATGTTCAGCAAAGTCCATACAATGTTATAGAACTCAAGAGTATGCAAAAAATATATAGGTTGAGATTTTGAAAGCAGTGCAAGGGACACAAGGCTACATTCCCAGGGCGGACTTAGGTATTGCAATTCTGAGCATTGTAGCACCTAACTTTTAGATATCTAGAAAGCTAGTGGACTCCACAAACTCCACATGATCCCTACACAATGCATGGGGAAAGACAGGCACCTAAGCATGGGATTCACAAAAGCCAGCATGCTAGGCAGGGAAGCACCTAAGGTAGCCAATGGGAGATGCCAAGGAAGGGGTGTATCCTAAGCTCCACCTCTCTCAGGGATTTCAGTGCCTAAGCCTTGGACTACACTACAAATTTCTATCAGTATAACTGCGTCACTCAGGGCTGTCAAAAATCCACACCCTGAGTGACGCAGTTACACTGACCAAACTCCCACTGTACACAGCACTACGTTGATGAGAGGGCTTCTCCCATTGATGCAGTTATGGCCCCTCAGGGATGTAGAGTGCTCTCTCCTTTGGGAGAAGCTCTCCTGTTGGCGTAGGTAGAGTCTTCACTAAGTGCTACAGAGGCGCAGCTGCACCACTGCAGTGCTCCAAGTGTAGACAAGCCCTGAGGCCCAGGTGCCTGAAGGCACCTCCCTCTGCCTAGGATTCTCAGCAGCAAGCCCTCTTTTGCAGTCAGGCACGTAAGCTGATTCTTGCAAGAATAGTGGTAGTGCCTGCTTCACTCCTCACTAAACACCTGAGAGGGAAGAGGACAATGCCATCCCTTCTAAACTCATAGGCTGCCATTTCTTACTAAAAATTGCATATCCGCTCAGTTAATCAATTGGCACTTTTTATCAGTTGAGTTCACAAGTTTGGTGGGGAAACTCATCTGCAGCCTTAGCCTGGAATCGTCTGCCTAATTTGAGGACGTGGGGCTGGTCTACACTGCAAAGTATGGTTGACTTAACTATGCTGTTCTATTGACCTAGCTACCCTCCCTCAGGGAGGTAGATTTACAAGAGCTCCTTCCACCACTACAGGAAGTGTCCACACTACAGCAGCACAGCTGTGTCACTTCGCGATTCTCGTGCTGACATAACTTTGCTCTGTGCAGTAGCTTCCTCTTTGCAGCTCTGAAGGTGACACCATTACTTAAATTGTCCTTAAGAGCTTGTGGATCAAACCTCACTTTACACTGAACAACTTCAATTCTCTAGAGAGGTTCCCCTCCCCGCCACACAGACCAGTGAGAAATGGATTGGAAAGGGCTCCAACTTCCGAAAGATGTTTTCCACTATCATACACCTCTGAATCCTACACTTTCTGCCTATTTTGCCACTTTACAGTACAACTTTCCCTTTTATAGCATCGTTTGCAAATACAGTGCAGTTGGGGGACAGTAACCATCAGAGCAAAGGAAGAGAAATATGTGTGCAAAAAATCCAGAGCTACAGAGATTTCTTACCTTGTAATTTTGGGCAGCTTCTTCTATGGGAACCACAGTATGAGCTTTGTGATCCCAGGAGTCTCTGCAGATCGAACAAATTAGATTTTCATCCTCTTCACAGAAGAGTTTCAGAGCCTCCTGGTGTTTCTCACACTCTCTCTCACCTCCTGAATCTTTTGTTGTCTGTAAACTCAGCTGTTTGGCTATTTCCACAACATTTGCCAGCACTCTGTTTGGCCTGAAGTTTCTGTGCTGAACAATTTTCCTGCACTGAGGGCAGGAGAAGTTTTTATCTGACTTCCTCCAGTACTGGCTGATGCAGGCTCGGCAGAAATTGTGCCCACAGCGTATAGACACTGGATCTTCAAAATAGTCCAGACAGATGGAACAAGTAGCTTCATCTTTGAGGCTTTCGACGGGGTTCTCTGCAGCCATAGCTCCCCAGTACAGTGTAACAAGGTAACATTCAATTTCCTGTGCTCAAAAATATGTCCCTCCTACAGCAGCAACTGGGTGTTTCCCTTCCTGGAACTGACTCATGTTTATTTTGCTGAATCCAGTGGGAAAAAATTTAGCTGTGTCTGACTACAGACATGTTATTACAGTCACATCCAAAACCATGGCTAAGCTGGAGTTAAACTGGATCACTTACTTTTTTGATCAGTTACTTATTAGAAATACTTGGAGAATTTGCTCAGGCATGCTATACAAGTATGCAAATACTCTGCTGCTAACCCAATTAGGCATAATACTGTCCCATCCCCCACTAGCCTTACTTGGAGTACTTTGTATGTAAAAAGAGGAGAAAAAGTTGTTGGAGTTACTGAACAGGACCAAAATCAGACATCTGAAATCAACACAGTGCAGCTGACCAGAAAATGGAATTTCTCTTCTGTGGGAAATTCTCATTCTTCAAAATTTGTGTTTGTTTCACAGTGGGACAAAAATCAATGCTTTGACATTTTCAGTCAAAATGAAACATTTTTGATATCTTCAAACCAAAGCTTGTTTTTTTTAAGTCAACTTGAAATAAAACATTTCATTTCAAATGTCAATTAAAAACCAAACATTCTATTTTGAATTATTTCCACTTAAAATTACATTAAGTGGAAATATCAATTTAAAAAATAATCATTTTGAATTAGCATTTTGAATCAAACAAATAATTTCCAAATGTTGATACTGAGCTCAACTCAGATATGTTTAGTTATGATTATAATTTAGTATTTATATTACTATAGCATCAGTGTATGAAAATGCATTTTTTGATCTCTGAAACTATTCTCTGAATTCAGGTTGTACACGATGAACAATTCAGCTGAAAAAGAAAAGAATAAAATAACAAGAGTCTAAATGTTTTGTTTGGACCATTTCAAGGTAGTTTGTTCCAACTTTTTTCATTTTGAAATATTGTTACAATTTCAAATTTGGCCAATTAAAAAAAAATGAAAAACACCTGGAACAGTCAAAATCAAAATGAAAAACTAAAAACAAAACATACAAACAAACAAAATTGAATCTGATTCAAAGAGTTTCAGTTGATTCAAAACATTTTATTGCTGAGCTTTTCAATTTCACAAAAAAGATTCTAAAGGAAAATGTTTCAGTTTGAATCAAACAGTTATTTTCCCCAGAATTTTTGGGTCAGCCCCTGAACCAAAAAAACCCCATTATTCACTCAGCTTTGGTCTGCAGTATCTGGGCCACAAATACGAGTGCTGTCTAAAAAATGAGAACATTTTTCATGAAAAAGATTCTCTCCAAGAATTTCAGCTGGTTTTAAAAACAGTGGAAAGAAAATAACTTTAAACATTTTATTGACAGTAAATAAATGTGAGGTTTCAAATGATTGTACACTAAGTGGTCCCACTCTGAACTGACAATGTAATGACCAGGTGGCATGGGAGGCAGGTGAACTGGCTACTGGGGGAAGTTAGCTCCCGGCCCCACCACTTCTGCCCGAGGCCTCGCCCCTCTGCCTCCCATCCCCCTCCCCTGCTGGAGCCCAGAGCACCTCCACTACAACTGCAATGCCCCCAACCCCAGCCCCGGAGTGCCAGGCGGTGCAGCCGTGGCCTGAGTGCACCCAACCCCAGCCCTAGGTCTTGCAAACACCAGTCCCAACCGTCCTCAGTTCCAGGCACGGAAGAGCAGAAACTGGAAGCAGGCAGGAGGGGGCCATGCTGAGCTGCTTGGGGAGGCTCAGCCTCCCCTGCCCTATTATACCCAGCCCCAGTGGGATATTTTACCAGCCATTTCAAGGACACAGTGAGAGCCGTCATTCCAGACCCATCCAGAATCAGGGGTGGATTCTCTCCTCAATGAAAGAGGCCAGTGGGAAAGTGCAGCTGGGGGCCTGGTTATCAGTATCAAAAAATGTCACTTGTCCATCTTCATAGTCCAGATTAATCTCAATCTTCCTGAATCATATTCAAGATCTGGAGGGGGAAGGGCTGATAGTACTGAATGACCTCCACTCAGCTCCAAAGTCCTGATCCTCCCTTTAGGAACTCTCTGGCAGCATCCATGTTTAAATCTCTGTTACCCTGGCCCTCCCAGTATTGTCTCCCTGAGGTGATTCCTTCACAGCCCAGCACACAGGGAACAGAATCAAATCTCTCAGGATTGTCAGGTACAAATTTTGCAATGTTTCCATCCATGTTATACTTTTCTGATTCACAGACAGGTTGAGTTCATGACTCACTGTGCTTGGATCCAGAGTCACATTTGCTGGGGAGGGAGAATCAGCATATGGGGCAGAGCTCAGTCCTGGGGGAGGCTGGGACTATTTCTTACACTCCCCAGCATCCACATTCTGGCTGGGACAGTCCTGGGTCCCAGGGAGCTGCCTCTCTGTCCTGGTTGCCTGAGGGTATGTCTACACTACGAGATTATTCTGATTTTACAAAAACCGGTTTTTTAAAACAGATTGTATAAAGTCGAGTGCACGCGGCCACACTAAGCACAGTAATTCGGTGGTGTGCATCCATGTACCGAGGCTAGCATCGATTTCTGGAGGGTTGCACTGTGGGTAGCTATCCCATAGCTATCCCATAGTTCCCTCAGTCTCATTCACCCATTGGAATGCTGGGTTGAGACCCTAGTGCTTGATGGGGCAAAAAACATTGCTGCTGGTGCTTCTGGGTACAGCCCAGGGGTGGCTCTAGACATTTCGCCGCCTGAAGCAGGGTGGCATGCCGCAGGAGGCGCTCTGCCGGTCACCGGTCCTGCGGCTCTGGTGGACCTCCCGCAGGCGTGCCTGCGGAGGGTCCACTGGTCCTGCGGCTCCACTGAAGCCGTGCAGGACCAGCGGACCCTCCGCAGGCACGCCTGTGAGAGGTCCACCGAGCCACCTGCTGCCCTCCTGGTGACCGGCAGAGCACCCCCCGTGGCATGCTGCCCCAAGCACACGCTTGGTGTGCTGGGGTCTGGAGCCGCCCCTGGTACAGCCTCACCCCTCCCTCCATGAAAGCAGCAGCAGACAACCGTTTCGCGCCTTTTTTCCTGGGTGAACTGTGCAGACGCCATACCACAACAAGCATGGACCTCAAGACTGCTGAGCTCAAGACAGCAATCATGGACATTTTAAACACCTCGAGCATTCTCGTGCAGTCTATGCTGAACGGGAACCTGCAAAGCCAGGCGAGGAGGAGGTGGCTACGGCAGAGCGGCAACGAGAGTGATGAGGACATGGACACAGAATTCTCTCAAACTGCAGGCTCCTATGCTTTGGAGATCCTGCTGGTAATGGGGCAGGTTTTAGCCATTGAATGCTGATTTTGGGCCCGGGAAACAGGCACAGACTGATGGGACTGCGTAATGTTGCAGGTGTGAGACGATTCCTAGTGGCTGCGAAACTGTCGCATGTGTAAGGGCACTTTCATGGAACTTTGTGACTTGCTTTCCCCTGCCCTGAAACACCAGAATACCAAGATGAGAGCAGCCCTCACAGTTGAGAAGCGAGTGGCGATAGCCCTCTGGAAGCTTGCAACGCCCCCCCAAAGAAAAAAAAAATAACCAAAACAGTTAACCGGTCAGTCGGGAATCAAGTTGGAGTGGGCAAATCTACTGTGGGGGCTGCTGTGGTGCAAGTGGCCAAAGCAATCACTAAGCTGCTGCTAGCTATGAAAGTTGTGATCTCGGGAAATGGGCAGGTCATAGTGGATGGCTTTGCTGCAATGGGATTCCCTAACTGTGGTGGGTGATAGATGGAACTCATATCCCTATTCTGGCACGCAGAGCACCAGGGCACCCAGTACATAAACCGCAAGGGGTACTTTTCCATAGTGTTGCAAGCACTGGTGGACCTCACAAGGGAACGTTGCACACAACATCCGGACGGATGGCCGGGAAGGGGTTTCATGCACGACTCGCGTCTTCAGGAACACTACTCTGTTTAAATGGCTGTAGCAAGGAATTACTTCCCAGACCAGAAAATAACAGTTGGGGATGTTGAAATGCCTGTAGTTATCCTGGGGGACCCAGCCTACCCTTTGATACCATGGCTCATGAAGCCATACACACAGCGGCCTGGACAGTAGTCATGAGCTGTTCAACTACAGGCTGAGCAAATGCAGGATGGTGTAGAATGTGCATTTGGCCGTTTAAAGGCACGCTGGTGCCCATTACTGACTCGCTCAGACCTCAGCCAAACCAATGTCTCCATTGTTATTGTGCTTGCTGTGTGCTCCACAATCTCTGTGAAAGTAGGGAGGAACCTTTATGGAGGGTGGGAGGCTGAGGCAAAACACCTGGCCGCTGATTATGCACAGCCCAGACACCAGGGCGATAGAAGAGCACACCAGGAAGTGGTGCGCATCAGAGAAGCTTTGAAAACCAGTTCATCACTGGCCAGGGAACAGATGGTGACTGCTGTGTTTGTTTCTCCTTGATGAACCACCCTCCTTGACTGACTCATTCCTATAATCCACTCATCCACCCACTCTTCGATCAGCAAAGCTTGCTTTCTAAGGAAATAAAGTCACTCTCGTTTAAAAATCATGTATTTTTATTACTTAATTATAAAAAGAGGGAGAGAACTGACAAGGTAGCCCAGGGGTGGGTTTGGGAGGAGGATAGGAGGAAAGGAAAAGGCCACTAAAAAATTTTCATAATAATGAGAGCTTTTGGTTGGGCTGTCCACTGGGGTGGAGTGGCAGGTGCACGAGCCTCCCCCACAAGTTCTTACTGCATCGTGGGGTGAGGAGGCTAAGGAAGAACATGGTGAGTTGGGTAGGTGTGGCTATTAACAGGGCTGCAGCAGACGCAAGCTCTACCATCCTTGCTGCCATTTCTCTGTGATACCAGGCTCCACCATATGCCAGAGCATGTCAATTTGGATCATGCAGCAGTCCCGAGTTGCATCGCTGCGCTCGTCTGATCTTCCTGCCGTCACCTCTCATCTCGAGCTTCTCTCCTCTCGGCATCTCTTCCTGTCCTCACAGTGGTCCCTCCTGTCCTCAGGTTGGTCCTTCTTGTCCTTACGGTCACGGCATGTTTCCTGTACTTTGATACACGTCCTTCCCCCTCATTCAGATGACTCTTTCATTGCAGGTTACTTTATGATTTCAAAACATTTCCTCTCTACAAGTCTTGTTTTTCCGCCGCCTTATCGGAGATAGGCCTTTGGGACGGAGTAGGGAGGCTTGAAAATTGCAGCTGCAGAAGGAGGGAAAAAAGGGAGAGAATATTAAGAAAAGATACATTTACAGACAATGGTTATACTCTTTCACGGTGAACACACTATTTACCTTACATAGCACATGTGTTTTCAACTACAAGGTCACATTTTGCATCTTAATTGAGTGCCTGCAGCTTTGGTGTTAGAGATCACAGACGCAGGTCAGGACATTAGAATTCAGCTGCATGCAGGCATGGTAAGCCATTGGCTTTCTTCTTCTGCGCCTTTCATATATCCAGCACCCTCCTTTCCCAAACAGCAAGCAAAGCCCGTTGAGTGCGCTTGCTTTTCTGTTAACATGCAGCAGCAGATAACCACTGCAACCCCCCCTTACCAATCTCGTGTGTGATCATCGCTTGTATACCCCTACCCCTCCGCACGCGTGGCTGGTATCATGGAAGTCATTGCGAAACACCCCTCCTTTCCCCACCACCTTTGCGGTCGTCGTGTGGCGCTGAGGGTAGCAGGAGATCCCTGCTAGCCAATACGTGTGAAAGCTCAGCACCAATCGCCCCCCACCTTCCCTCCGCTTGGCTACCTGCAAAGGAAGGATTTCTTTAAAGCCACACGCAAACGGCCCAGTAGGAATGGCCATTCTCTGTCCTCCTTAATAATTAAATTCCTGAATTTCAACCGGTTACCATAAACGATATCACTCTCCTGAGGATAACACAGCTAGATAAAGGATGGATGTTGCTTGAATGCCAGCAAACACCGGGACCATACGCAGCTAGGCTTTGTCATGCAATGATACCAGATACTTGCTACATGCATGGCATGGTCAAGTGTACTACTATGGAGGACGAAATAAAGCAGCGCTGCCAGAAACCTTCTGCAAAGGCTTTTGGAGTACCTCAGGAGAGCTTCATGGAGATGTCCCTGGAGGATTCTGCTCCATCCCCAGACATGTTAACCAGACTTTTCCAGTAACTGTACTGGCCGCGAATGAATCCCAATCCTCAGGCAAATTAATCATTAAAAACGCTTGGTTTTAAACCATGGTTTATATTTTCAAGGTACGCTCACCAGAAGTCCTTCCATGACTTCATTGTCTGGGATAGTGGCTTGGGAAAGCTGGGAGGGTATTCTGTCAGGGTGAGAAAAAGCTCCTGGCTGTTGGGAGAATGGAGTGTTGTGTGCTCTCTGCAAGCTCGTCCTCCTCTTTCTCCTCCTCATCTTCCCCATCTGCAGATCCTCAGCCATGGCTGAGATTACCACCCCACCTCAGAATCCACGGACAGGGGTGGGGTAGTGGTGGCGGACCCCCCTAGAATTGCATGCAGCTCAGCGTAGAAGCGGCATGTTGCGGCCCTGCCCCGGACTTTCCGTTTGCTTCTTTGGTTTTCTGGTAGGCTTGTCTGAGCTCCTTACACTTTCACATGGCACTGTACTGAGTCTATGTTGTGGCCTCTCTCTCCATCATGGCTTGGAAATTTTTTCAATAGTTTTTCATTTCGTCTTTTGGAATGGAGTTCTGTTAGCACGGAATCCTCTCCCATACAGTAAGCGATCAGATCAGTATGTCCCGTCAGTCCATGCTGGAGCTCTTTTTCGATTCTCAGGCGACTACATGTTGTACTGTGCTGATAAGCTCTGCGGGTCACCACTACTGCTGGTGAGTCTCTCACGCTGGGCAAACAGGAAATGAAATTCAAAAGTTCGCGGGGCTTCCCTGTCTACCTGGCCAGTGCATCCGACTCCAGATTGCTTGTCCAGAGTGGTCAAAATGGTGCACTGTGGGATACCATGCTCAGGCACAGGAGTGTCCAGAGTTAGGGGCCATACCTGATATTTTGCGAGACTTCAAGCCAACTTCACGGCTCTTAATTCCGACATGGGCAATTGATCCGCTTCTGTATTCTCGTAGCGCCTTGTAACCTCTGGCCCCTCATCGGGGAGGAATACAGATATCGATATTAAGAGCCCTTTATATCGAAGTAACGGGCTTTGTTGTGTGGACAGGTACAGGGTTAATTTGGTTTAATGCTGCTAAATTCGGTATAAACGCGTAGTGTAGACCAGGCCTGAGACTAATTCCACTGCAGTTCCTCCACTTGGCTGCTGAGGGCACTATTGTGGCTGGGCCTTTCTGCCTCCTCCCCTGCTGCATCTCTCTGCTCTCTCTGCTGGGGCTGCCCCATTCCCAGAGGCACAGCTGTGGCAACTGCTGGCTGCAGGTATCTATAGTTAAAGCCACCAGTGCTCTATCCCAGCCAAAGAGAACAGTGGAAGATGTGGAACAGGAGATAGCCTCTCCTGAGCCTAGGAAGAACCATTAATAGGACCCTTCCCAACCCAAGGCAAAGGGTGCAAGAGGTGGCAGCAGTGGAGGGAAAGTCTCTACCTAATCCAGAAACAGGGCAAAGCATCAAGAAAAGAGCCCCCATCAGCCCAAGGGAAAGGGATGAGGCAGCCCTGAGGGGAGACCTCTCCATTCATATCTCTGAATTTAATATTTCAGGCATGCAGAAATATTCACAAGAATCCACCTGCTCAGAGTTAAAAGTGTTTGGATGTTTGGCAGCGAGAAGGTTTCTGTTTACTGGTGTGTGTGTATCCCAGAACCGGTTAGATGCCACTGGACAGCTGTAAGGGGAATCCAAGCATCTGAACCCCAAGATCCCCAGACAGTTCAAGCCTCTGGGACCAGAACAGAGCCAATACATTGCCCAAATCTTGGGGTCCCTAGGCACATCTCTAGCCCCTTATCCTGAGATCTGGAACCTGCTGCCTAGCCCTTTGGTGCAAACCCTTCAGACTCCTTCATGCTTAAACATACCATCTCCTAGCACAGGCATAGTTTGGCTGCTATATTTGGGGAGGGGGCAAAGCATCTGCACGCATGCATGCAGGCATGCACACTGAAGCCAGTTCTCTTTGTTCACTGGCTCTGACCCCACACTAGGATTGGCACCTGGGCTGCTGATGCTGGGGGGGCTGGGCCGGCTTAAGGGTGGAGCCCCAGCTACTGCTGGCCGCCACTCCAGCACCAGCATCTGCAGCGATATCACTGATCTAGTGCTGCTGCAGCTGTCTCCCTCCTGGGGCTGCTGTCGCTGCCAAGGGGATGCCACATGCCAGACTCCAGCTTCCCCCTACCCATTCCCATATCCCCTTCTCTTCCCCATTCCCTTCCCCTTTCTCTCCCCACTATCTCATGCCACCTGTAATGGGGTCTACAACAAACCCCATATGGAGCAGAGGCAGAGGGGGGAAGGGATTCTCTCCTCCCTACACGTAAGCAGTCTAGAGTGACCAGATGTCCCAGTTTATAGGGACAGTCCCGATATTCAGGGCTTTTTATTTTATAGGCGTCTATTACCCCCCACCCCTTGTCCTAGTTTTTCCCACTTGCTATCTGGTCACCCTAACGCAGCCTGACCACACCCCCACGCAGATGCCTCAACTGCCAATCATGGATGCAGGCACCCAGAGCTGCAACCAATAAAGGGAACAAGGCCAGCTATAAAAGGGAAGAACTCAGCAAGGACAAGAAGACCTGGGATGGAAAAGTGGGTGATATCTCTGTACCAGGCTGCCTCTAGAAACACAGTGCAAAGACACTGAGGTAGACTACTAGGCCTAACTAGAAACTGGGGACCAAGAACTGTCCAGCTTAGGGGCTAACTAAAGAAAGCTAGTTGGGGGCAAGTGAAGACCCCCTGAAGAACCAAATCAAGGACTGGTACCACCACCCTTAGCACCTGACTCTGCATGGACTGGCCTAGTGGTTGTAGGGAGTGTCAGCGAGATGATTATGAGATGTGTGGGTCTGTCTATCTGTTTCTCTTTCCCAGGTTGCTGCTGCAGAGAAAAAGGATTGCCCAATAGTTAAGATACTCAGTTACCTTGAGCAGATCCAGGTTCAATTCCCTGCTCTGTGTGAACTTGGATAAGTCATTTATTCTGTCTGGGTCTGACTTTCCCCTTTCTAAACTGGGAGTAACAGCCCTTCTCCATCTCACAGCAGTATGACTTGGCTAAGCAAATTGAAGTTTGTGAAGTGCTCAGGTAGTGCAGTGATGAGGTCAGATAAGGACCTGCAATAGCTAGAAGTGCCGCTATTTCCTGTCCACATCAAATCACAAAACGTCACATTGGGGTGGTTGCAAACATCTGTGATTTCACACTGACTCTTTCAATAGCTGGTGTTTCTCTTAATGCCCCAGCTCCTGGAATCCTGTGACTACATGACAATCTCAGCTCTCACTTTAACAAAGGTAAGTTTCTTGCTGTCATGGCTGAGTAGAAAAGCTTGAAAACATGACCAAAGTGAATCCTGAATGCTCAGAAACAAACAAACAAAAAGTCCAGAATGTAATTTTTTAGAAGAAAAATCCCTCATGTGTTTTTTCAGCCAGCCTCATGATTTTTGATTACATGGTGCTGACAACACTGCATTGGCAGTGATCAGTTTGTTTTCAGGGCAATGTTCTCCAGCTAAGGCTCCAATGACCTAAATATAAAAACAAACATTCTCCTTTATCGTGTTAGTTCACCCTCACTGAAGGGGGGCTGTGCTCATTTGTTACTGGGGGTGCCCAGCCCAGCTCCATGGGCATTCTCATAGCTTGCCATCTCTGCCTACTTCCCTTTCTATTAACTGTGCTGTTTTAATTAATGATGGCATTAAATTAGGGGGCTTTCCATGGGTAGCAGATAGAGATTTAATGCCTGAATCCTCAGTGGAACAATATTGTGAACCCCAAACTTTTAAAAATCATGAGTCAGGACACTCAAAATGACTCATTCCTTTAAAATCATGAGACTTAAAAATAAAAATGATGATGATAAATGTTGGGTTCTTTCTATTCTCCCTGTGGCTTCCCAGACCTTTAGGCTGCACTCAAATCACATTTTTAACTTTTTCTCTGCAACCAAGAAAGCTAGAAACTTTCTTTGTTTAAAAAAATGACAGTCCAGAGTCTCACCTCATCACATGCTTCCAGGAGCTGGGGCTTTAACAAACACACAAATATCATGAGATGCATTATAGAATCATGAGTGTTGGTGACACTGCAGCCCCTTTACCCTGAGCCAGAGCAGCCTTAGAATAAATGAGAATCAGGCCTTTGAAACATTGATTCCAGCTTAACCAAATTTTTGGCCTGTGAATTTAATATCACTAGACTTGAAAGGATTAGATTTTATCAGTAGATGTCTCTAAATATTGATTTCACTGTATGTACACACACCCCCACACACCGAAAAAATTTTCCATTGATAATAACTGAAAAATACAAATAGGCACAGTAAGAACAATGCAGCTTGATAACTTATTAGAGTTTGATTTAAGAATATTTACTTTGCACGTTTTGACATGTGATGTTGACAATTTCTATTTTAATGGTTCTAAAACTGGAACTTTTTGAATCTGCGTCTACACTTAAATAATTGTCTGACCAAAATATTGTCTGATCTCCCCCTACCCGCCTGCCCATAATTTCCCACAACTATAAAAATTTAAATAAATACAACTAGGAATGAAATGGTTAAAACCCATATTTTTCTGCAACTGTGAAAGTTTAAATGAATAAATATAAAAATTGCTTCACAGTAAACATCTGTCAAAATTATTTATTTTAAAAAATGAATTTTGCAAAGCCTGAATATCCCACCTTAGATACACAGACCCTGCTGCTGCAAGACTGCACCAGAGCCCTAGTGGTACATTTTTCACAAAAGCCTCCAGGGCTGTGTTACCAGTGGGCTCCTTCCAGTTCAGCAAACAACACCAGTTCCAGGGGAGGAAACATGCAGTTGTTGCGGTAGGCGGGGCATATTTCTGAGCTCAGGAAACTGACTCTTAGTACACTGCCCAGGGGGAGCCATGGCTGCAGGGAACTCTGTGGAAAGTCTCCAGGATGAAGCTACTTGTCCCATCTGTCTGGAGTATTTCACAGAACCTGTCACTCTGGAGTGTGGCCACAATTTCTGCGGAGCCTGCGTCACCCAGTGCTGGGAGGGATCCAATACAGACGCCTCTTGCCCCCAGTGCAGAGAAACTGTGCAACAGAGAAACCTCAGGCCAAACAGGTAGCTGGCAAATGTCATAGAAATAGCCAAACGGATGAGTTTACAGGCAGCCAAAGGAGCAGAAAGGGAGAGGGTTTGTGGGAACACCAGGAGGTTCTGAAACTGTTCTGTGAAGAGGATGAAACGTCTGTCTGTGTGGTTTGCCATCTGTCCGGAGCTCACAGATCTCACACGGTGGTTCCTCTAGAGGAAGCTGCCCAGGAGTACAAGGTAGGGTATTGCTGTCAAGTTTAACGGGTAGTAACTTTGGATTTTAATTACAGATTAATTTTACTGAAAGTTACCTGGCACAGCTGTGACTGCACCATTCAGCTCTATAAAGCCTTCATTGTATCAGAGATGCTTTAACAAAATAAATGATGTGGCAGTGGGGCAAGGAAGGCAAAAAATGAAATCTTTAAAGATAGCTGACGTGGGAAACTTTTCTCTGAGATGCTGAATGCTTTTCAAACCCACCTCCCACTGCTGAAATAAGGGACCTTTTTACAGAATGGATAGTGTTAAATGATCAGTGAGGTTTAAATTACAAGAGTTGCCTTCAGACTGGAGGAGGGGAAGTTACAAGCTGCTGTTACTGATTTGTTTCATAGAATTTATTATTACTTTTATCTGCATCACAGCAGCCCTTACAGACCCCAAATGAGATCTGGATTCTGCACAAAACAGTGACAGACAATCCCTTCTCTGAGCAGTTTAGAGTCTAAACAGCCAAGACAAAGGGTGGGAGGGAAACTGAAGCACAGAGAGAGGCAGTGACTTGCCCAGGCCACCCAGAATGTCAGTGCCTGAGCTCAGAATAGAGTCCATGTCTCCCTAGGCCCCGTCCAGGGCACTAACTACTAGGCCATGCTGCCACCTCAGCATCAGCCTCCAGTGAAGTAGTGTGTCCATTAGGAGGAAAAGGCACCGTGGTAAAGGTCCCAGGCCTAGCAGGGAGATGAGGTTTCCCACTGGGATTCTGAACTCCTGTGTTGCTCCCAAGGGGGTTAAACTTGGATGCCAGCGTGCACTAGAGGAGGTCACTGTGTTAAATGCTGTGTGGGACCCCGAGCAGCTTGAGTCCACACACAAAAGGACTCCAGACAATGCAAGTCCATACCAAATACCATGTGGATTACACTGGACCATAGCAAACCTAACCCCTGTTGTTGATCTGAACTGTTTTATTATGCATGTTGGCAAGAACCAGTCAAACTGATTCTGTTTAGTCCCACCAAACTGTCTTTTCAGATCTCCCAGAATCCACTGCTTCCGGAATCTTTACCAGGGAATGGGACAGTAGGGTACCTACCCAGAGGTCATTGCTATGTAAAGGGTTTAGGACAGCTATAGTGCAAATCCCAAACGTTCTTAACACAAATCAGCCCATCTAATTAGGGTGGCCATTGACACACCCCCAGAATACAGGACATCCCCACACCTGCCTACACGGGCCCACCCCCAGCTGCATCTGTCGGCTTGCATGGGCCCACTGCTGTCTTTGTCAGCTCACCCCTACGGCGTCCTCCTGTGTCCTCAGTCTCCTCCTCTCTCTCATTTTCACTGGACAAAGCCACATCCAGTGCTGAGTCCCTGTCAGTCAGGGATAGTGCTCCACAAAACTGGGACTGTGCAGCTTCAAACCAGACTAATGGCTTCCCTATGTCTAATGGGATTTGCCCTGGTGCTTAGACCAGTTCTATCCAACCAGTGCAATCCCTGAGGTTCAGAGCTGAAATTCAGTGGGAGTTGGGCTCCTTTGAGAATCACCACCCATATTTAAAGCCCTGGTGGTTTCTGGGATTTGTATTAGTTTGTTAGTTAAACCTTCTCAAAAAACAGGTTTATTAATTCACCCCCATGTGACTCCAGTTTCTTGTTATGCACTATGCTACTAATCAATTCATAAATACCAATAAAGCTTGGTTATAACTGAGATCTCTCTAATCACTAAAAAGACTGAACCTGAATCGGTAACATAAGAACGGCAATATTGGGTCAGATCAAAGTTCCATCTAGCCCAGTATCCTGTCTTCCAACAATGGCCAATGCCAGGTGACCCAGAGGGAGTAAACATAACATGTAGTCATCAAGTGATCCATCCCCTATCGTCCATTCACAGCTTCTGGCAAACAGAGGCTAGGGACACCATCCCTGCCCATCCTGGCTAATAGCCACTGTGGCAAAGCACCTGCTTCTGCTCAGCTGGCTTAGTCCCTTTTTGCCTCGGAGACACAGGCTTGGGCAAAGCAAAGTCCTTCCAGGTCGCGCAGGGTCTGGCTGGTCCTTTCCTCAGTCAGTCCTTTGTGCTGGTTTTCTCCCCTTCTGGGGACAGAGTGCAGTCTTTCCTGCTGGAAGAGTTCAGAGTCTTGCTGCACCTATTCGCTGGCAGCTTCTCTGCTTCTCTCACTCCCCCCCTGCTTAGGCACTAAAACCACGGGACTGGACCATTGACTATGAGATTCTTCGATGACTCCTAAGCCCAGCATCTTCCTGACCTCTTTCCTAATCTCTTCTCTCTTGGCCTCCAGGATCCGGTATGGCTTGACATTCACCTTCACTCCAGGCTCTGTGAAGAGGTGATGGTGAACCTCAGTAGTCTGCCTGGCTTTTCCGAGAACACATCTTGGTTGCATTTGATCAGTCTGATCACTTCTGATCGTTGTTCCGGAGTCAACTCCGGGGATATTCCCACCAGGTCAGGCTGATTGCCTTTAGGGGATGGTGCCCCCAGCACAACCCACCGGAGCTTCTCTATCCTACCAAGGTTTCAGCAGATTTATATGGTAGATCTGCTCCAGCTTCCGGCGACCTGGCTGTCAGATCTTATAGTCAACTTCTCCTATAGCTTCTATTACCTCGTACCCTTGCCACCTGGCCAGGAGCTTGCTCTCCGCTATGGGTATGAGCACCATCACCCGGTCCCCTACCTGGAACTTCCGGGTCATTGCTTGATGATTGTAGTACGTCCATTGTGCCCCTTTGGCCTTCTCCATGTATTTGCACACAAGGGGGGCGACTCGGGCTATTCGGCCTTTCATCTGCAGCACATGTTCCACAACGTTTCTCCCCGGGTTTGGCTGTTCTTCCCAGTCTTCTTTAGCCAGGTCCAGTATGCCCCTGCGGTGTTGACCATATAACAGCTCGAAGGGGGAGAATCCAGTGGAAGCCTGAGGAACCTACCATACGGCAAACAGTACATAAGGCAGCAGGGCGTCCCAGTCTTTCCCGTCACGACTAATCACTTTCCGTAACATGTTTTTCAGTGTCCTATTAAAAGGTTCGACGAGGCCATCGGTCTGGGGATGGTAGACCGATTTTCTAAAGGTCCGTATGTGGAGCATGGTACATAGGTCCTTCATCAGTTTAGACACAAAGGGGGTCCCTTGGTCTGTCAGGATCTCCTTAGGCATTCCAACTCTGGAAGAAATCTGGACTAATTCTTTGGCTATAGTCTTGGACATGGTATTCTGTAGGGGAATGGCCTTGGGGTATTGGGTGGCATAATCTAGTACTACCAGGATGTACTGATGGCCCCGGTTAGACTTCTCCAATCGCCCTACTATGTCCATAGCTATTCACTCAAATGGAACCTCGATAATTGGCAGAGGTACCAGAGGGCACTTAAGTATGGTCGGGGCCCATGTATTTGGCATTCCGGACAGGAGGTACAATATCGCCAGACGGCCGCATAAATGCCCGGCCAAAAAAACCTCCGTAGAATCCGATCGACTGTCTTATCTACCCCTAGATGGGCCCCGAACAGATGACTGTGGGCCAGATCCATTACAGCCCTCTGATGCTTCCAGGGGACCAAGAGTTGTTCTATGACTTGTTCTTGGACATGGACTACTCTATATAGCAGATCCTTCTTAATCATATAATATGGCCCTGGGCCCTTAACTCTCCCCTCCACTGGGACCCCATTTACCTCGACTACTTCCTTATGAATGTTGTGGTATATAGGATCATTGGCCTGATCCTGACCAAAACTCCCACATGTGGTCCCTATTTGTCCAAATTCGGGGGGGTCTAACTCCGTCTCCCCCTCGGGGAAAGCCTCTGGGGAACCAGGTCCAACGATAGGGTGGTTGGTGGCCGACTCACTCCTGCTGTCAGCTGAGCTCCTTCTTTCCCCTGCCAGCGTAGACTTCAGGTACTGGGTCAGGATACTTGTCCCCCTTTCTTTAATCCGCCTTCCATTCCCTCCACGTCTTCTTGGACTTCCCCAGCGAGGAGAACAAATTCTGGCTAAACTCATGGAAGGCAGGGGGAAGGTCACCTATCTGGGCCACACCTTGGGTTCCAGGGTCATTATTTTCTTCTACCTCGTCCCCGGGGAGTAGGCCATCAAAGTCACGCCTGATAAGGACAGGGTAGGGGAGTTTCGGAACTACTCCCACCATCAACTTAGTGGGGTTTCCAAGAACTTCTATGCTTACGGGGATGGTCAGATAATAGTTGACATCCCCATGCACCCAGGATATTCCCGAGCATTTGGCCTGGGATAGTTGACCCTGCCTGACCAGCTTCCCTGAGATTAATGTGATTGCACTTCCCAAGTCTATTAATGCTGTGGTCTCTATACCATTCATCTTAACGGGCCTAGTGTATCTATGAGGGACCATTGCAACCCTGACTAGACTTATTAGATCACATGGTCCCCCTATATCTCCCAGTTCACATTGCATAGGCTCTCCTAGATTTGGGCATTGGGCAGCAATATGCCCCAGTTCACCACAGGCATAACATCGGTACTCCGCTCAGGGAAGCCCCCTATTTTTCGGGCTGCTGGGATTTATCCCCCGAGTCTTTCTCCCCCAGTCCTCTAGTCTCTCCGGGACTGCTGGCAGCTATTCCACCTCCTTCCTCGCCTCTATTGTTCAGCCTGGTGCTAGGGCAAACCAGGGCTTCAGCACAGAGACTGGTCTCCGATTCTGGTGCCTTCCTTCCCTGGTGGTCCAAGAAAGTTCTTGGGCTGCTAAGTGTCTCTCTACGAGAGCAACTAGTTCATCATAAGAGGAGGGATTATTTTGGCGGACCCACCCTCATATGTCCTGCGGCAACCCCCTTATGTACCTGTCCAATACCAGGATCTCTACTACCTTCTCCGGCCCATGGACCTCGGGGCGGAGCCACTTCCGGGCGAGGTGTATCAAGTCAAATAATGGAACCTTGGTGCTTTGTCGTCCTGGTACTTCCACTCATGGAAGCACTGGGCCCTTATGTCCAGCGTCACGCCTGTTCTTGTCAGGATTTCCGCCTTCAGCTGGGGGTGATCCATAGCTGCTTCTGTGGTCATGTCAAAGTAGGCTTTCTGGGCCTCCCCACACAGGAATGGAGCCAGGAGGCCTGCCCACTGATCTTGGGACCAGGCCTCTCACAGTGCCGTCCTCTCGAATGCAAGGAGATGTGCCTCTATATCGTCGTCTGTTGTCATTTTCTGTAAATAGTTACTCGCCTGTAGCAGCCGGGTCCCCTGGGCCCCGTGCGTCAGTGTGGTCAGGGCTTTCAACTGGTTCACTACTTCATTCAGGGTGGCTTGATCTTGGGCCACCTGGCTCATCAGCAGCTGGTTTGTCTCCTGTTGGACACGTACTGACTCTTGCTGGGCTGCCACCTGTACTCTGGTAGCCTCTTGTTGAGCCGCACTGGCCTGTATCAACACCTTCACTACGTCCTCCATTTTTTTTTTTGTTTTTTTTTTGTGATTTTATCTTGCCCTGAGATGGCTTGCTACAGAGCCTCACTCACTACGACATTCTACTGCTGACACCATGTGTGGCAAAGTACCTGCTTCTTCTCAGCTGGCTCAGTCCCTTTTTGCCTCAGAGACACAGGCTTGGGCAAAGCAAAGTCCTTCCAGGTCGTGCAGGGTCTGGCTGATCCTTTCCTCAGTCAGTCCCTTGTGCTGGTTTTCTCCCCTTCTGGGAACAGAGTGCAGTCTTCCTTGCTGGAAGAGTTCAGAGTCTTGCTGCACCTACTCGCTGGCAGCTTCTTTGCTTCTCTCACTCCCTCCCTGCTTCCCTGCCAGGGTGGGTTTAAAAAGGTCTCCAGCAGTTGGGGCCAGCTGAACCTAATTAGTTCCCTGGTAACCCCTGCTCCAGCTGAAACTTATTTCTCCATGGCTCTCTCTCCTCAATAGATAGGGAGAGGCCTCTTAACCCCTCTGGGACTAATTACTACCCCTCCCTTGGTAGTTATTTGTCCTGGGTTTGCCACACCGTTGATGAACCTATTCTCCATGAATGTATCTAGTTCTTTTTTGACCCCTGTTATAATCTTGACCTTCACAACATCCTCTAGCAAGAGGTTCCACAGGTTGACTATGCATTGTGTGAAAAAATAGTTCCTTTCATTTGTTTTAAACCTGCTGCCTATTAACTTCATTTGGTGACCCCTAGTTCTTGTGTTATGAGGAGTAAATAACACTTCCTTATTTACTTTCTGCACACCAGTCATGATTTTATAGACCTCAGTCATTTAGTCATCTTTTTCCAAGCTGAAAAGTCCTAGTCTTATTAATCTCTCCTCATATGGCAGATGCTCCATGCCCCTCATCATTTTTGTTGCCCTTTTCTGAACCTTTTCTATTTCCAATATATCTTTTTTGAGATGGGGTGACGACATCGGCACACAGTATTCAAGATGTGGGCGTGCCGTTGATTTATATAGAGGCAATATGATATTTTATGTCTTATCATCTATCCCTTTCTTAATAATGCCCTACATTCTGTTTGATTTTTTGACTGCCGCTGCACATTGAGTGGATGTTTCCAGAGAACTACCCACAATGACTCCAAGATCTGTTTCTTGAGTGATAACAGCTAATTTAGACCCCATCATTTTATATGTGTAGTTGGATTATGTTTTCCAGTGTGCATTCCTTTCATTTATCAACATTGAATTTTATCATTTTGTTGCCCAGTCACCCAGTTTTGAGAGATCCTTTGGTAGCTTTTCTCAGTCTGCCTGGGACTTAACTATCTTGAGTAGTTTTGTATCATCTGCAAATTTTGCCACCTCACTGTTTACCCCTTTTTCCAGATCATTTATGAATGTGTTATATAGGACTGGGCCCAGTACAGACCTCTGGGGGACACCACTATTACTTCTCTTCATTCTGAAACTGAACACATTTTATTACTACTTGTTTCCTATCTTTTAACAGTACCATCCACGATAGGCACCTTCCCTCTTATCCCACTGACTGCTTACTATTGCTTAATAGCCTTTGGTGACGGTACCTTGTAAAGGCTTTCCTGAAAATTTCTAAATAAACTATATCCACTGGATCTCCCTTTTCCACATGCCTGTTGACCCTCAACTAAGAATTCTTAGTAGATTGGTGAGGCATGATTTCCCTTTATAAAAAATCATGTTGACTCTTCCCAACAAATTATATAATCTGTGTGTCTGGCAATTTTGTCTTACTATAGTTTCAATCAGTTTGCCCAGTACTGAAGTCAGGCTACCAATCCTGTTATTACCAGGGTTTCCTCAGTAGCCCTTTTCAAATCGCATCACATTTAAGCTATCCTCCATCATTTGGTACCGGAAGCTGATTAAATGATAGGTTACAGACTACAGTTAGTATCCTGCATTTCACATTGAGTCTTCAGAACTCTGGGTGAATACATCTGGTCTTGGTGACTGTCATAAATGGATAGTAGGTAAGGGTTAAGTTTCTTTTACCTGGAAAGGGTAACCAACACCTGACCAGAGGACCAATCAGAGAACTGGATTGTAAATCAGGGCGGGAATTTGTATACCAGGGGTCTTTTTTGTTTCTCGGCTATGAGTAAACAAGTTCCTCCTAACTCTCTCTTAATACTCTATAAAACAGATGGAGACAAAGGAAGCCAAAGTAAGTCGGCTATAGATTTTGTGGTGTATTCACATGTATGTGATTTGTTGGACTGGTTATTGGCTATCTTTAAATCAGACTGTTCCTTCATATCTTCTTATAAGCAAGAGCCTGTATTGAGTTTCTTAATGCAAGATTATTGTTTTATATTTTCTTTCTTTTTTTTTATATAAACTTTTCTTTAAACGTGTGGAAGTTTCTTTCCTAGGGAGGCAAAGGGAAGGGAAAAGCCAGGCTGTGGCTATTTCCTATTGCTTTCAGGAAAGAGCAGGCCCGGGGAAGGCAAAGCAAGCTGTTGGCATTTTGCATCTCAATTGTCCTGAGGGTAGAGAACGCTTATCTCTTGGGAAGCAGAGAACCGGTTTTCTGGGCAAGCCGAGGTAGGAAGGGAGAAGGGATTTTTTCCCCTGTTTAGCATCCAAGGGATTTGGAATCTGGGTGTCTCCCAAGGAAGGGTTGGGGACACCAGAGAGAGGAAAGGGGGATCAGGCCCCCATCAATCCTGATCTGTGCAGCGAGAATATCCAAGCTGGTAGTGAACTTGGGGGAGTTTCAGGTAAGCCCCCAAACTTTGGACGCTAAGGTCCAGGTTTGGGACAGGACCAGGCTTTGGACGCTAAGGTCCAGGTCTGGGACTGGGAGGCTAGATTACCACAGTGACTTATTACTGTTTAGTTATCAATTTGTTCCAAAACCTCCTCTAATGACACCTCAATCTGGGATAGTTCCTCAGATTAGTCACCTAAAAAGACTGGCTTAGGTTTGGGAATCTCTCTCACATCCTCAATCTTGAAGACAAGTCAAAGAATTCATTTAGGCCATGGCTACGCTTGCAGCTGTAGAGCACTTTGGGTTAAACTAGCCTTCGAAGAGCGCGCTACGGAAAGCCCTCCAGTCTGTCCACACTGACAGCTGCAAGTGCACTGGTGTGACCACATTTAAGGCATTTGCAGCGGCATTGGGAGCAGTGCATTATGGGCAGCTATCCCAGAATTCGAGTGGCTGCAACATGCTTTTCAAATGAGGGGGGTGGAGTGGAGTATGGTGTTTGTATGTGGGGGGAGAGAGAGAGTGGATTTTTGGAGTGCTGAGAGTGTGTCAGCATGCTGCTTAGAAGTTCAGATCCTCCTAGCCCCCCGCCTCTCTCACTGTCACTCACTCACTCAGTAAACATTTGCTTTGCCCGGTTGCAGATAAGCAGCTGCTGTCTGAAACAGAGCTCTGAAAAGGCACTTCCACATTCCTCAGCCGATTTCACAACAAAGAGAAGACAGGCCACTTGAGTTAAGGGGATTATGGGACATTTCCAGAGGTCAGTCAGACGGTTATAACTTAACTCCCCATTTACACTGGCCCTGGGGCGTCTCTGCCAATACGCAACAGACGTTATCCCTCTTGTGGAGGTGGAGTACCAGGAGCGCTCTAGCCAGGGAATCAGAGCGCTCTATGTGCCTTGCCAGTGTGGACAGGGAGTAAGGTAGAGCGCTCTGGGAGGCTTTATTGCGGTATAAAGTGCCAGTGTAGCCAAGCCCTTAGTTTCTCTGCAATGGCCTTATCATCCTTGAGTGCTCCTTTAGCATTTTGATTGTCCAGTGGTCCCACTGGTTGTTTAGCAGGCTTCCTGCTTCTTAAAAAAAAAATTGCTATTACTTTTTGAGTCTTTGGCTAGCTGTTCTTTGAATTCTTTTTTGGCCTTCCTAATTATATTTTTACACTTCATTTGCCAGTTTATGCTCCTTTCTATTGTCCTCACTAGGATTTAATTTCCACTTTTTAAAGGATGCCTTTTTGCCTCTCACTGTTTCTGTTACTTTGTGGTTTAGCCACGGTGGCACTTTTTTTGGTTCTCTTACTATGTTTTTTAATTTGGGGTATATGTTTAAGTTGAGCTTCTATTATGTTGTCTTTTAAAAGTTTCCATGCAGCTTGTCGGGATTTCATGTACTTTTTAATTTATGTTTAACTAACCTCCTCATTTTTGTGTTGTTCTCCTTTTTTGAAATTAAATGCTACAGTGTTGGGCTGCTGTGGTGTTTTCCTCACCACAGAGATGTTAAAGTTAATTATGGTCACTATTACCAAACAGTCCAATCTGAATATGACACACTCCCAGTCTCCATTAATCAGGTTTCATCTCCTTGGTGGCCCTGATGTCATAAAGCAATTAGGATAAACAGTCACCTTGGGTTTTGGCTGGAAAAACACCCAGCTCCACATCCCTCTCAAGCCTCAAAATAAAATCTTCCAAATCATTTCTGTTTCTTCAGGAAAAAATCCCAGCCCTTTTGAAGACTCTGAAGGAAGAGAGAGAAAAGCTGTTGGGATTTAAAGTGACTGGAGAGGGGAAAAGCCGAGAGTACCTGGTAGGTGCCTATTCTCATAAAAAGGCAGAGACTGGCAGTGCGAGCTCTGTTTGTAGGAAGATTCCTCTGTGGCTTTGGTGAACGTGAGCTTGTGTGAGTTTCTCCATGATCATGAATTGCTGGGTTAGATTAAAGTAAAGACAAGCCCTAAGGGCTTGGCCACGCTTGCAAGTTAGAGCACATTAAAGCAGCCCCGGGTGCCCTAACTCCTGATGTGTCCACTCTGGCAAGGCATGTAGAGCACTCAGACTCCGCAGCTGGAGCGCCCCTGGTAATCCACCTCCACAAGAAGCATAATGCTTACTGCGCCCCGGCTGGAGTGCCATGGCACCAGTGTGGATGCCCTGGTCTATTAATTTGCTCTGATTGGCCTCCAGAAGTGTCCCACAATGCCTGTTCTAGCCATTCTGGTCATCACTTTGAACTCTACTGCCCTGCCCTCAGGTGACCAAGCGCCAGACCTGCCCTTTAAATTCTCTGAGAATTTTGAAATTCCTCTTCCTGTTTGCTCAGCCAGGCATGGAGTGCTCTCAGCAAATCTTTCCAGGTGACCATGCCTCCATGCGCCAAGTGATCCCCAGTGTGAAGCAATGGCGAGGTGCTGGACCTCATCAGTGTTTGAAGGGAGGAAGCTGTCCAGTCCCAGCTGCACTCCAGCCATAGGAATTATGATACCTTCAGGCAGATATCAAGGGCCATGATGGAAAGGGGCCATGACCGGGATGCACTGCAGTGCAGGGTTAAAGTGAAGGACCTGCAGAATGCCTACCACAAAGTGCAAAAGGCAAACCGCCACTCCGGTGCTGCCCCCACAACCTGCTGTTTCTACAAAGAGCTGGACACGATACTTGGGGGCGACCCCACCTCCACTCTGAAGACCACCATGTTTAGAGCCCAGTTCAACAAGGTAGGAGGAGGAAAGTGGGAGCGAGGGTGCTGAGGACAGGGGGACAAGCCGGCACCCCTAGATGCATGCAGCCAGGAGCTGTTTTTAAGCCAGGAGGAAGGTAGCCTGTCGCAGCGGACAGTGTTTGGGGAAGAACAAACAGCAGAGGAGGTGCCCGGTAAGTGGCTTCTATTTTGGGAAGGAAGTTGTTTGGTGTGCGCTCTTTGGGTGAGGAGGGTTAGGGCTGCATGCATGCCTAGATGCGGAATAGGGCGTTTTGTGCTCTCTCACATCGTGGTACTCAGCATCAGTGATCTCGTCAAAGGTCTTATGCAGAAGTGGGCAATCTGCTTGAGCAGGTTCCTTGGCAGAGCTACTGTGCTCCTTGTCCCAGGAAGGCTAACATTTCCACACCACAGTGCCGTGATGGGCAGGCATGCTGCATATGGGCCAAGGCGGAAGCCGCATTGTAGTAGAAGACCCTCCCTTGCTTCCCAGGTCACCCTCAGCAGTGAGATATCTTCCAGGACAAACTTATCCTGTGGAAAATGTGGGGACAGTGTTCCGTATAGGGGCCCCCTGCGGCTGTTGGCTCCCCCCAAGGCACAGAACTGCAGAGGACAGTACAGCCATGAAATAATCAGTCCCTCTTCCCCCTGTGCTTACTCTCCATTTTGGGGCTCCTGTAGGTTATGTGCGCTCGCTTTGGGACGGGCAATTTCTGATATTGTGTTCACTGTACTTGTCTTTAAGTACGGCCGACTCCTTGCTCTATCTAGTGTGAAAAATGCTACCTCTCTTAAGTGTTGCATTTTGGCTTTACAGATGCAGCCTTGAGATCCCAGCCGTCCTTGTTATCAACACCTGAAAGACTCAAAAGAATCAGGAAGCATCCGCAAAGAAGCAAAGAGGACATGCTGCATGAAGTCATGCAGCAGTCCCTTAATGGAAATCAAAAAGTGCTGGAGTGGCAGGAGAGTGAAAGGTGGGTCCACCAGCAGAATGTGGATCGCTAGCATCAAAGTACAGAGTGACTGCTAAGCATCATGGAGTGCCAAGCGGACTCGATACAGGCGCTCGTAGCAATGCAGGCCGCCCCCATCCCCACCGCAGTCCTTGTCCCAAAACTCTTTTCCTTGTGCTCCCATGTCACCGCCAACCCACTTTCTCCAACATCCGGGTTCTTATCGCCACCAGCTGCCTCCAACACCTGTAGCTTCACCATCCAGCCCTGGAAACTATGGCCCTTACCCACTGCATTCAACCCCCATCACCATGCAGTATAGCCAGCCTGAGGTGCAGCACTCATTGCACAGCACTCCAGACAGGAAGGTTGAGTATGATAGGACATACGCAAATCTCTGATTGTCCCGTTCCCCATCCCACCCCTTTCCCTCATCCCACACAGCACAGATGTGTCATGCCCTTTCTGTTTCCCAAGCAGTTGTGTTTCTTTTCAATAAATGAATTTCCTTTACATAAATGAATTTTTTGGCTTTGAAAACATTCTTTATTATTGCATTAAGTAAAAGATACCATAGCCTAGGAAAGCAACAGGGGAGAGATTGGCTGAAGGGCAACCAGCCAGCTTGTGGTGAGAAGCATCTAAGTTTGTAAGGGCATTGAAAGTGTTAAAATCAGCTTAGAATGTGTTTTGTTTTTATTTCATTTGACCAAATCCAACTTCTTGTGCTTTGACTTATAATCACTTAAAATCTATCTTTTGTAGTTAATAAATGTGTTTATTTATTCTACCTGAAGCAGTGTGTTTAGTTTGAAGTGTGTCAGAGATTCCCCTTTGTATAACAAGCCTGTGCATATCAATTTCTTTGTTAAATTGACAAACTCATATAAACTTGCAGCGTCCAGTGGGTATCACTGAACACTGCGAGATGGAAGTTCCTAGGGTTGTATCCAGGACTGGAGATATTGGCTAGTGTCATTTGGTCACACAATCCAAGGAGCTTACATGCCAGAGGCTGAGTGTGAAGAGTCCAGGAGTGAGGGTTCTCACAGCAGAACAGGGTAAGGCTGGCACCCAGAGTCAAGGTTTTAGAGTGACCTAGCAGATCACCAGTCCAGATAACATCAGAGGAACATCACAGTGACCTCCAGACAAGTCTATTTCCAGCTGTGAGGCAGGGGACAAGGAGTCTGTCTTGAAGACTGTGTCCTGCTGCTTTCTCCCTCGTGGGAGCTGTGTCTGCTAAAATGCAAATCATTTCATTCTTGCCCCCTCTGGTGCAATTGATGGGGTCATTCCACCCATAGTTAGCTTGAGAGGTCTGTGTAAGCGGGATGTAAATACATTTCATGGTCTTTCAAAGTCCTATGGAAGTAACTCCCAGGGAGAAAACTACATTCCTTTGTCTACGATGGGGTGTCCCTGAGAAACCTGTCCCCAGCTACTCTGAGCTCTGGGCAACCTCTCTAGGACTGAGACTCATCACCCCCTTGTCTGATGATACTGGGGACTCTCTGGAACAATCATAAGTCTACATAGAAATGCCCCTTATCCCCCCTCCCCAGGATCTGCAGGTCTCCTTTATGCCCTTTGACACGGTGGCTTCTATGCACAATGCTCACTTAATGCTGAGAGAAGCTCCCTGTGCCTAGAGGCAGTGACGACCCCAGCAGCAGGGTCAGGAGGGTGTGGGGGATTGCAGTGCAATCCCTTGATCACTAGGACCCAGGAGCAACTGGGATGCGGCTCTGGGAGCGATTGCTGGGGTCACTCAGGCCAGGTGTGACCACACAAATAGCAATCCTCCCCTTTTGCAACTAGGTGCAATTTCTGCCACGCAAACGTGACCATCTTGGCTACTGCTCCGGACTTGCTACTGCCTGGGCCAGGGGTTGTGAATCATGAGGGATGGGGTTTTTGGTCGAAAACACTCACAATTTGCTTCCTCCTTGCTAATGTGCAAAATTGATCTATTGGATGACTGAGGCGCGCTGTTTCACTTTGTGTGTGAGTACGTGAAAAGGGAGGTAAGGTTTGGGGGTACAGAGCATGCCCCTGAGCCCAAGGTGATACCAGAGTGGTCCCTTTGATTTTTTCATTGGCTTTTATAATTTGCATTATACAGATGGACACAAATACAGAAAATAATTTTTTCAAATAAAAAACATTATTATGATCTGGTATATAAATTAAAAAAATTCTTTTGGGTGCATTATGTTTTGAACAAGAGGCATTTAAACATTTTGTGTCTGTGTATAAAGTGAACTATGCCCATTTTTTGCAGTTGTACCCTTTCTCCTCATCAATCAGGTTTTCTTGATTGGTTCCTTCTGTAATGCAGGGCATATGTGCCCACCTCTTGCAAGAATCACACTGGATCTTTGATAAGTAACAACTGAGAAAATGAAATCACAGAAGTTATAATGTTACACATACTTTGCATTCACTCATGCTATTCCATCCACATGTCAGCATTACCTAACATATGCCTGTCAGCATGATGAAAATGTTTACTGATGTGGAATTTTTACAAGAATCATGATCCTTACGCAGTTTATGGCATATATTTCTCATGTAATTCTATGTTTCTTACCATCGTGCAATCCTCACTTTCCTTTTCATAGTTGACAAGGTTGCAGTATATGCAGTAGTCCTCCACGCTTTCTTAAAAATAAATATAGTGCTATGAAATGATGAATATGTTACAACCAACAATGAAAATGCAAATCTTGATTTATTAATTAGTGTCAATATTTTAATCCAGTCATTGGTTTGAACATATTTTTCTTTTTTGTGTCATATTTCCTCATTTTTTTACTTTATTACACCTGTATATAAAAATACCAAATTCATTTAACTGGTCGATCAATAGCAATCATTCATCCCATTCAAATTTTTGTGTACTTAAAGATATCATAGAATCATAGAATATCAGGCTTTGAAGGGGCCTCAGGAGGTCATCTAGTCCAACCCCCCTACTCAAAGCAGGACCAATTTCCAACTAAATCATCCCAGCAAAGGCTTTGTGAAGCCTGACCTTAAAAACCTCTAAGGAAGGAGATTCCACCACCTACCTAGGTAACCCACTCCAGTGCTTCACCACCCTCCTTCTGAAAAAGTTTTTCCTAATATCCAACCTAAACCTCCTCCACTGCAACTTGAGACCATTACTCCTTGTTCTGTCATCAGGTACCACTGAAAACAAGTCTCTGATCCATCCTTTGAAAACCCTCTTTCAGGTAGTTGAAAAGCAGCTATAAATCCACCTCATTCTTCTTCTCTCTGTAGATTAAACAATCCCAGTTCCCCCAGCCTCTGCTCAGAAGTCATGTTGTTCCAGCCCCTAATCATTTTGTTGCCCTCCGCTGGACTTTTCAATTTTTTCCACATCCTCCTTGTAGTTATGGGGCGAAAACTGCACACAGAATCCAGATGAGGCCTCACCAATGTCCATATGAGGAGAAATGATCACGTCCTCGATCTGCTTGGCAATGCCCTACTTATACAGTCCCAAAATGCTGTTAGCCTTCTTGGCAACAAAGAGCACACTGTTGACTCCATATCAAGCTTCTTCGTCCGCTGTAATCCTAGTCCTTTCTGCAGAACTCTGCCTGCTATCAGTCCCTAAGTTCTGTAGCAGTGCATGGATTTCTTCTGTCTAAGTGCAGGATTCTGCACTTGTCCTTTGTTGAACCTCACAGGTTTGTTTTGCCCAATCCTCTAATTTTGTCTAGGTCCCTCTGTTATCTAATCCCTACCCTCCAGCGTAATCTACCACTCTTCCCAGTTTACTGTATGCTGCAACTGCTGCAGAGTGCAGTTCCACACCATCCTCCAGATCATAATGAGATATTGAACAAATCCGGCCCCAGGACGCAACCTTTGGGGCACTCTGCTTTGAAACCAGCTGCCAACTAGACATTGGCAGTTCATGATCACTACCCGTTGAGCCGACGATCTAGCCCAGCTGTTCTATCCACCTTATAGTCCATTATCAGCCCATATTTCTTTAATCTGGCAAGAATACTGTGGGAGGCCATATCAAAAGCTTTGCTAAATCAAGCGCTTACACATCCACTGCTTTCCCCTGCATCCATAGAGCCGTTATCTCATCATACAGGAATTAGGTAGGTCAGGCATGACTTGCCCTTGGTGAATCCATGCTGACCTGTCCTGATCACTTTCCTCTCCTCTAAGTGCTTCAGAATTGATTCCTTGAGGACCTGCTCCATGATTTTTCCAGGGACTGAGGTGAGGCTGACTGGCCTGTAGTTCCCCGGATCCTCCTCCTTCCCTTTTTTAAAGATGGGCACTACATTAGCCTTTTTCCAGTCAGCCGGGACCTCCCCCAATCACCATGAGTTTTCAAAGATAATGGCCAATGGCTCTGCAATCACATCTGCCAACTCCTTTAGCACCCTCGGGTGCAGCACATCCGGCCCCATGGATTCGTGCTCATCAAGCTTTTCTAAATATTCCCAAACCACTTCTTTCTCCCCAGAGGGCTGGTCATCTCCTCTCCATGCCGTGCTGCCCAGTGCAGCAGTCTGGGAGCTGACCTTGTTCGTGAAGACAGAGGCAAAAAAAAGTGTTGAGTACATTAGCTTTTTCCACATCCTCTGTCACTAGGTTGCCTCCCTCATTCAACCTTTTCTTGACTTTCTTCTTGTTGCTAACATACCTGAAGAAACCCTTCTTGTTACTCTTAACGTCTCTTGCTAGCTGCAACTCCATGTGCGATTTGGCCTTCCTGATTTCACTCCTGCATGCCTGAGCAATATTTTTGTACTCCTCCCTGGTCATATGTCTAAGCTTCCACTTCTTGTAAGCTTTTTTTGTGTGTGTGTTTAAGATCAGCAAGGACTTCACTGTTAAGCCAAGCTGGTTGCCTGCCATATTTACTATTCTTTCTACACATCGGGATGTTTTTTTCCTGCAACCTCAATAAGGATTCTTTAAAATACACCCACCTCTCCTGGACTCCTTTGTTCTTAATGTTGTTCTCCCAGGGGATCCTGCCCATCTGTTCCCTGAGGGAGTGAAATAATCAATTATTATTGATTCATAGTCTCCATTACAGAACCAAACCTGTGAGATATCTTAATACCCCTAAAGTGGGATAACTGTCTAAGTGACATAATTCCACTCTTCCTGTTATCTTCACATGTGCCTAATGAGTCCATAGTACATGGTAGAAAGTAATTACTTGACTCCTGATTAGAAGAATTGCTACATGTCTTCTAAATGCAGTATTAGCCTCTTGTTTTGTTTCTATTGTACTGATGTCTTTGTGCTGCAAATACGTTTCTGCAAACACTGATATTTAGAATAAACATCATAATTACCACAGGTGAAAGTGGGCCAGTCCAGTGTACTGGTAAGAACTGGCCACCAGTACCGGCCTGTACACAGCTGACGTTACACTTCCGCTGTGGCAGTGCTTTATGCTTTAATGTCGCTGCCCCCTTTATCCCAACCCCCCCTCCACTGCATCAGTGGCCCTGCCGTCGGGTCTGGCAATGCAGTTGGATGCTACTGGCAGGGCCACCAACAATGGGGGAGCAAAAGGGGCCCTGGGTTCTGGCGATTTACAAGGGCTTGGGCTCTGGGCCACTGCAGCAGCAGCTGTCAGGAAGGGCTGGCTGATGGAATCTGGCCCCCCCAGCACCGCACCTTCCGCCGGAGACCCCATCCCTTCTGGAGGCCACAAGCCCACCCCAAACACTTTGGCAAGGATGCCAGTGCAGTGCCCGCTGATAATCTCTGGCATTTACTTTCACCCTAGATAATTACACATACATAACAAATGATAATGGCAATTTGGTATTCAATACCTTTAAAATGAGTGGTCCGCAGCTGTGGCCATCACTTTGTCTGGGATGCTGAACAATTTTGCTATTCCAATCAGATGAGGATTTGCTAGTTAATCGTTTGATGAAGTTTCTGAAATTTTTAGAGAGTACATCAGCGGACTGCATAAAAGAGCTTTGCTTTCCTTTTCTTTTCCCCTCTGGTTTCTGGATGTAGATACAAATCCATTCTCTCTCTTTTTAATTAATGATCAAAATGACTTATTGCTCACATATATACACACTTCCTTTGATATTATTGTCTCACTCTTACACAGTGTATCACCTGATTTGTTGTGCCCCATGTCGATAATAACACATTCTCAATCATGCAACATGCTACTGTTTCGTGTCTACATTCTGTGAAGTCGTTCCCCGAAGTCAAATCACACAAGTTCACTCAAAGTCCATTACTAAGCGTATTCAGTACGAGTACAAGCTTTTTCAATTTTTATTTGTAGCTAACAGGAAGATAATAGTCTCACTATTGTTACATTCCTTTAAAAAATGTTTCAACAGAACAGTTCATGTCCACTGTAGAAGTAAGTACATAATAAATCACCTCCAATTCCTCAGGCATGTTCTTTCATATCTCATCTCATCACACAAGGGGTCAATTATTAACAATTCCTTTTTTGTCCATCAAGGCTATCTGTAAGTGTAAATATATTTACAAATTATATTGGTATTGTGATTATTTCAAAAATTTTATAATGATTTATCAAAAATCATGATGCAATTAACATATTCTCATTTGTAATGTCTCAGTGTGACGGGTCTGGCACCGCAGGGTCCCTTCGTGGCAGGGGAGGGTGGAGTGCCAGGGCCTCACCTCTCAAGTTTCCCAGCCTGCCTTCTTTAAGTGTGTCCCGATGGGGCCTAATAGCAGGTTCCCACGTGCTCACCCTGAGTATCAAGGCAGTGTTGTCCAATGGCCAGAGTCCACACAACTCACCCCGAGTATCAGGGCAGCATGGCCCAATGGCCAGAGTCCACACAACTCGCCCCGAGTATCAGGGCAGTATGGCCCAATGGCCAGAGTCCACACAACTCACTCCAAGTATCAGGGCAGTGAGGTCCAAAGGCCAGAGTCCACACAACTTGCCCTGAGTATCAGGGCAGTGTGGCCCAATGGCCAGCATCCATCATTCCCCCCCTCAGGAGGGGAAGTGTCACCTAATGGTTGGAGGAGTAGGGGGATCCAGGCCCACCCTCTCCACTGGGTCCTGATTTAGGGCTCTCCTATTGGCAGAGTTCCCTTTACTGTTGGCTCAGCAGAGATCTGCCCACAACATGCCAAGTATCAGTGCTGCTTTAAAGCAGCTTGTCCCTAAACTTCCTCTGGGTCATTTCCTGCCCTCAACATTGTATTCTCCACTTCAGGGGGGGTTACAGGTCCATTTCCTTCTGTCAGGTCCTCCATCTGGGATACAGGGTACATACCAGCTGGGCTAGCTCCTGGATCCTGAAGCATGGGCTGTTCCTCCTCAGGAGCTGGCTGTGTGCATCCTTCTCCTCTGGTGGTCAGCCCTGACTGAGCAGTTTTGCAGGCTTTTATACCTAGTCTCCAATTGGAGCATGCCCAGCAGGGCTTCCAGGGCAGGGCTTCCTCTGCCAGGAAGGAAGGGTTAACCCTCTCGGTGCCAGTGCGGGGCTGCTCTGCCCTGTCACACTCAGTAACACACAAGAGAAAAACATATTGTGAAATCATTAATCAATTCATTACAGAATGTATTCTTCCAAGTTACATTAACAACATAACTTGACGGTAGTATTTTATTTTTAATATTCACATTCCACTTTCCTTTGCATGCACTGACCTCACTGAAAACCCGCAACACGGGAAATTGTATCACTGCTACCATAGTAGTGTTACAAATCTCTTATTTAATACCACATTTATTGGCCATAATCCAGAAGTACAATACAAAACACCTTACCGCAAGAACCCAGTGATCTGGTGTGTGGTAAGGAAGCAATAATCTATCATTCTGAAGTAATTTACTCTGTATTTATTTTTAAAAAAAATTAGAAAAATTAGAAATTTCTAGTGAAGCAAACCATGAAATGTATATTATGCTGTATTTCCCAATTTCATTACATGTATGTGATGGGTTGGATCACAGAAACCCCCTTGGGAGCTGCCACCCGATGTGCCAAGACTACTTCTATCCCTGTTTTCCCTGCCAGCTCAGGACTCCAGCACCCTGTCTTGCTGAGCCAGACACTTCCGTCTGCTCCAACAAAGGCCCAGGGTCTGAATTACTTGCCCCAAAGCTGCAGGTTTACCTGAAAACAGCTCACAGAAGTGTGTTTGTCTTTAGCACTCAGATGCCCAACTCCCAATGGGGTCTAAACCCAAATAAATCCATTTTACCCTGCTTAAAGCTGATAGAGAGATATGCACAGTTGTTTGCTCCCCCAGGTATTAATGCATCCTGTAACGAATTGATTAATGATTAATGATTTCACCATAAACTTACATATAGACTTGTGTTAAGGAATGTTCCTTTGTGTATTTGCCACTACTTTTATGTGTAATTAGCAACAGGAATAGCCCATCTTTTCATATTTGTTTTGGAAACAAGTCGTTGTGTGTTTCTCTGTTAGATATGAAGACACTGAAAAATAATTTTATAGAAACACTGACGGTGACCAACAGCAGTTTATAAAAAAAAGTATGGTGATTGTTTGAGATCAATGGGTGACCTGATAGTGAGTTTGACTACATAGAAAAAAACCAGTCATGACCTTATTATTGAATTCTGGACCAAGATCTGTCAGTATCCGCTGTGGGCATCCATGTCGAACAATCATTTTGTACACGCTCTTTGCCACCTCAGATGCTGACTTACTTCTAAGTGGAAAGGCTTCCACCCACCTTGAAAGATAATCTATGGCTGTCGGTATATACTGGTATCCATCCTTTGTTACTGGTAATGGTCCTATTAAATCCATTCCCACCAATTCCCAGATCTGAGTGACCTACATATAAGGATACCAGTTACAGTCATACTACACGCGTTTCTTACTAAATGTTCTCAATAAACCCATATGTCATAAGCAGAGTACACAATGTAATATAGTTACAACAGCCATAGAATCAGAATGTAAATCCCACTTTTAAATACAGAAGTGTAGCAGAGTGGCTACCCCGCTCCTAAAATAGAAGGGTTAAAAGCAGCCCTGGAGAGGCCTGTGCCTGGAGATGGCTGGTTGGGGAAGCAGCCACAGCTGGGCCACACCCCAATCAGGCCACAGCTGGCCTGTATAAAAAAGCTGTGAGCCAGAGGCCAAACAGTCTCTCTCTGTGTTCAGAGAGAGAAAGGCCTGGCTTCAGGGAGCTTAACCAAGTCCCTAGAGTGGAGCAGGGCTGGGGAAAGGCCAAGGGATCTGGGGAGCTCTGGCCTAGGAAAGCCCCAGGCTGCCATCCTAGGGTAAGGCCAATGGGGCACTTGGGTTGTAGAAGGCAGCTCATGGGTAGGCAAGGCAGAGACAGCAGGTCTGAACCCCCTTGTCTGTGATGAGTGGCTTATCCTGCAGTCTGCCCCAGGGAGTGGGGCTAGATAGTGACTGGCAGTAGCCCAGACTGAGGTGAGGTGGGGTTAGTGGGTGGGGGTTCCCCTGGGTGAGGACACCCAGAACCAGAGAGTGTGAGGGTATTCCCAGGGGGGCAGCAATCCAGAGGAAGGGACACTGGGGTCTGGGACAGACACAGGGGTCTAGTGGTAATGGATCACCGGACAACGGGGGGCGCTCTGATGGCTGGAGAGCTAATTCCCGAGACAACCAGCAGGAGGTGCCACAGGGGTGAGTCTGCACTGCTACAAGAAAAGAGAGAGAACTAGAAAACAAACAAACAAAAAGAAGTACAGGAATGGGTTATGGAAAACAATACAAGAGTAAAGCTGAAGAAATATCCCCAGCCAGTGCAAAGGTGCATTAGAGGTAATTGCTGCACTATTCTGTGCCACTTGTGTGCATTGGACTCATTTCAAAATCAAAGCCTCATTGTATTGCAGAAATAACAATGGATAATGATAAACAATAATGTGTCTGATTCCAAAATTCACCTTTATGCTTTTCAAGGTGGTATCCAGATTTAATTCCCTTTCCTCTTTCTGGCAAGTCAGACATTGTGCAACTTGTTTTTGATGGAACAATATGATGACATTAACATTTTGTTATGGAAATAGTATTGCAAGGGAACAGAGTTCACATTTGCACACCAAATATATTTTTGTTTCTTTTATACGTTCTGAACTTCTATTTCTATTGTAAATAGCATTCTTCAGGATTTAGTTTCATTACTTTAAATACGCAACTAGCAATGTCTTTTGTCATCCCTGGCCAATAGTATTTTGATGTCACATATTCCTCGTTTTGAATATTCCTAGATGTCCACCCAACAGACTGTCATGATACTTTTCAAAGAGTTGCAGGGCTTCTTTCATGGTATACACAACGACAACTTTTTTCCCTTTTGCAGAATGGAACAATGTCCCTTCTGTTGATCATAGAAGATGGAGCACGGACGATGCTCGGGGCACTGGGCCAGATTAATTGTTGGGCCCTCACCCTGTCCATTGGCTGCACCACCTCTGGCCCTATCCCTTTCGTCCTCTTTCCCGGAATCTCAGCCATGTTCCACCTAGGCTCCCCACCATTTTGCCTGCCCCACAACTCCTTCGCTCATTTCCCACCCACCCCGCTCTCCCACACAGCCCCAGGACTGGAGAAGCTCTGTCCCTGTGTCACGGCCCCAGGGCTGTACCAGGGAGTGAGAGCTCCTCCAGTCCCAGGGCTGCGGAGGGGGTTTGGATGCTGTGGGTCTTTAGGGGACCAGGAGCAGGGTGCTGTGGATTCTCCTGCCCCACCAGGCACTTCTGCTGGAGATGGAGTCTGGCATAAGGGCTTCCCCTGCTGCCCCATGACTTCTGCCAGGGCTGTGGTAGGGGCAATGTGTTGCACTTAAACCATGACTGGTTATTTGCAAAGCCATTCATTAATTATAAGGCATATGCCTATCAAAGACATCTATATACAGTATGGCTCATAATGCCTTGAGTACAAGGGGGGAATTTCAGTGTATAGTTAGAAATTTTTGCTCATTGAACGTATAATGATTGTTGTTGGTGCTTGCAGCAGATTGGATAACATACTTAAGAAATGAAGCAAAGTCATAGGGGTTTATACTCATTTCTCATGTAACTGCACAATGCATTTGTTGCACCACTGGCATAGATAGCAAAGGAGATTTTCTGGAAAATTTTAATAAAACTAGAGATCCCAGTTCCAGTCCCATTGAAGGTAAGGTTAACACTCCAAATAATCCCAGTGTTGGGACATCAGGACCATCACTTACAGACTGAAGTTTCCAGTGTAATGTATCAGTGTTATCTTAAAGTATTCTTTGCCTTCAAAGAAAAGTTGACAGCAAATTGACGCAGGTTCAGTCTGCCTGCTTTATTCATTCCTTCAGAATATGTGCTACTCCTTAGGTATGTCAAAACATTGGCAATTTTTTCCTCAAAAGATTTCCCTGAGAATTGTTTACAAGAGAAAACAGTTACTGAAGTGCAAACATGGCATATCAACCCATATAAGACTCAAAGTTGGGTTAGAAGGTATGAGATGTACATTGCAGATCTATAAGCAGGGTAAACCTAAATCAACAATGCCTCATTCATAGGCCAGTCACAAGACAGACATAAACAAATTTCAGGCATGTGCATAATTTTGAAGTATTTGTGGCTTGCAAATTGTGGCTGTATTCGATCAACGCAGATCGAATGTTATCAGAGATAAGGAGATCACCTACAAGATTGTAACCATGTATAGACATAGAGACTCAGGACAGTAAATGTAACAGCACAAAAATGTCAATTAAAAAAAGAAAACACAAGCAGAGTTGCTTGAAGATAATGGGGTCTGAAAACAAGCAATTAATATAATATTTAATAACATATGGAGATATACCTATCTCATAGAACTGGAAGGGACCTTGCAAGGCCATTGAGTCCAGTGCCCTGCCTTCACTAGCAGGACAAAGTACTGTCTCTAACAGGGTTCTGCCCCCCTTATCTGTAAATGGCCCCCTTAAAGATTGAACTCATAATGCAGGCCAATGCTCAAACCACTGAGCTATCCCTCCCCACCATGGGAACACATGGAAACATTCTTCTTACTTACCATTATGTGTGTTGTAGAGGTAATTTTTTGCTTGGTGGAACTTTTTGGGAGAAAAGAATTTTCTGAAATTCTGAAGAATCTGAAATAAAGAAACCCCTATAACATACACATATCAGTATCAGCTCATTCTCAGCTATCCCGTTAATCGATCATTTTACTGTAAATTAACTAATCAATCCTAACATAATGTTACTTGACTATCTAACAAATTAGATCTCACCACCAGACAGAGACCACACAGATAAACAATAGAGAAATGGGTAGCAATAAATAACTCACCATGATTACAGGCATGCAAACCATTTAAGAAATGATTATACAGTTATTGTAAAGATTCTTGATTATTCAGGCAGTTAGCCAGGAAGACCCTTAGTATTTGTGTACTTTTACCAGATTTGCCCATTTATTGGGGTTACTTGTCTGGGTTTTTCCACCCTGATAATTATACTAATGTTGTAAAGCACCCCCCTTTCACTACTAAGGCCTTGGCTACACTTGCAAGTTGCAGCGCTGTTGATGGGGTTACAGCACTGCAACTCACTCGCTGTCCACACTTACAAAGCACAGCCAGCGCTGCAACTCCCTGGCTGCAGCGCTGGCTGTACTCCTGCTCAGCTTTGGGTATAGCGAATCCAGCGCTGGTGATGCAGCGCTGCTCATCAGGTGTGGACACTAACCAGCGCTGTAATTGGGCTCCAGGGTATTAGGAGGTATCCCAGCATACCTTTTCAGCCTCTCGGGTCACGTTACGCTCAGCATTCTGCGGGCGCCAGGTGCCCCACCTTTAAATGCCCGGGAATTTTAAAAAATACCCTTCCTGTTTGTTCGCCAGGCGTGGAGTGAATAATCATTCACTGACCCATGCGCTCCCTCCCCAAAGAGCCCCAGCATGGACCAATGCGAGCTGCAGACCTCACAGTGTTGGGTGAGGAAGCTGTGCAGTCACAATGCGCTTCCAGCGTAGAAACTATGATCACTACAGGCCAAGTACAAGTCATCAAGCATAGGGGCCATGGTATGGGACGCTGTGGCAGTGCAGTGTTCAAGTAAAGGGCTCGAGTGCCTATTGCAAGACTAGAGGAGACGGCGCTCAGGCTCGCCCACAGACTGCCGTATTTTAACAACGAGGCTGGATGCGATACTTGGATGACCCACTGCAATCCGAGGATAGATGACACTCAGAGGAGGAAGAGTGGGGAGGGTTAGAGGAAACGAGAGTGACAGTGGAACCCGGAGTCCAGAGCGCTGCAGCCGAGGAATCTTCAGCAGCAGCAGTCAGAGAAGTAGCCATTCGCAGCGTGGAAATTGGTAGGAAAACAACAGGAGACTGTTCCTGGTAAGAAGTGTGTTTATTGTAAAGGATGAAATGTTTTGGGAGGAGGGGTTGGTTATGCTGCTCAAGCATGCATAAGTGGAATAGCCATTGTTTGGTCTATCACGCGGGTAAGCCTCGTAATCTCTGCAAAGTTTCAGCAGAGTGTGGGAATGTTCCGAGTTTATAGGACAGCAATGTTGTCCAGTCAGGCTAACGCGTCGAGCCACTGTGCGTGAGGGGTGGGGAGACCATGCGCCACAGGCAGCTGCATAGGACCAGGGCGGAACCATAGCTGTAGAACCCTCCTGCTCTCCAGGTGACCAGAACAGCGAGATATTGGGAGATAAATCCTGTGGAAATGCAGGGATAAAGATCAGTGCAGTACCCTACTGTTCTTTGCTTTCCCCCAATGCACAGAAACCCCAAGTGATCCAAGTCAAGCGCCCATTCAGGTGAACCACGTGGGCAAGATGGCTCCCAGGAGTAACTGTCTGGCAGATGTGGTAGGGTTCAGTTGCAGTATCCCTAGTGCTACTGCTTTCCCAGCACAGAAACCCAGTGATTCCGAGTCAGCAGCCCCCCTTCGGTGAGCGCGTGTGCAAGCTGGCTCGGAGTAACTGCGTGGTATGTGGGTAGGTCAGTGCAGTACCCAGCTGGTACTGCTTTCCCCAATGCAAGAAACCATGATCCTGAGGTACCCATTCTTGCTGCTGTGCTTGTGCTCTGGGTCTATCTCGTATGTGAAAATGATGGTACAATAGTCTACAACCCTTGGATGTGATATAACAATGACTCTGTATATAGTGTTCTTATTCTCTGTTTTTTAAGTGTCTGAATCCACTGCATTTCACGGACTTCTGAAGTGCAGAGTTTACGCGAAAGCCAGAAAAGTAAAGAAGAGCTAGTGAACAGTTATATCTGTATTCCGGACATAATAAGAGGCTGCAGGAAGGAGGGAAACAGAAGCAGGAAAAAAGAAAGGCTAACAGAAGAGGAATTGGCTGTAAGAGACGACACAACCGGGTGATAAGCGCCTGGCGCAACGCGACTGTATGCGAGTCATTGGTACAGCATCAGGAGACACATGGCTACCTTCTTGTCCCATACCAAAGCTCTCTCCGTTGTGCCCACTGTTGTTCTCAAACCCCTTCCCAGTCCTGTTCTACCAACACCAACGGCCCCACAACCTTTACGTTACCTACAGCCTGAATACGACCTCCTATCCATCTAACCCCTCACCATAGCATAGTAATCCGAAGTCCGCAGGCATTACACGCATCCGGCAGCAATATCAATCTAAACTCCGCAATTCTACCTGTCCCCCTGCGGTTCTGTCCTTTTTTTAATATAGGATTTTGTCTTTTACGGTTTTACTTAAAGAAAGTAAACATAAGTGTACCACAAGGGAAAAGCAGCGCATGCAATATGTAACGACTGATATCACTCCTGATGCAGGCACCAAACCTTACTGTTTGCTTTCAGCCGTCAAATTGCTCCCTAATGCATCCTAATCCTGTAACGCTTGCTGGCCTCTCTATTAGCCTTCTGGCTGTGCAAATAACCTCCAGGACTGAACTCGGAGGTCCATTCGTCCAGTGTTCACCCTCCCTTCACAAATATTATGGAGGGTACGCACGAGATTAACCAGGGGATCTCTTTCCCCAAGTTAGCTTCCGTAAAGACCCTCCAGTAGGCTTTTAAAAACGGCTAAAGACTTCAGCAGTCATTTCGCACCGGCTCACTGTAGTTGAACCGTCTTGCTTCTGTCAAGCTGTCCTGTATATTGCTTCATGACAACGGCATTAACGGGTAAGCTGGGATCTCCACAGGATCAAAATGAGACATTTCAAACTCAACCACTGTTGTCTTCTGTCCTGGGAAAAATCCAGCTGCAGCTTCTGACAGGCCATGTCCAAAAAGATGCGTGCATATGCACCTTTCCAGCCAGCCTGTAGTAGATGTAGTAAACGCCCACGGTGTCCACAGCGCCTGGAAACCGTAGAGAAATTACCCCTTCCGATTAACGTCACTCGGATGCGCTGGGGGGTGGCAGAACAGGATACTGCGTCCGCTATATCGACCTCAAGTTAGGTGAAAGCATTTTGTGCAAAGCCATCCGAATTGCCGCACATTCAGAGTCACCTTCTCTAGCAGATCCTTAATGGCCATGCAAATTCATCACATATGTCCAGACGTCGAGCTTCACTCAATGGTTCGGCGACGATGGTAGCTGTCTGGATGTGCAGCTCAGACGCACTAGCCACCGCTCTCACTGCAGGCAGCTCTGTCTCAGTGTCGTTGTGCTCGGGTTGGGGTGAGACTCAGCCACAGTCCCATGAATGTTTCTCTCCGAAGTTCTGCAGCCACTGCTCGTCACCATACTTGCAGAAGATTGATCCCACACTCAGTGCTTGTTCCTGACCAAAGGTGGCGTTCCATGCTGCTGAGCACGTATCCGTATTGCAGAAGCATTTAGTGTCAGGAGCATCAGCCGAATCTATTAGTCGTCTGAACTCCTCACTGTCCTTGGAGCTGAAGGAATAGCTCAACTGCAAACGTGATGTGTTGGGCACTATCATAGCACAGTCTCAGTCAGCTCGGCGCCTTTTCTATGAAATCACGCGAGCAGATCACAGTGGCACAACGGCGCAAGGGAAGCATGCAACAGGCGCGTTGGGACAGGAAGCGGAATGACCCGCACCCTTCCGTCCCCTTCCCACAACCCACAGCGCCAAAATGGGACGAGGTGCCCTGTGGGATAGCTGCCCACAATGCACCACTCCCAACAGCGCTGCAACTGCTGCAAATGTGGCCACACTGCAGCGCTGGTAGCTGTAAGTGTAGCCACACTGCAGCGCTGGTCCTACACAGCTGTACAACCACAGCTGTAACTCCCAGCGCTGCACATTTCCGAGTGTAGCCAAGCCCTAACAGTATTGCTGTAAAACCTTTATTTTTAAGGCACAACTCTCAACTCCTTATTGCACAGTTCTACAGGTATTCTAAGCAAGATTCTTAACAGAAGGTTAACAAATATTCTATAAGAGAGAGAGGCCTTGCTAACGGAACTTAGTCTGAAAAAGAAAAAGAGAGCTTGCGCAGCTCTGTGCCTAATTTTCCCTACTCCACAGCAACTACTCAACAATTAACATGTGATTAGGGTCACGTGCTGCCTGCGTTTGTTCAACAATTTGTGACCAGCTTTGCCCGTTATTTTGGGGTATGCTCATTTATTAGGGTTACTCTTTTGGAGGGGGAGTGGTTGTGTAATTCTATCAATGTGCTGGTTGTGTGCCCAATGGAATGAGTCAAACAGCATTTTCAATCTGACACCTTTATTTGTCCCAGATTTAGCATGTCCCTATGCCCACTCTTACATCACAATTGTACCGGTAGTAACTCACTTGATGAGCAAACCCGAGTATTTTGGGGCACTACAGGGATCTGTAGCTTAGGTAAAAGAAGCATTGCTGCAGAATAAATGTGGAAGATACAAAGGCAAGAGTAAAGTTATTTATGGACTAATAGTGATAACTACTCAAGGAGAGCTTAAACAAAATAAGTTACATTATTAAAGGTTAATACCTGAGGTAGAAAAGGAAACAGAGAGGGAAAACGAAGGATCTCACCCACTCCAGGAAGCTTGAATTCATGAGGCTTCCCAGGTTATGGTGGTAGCTCAGAGTCTAGGATCATTCAGGAGTAGATGAAACCCCAGTGGAATTGAGGCAGAATTTGGGTCTATGCACACATCAGAAAACTTACTGGAGCGTGAGTAGATGGTTTTGTAGAGAAAATACAATGGTTCGGGGAGGACACTAGATTTGTTTATGGGTAAGCTGATGACTCAAGGAATTTCTTTAGCCTAGACAATAGTGTCTGTTACAGCTATCCCCCTATTCCATTTTGTTTCTTACAGCTGTCCCCATACTCCATTTTGTTTTTGTTCTCCTGTGGCCTCCCCTCCCTGGCTGTTAAGTTGTTTACCAGGGCCACTGCCCTTCTCAAAGGGAGGGCCCCTTAGTTGTTTACAAGAGCCATTGAGCCCTCTCAAAAGGATGGCCACTTGTGCTAAGTGGGACCACTGCCCTGTTCAAAGGTTAGTCCTGTTATCACCTGTTAAACCTGGCTCGTGTAGGGTAGAAATATCCAAGCTGCAAGACTATTCTGTTTTAAAATCCTGGGCATGATCATAGCCTCATGTGCTTTGATCACCGACTGCACAGGACTCTGCCCACAGTCATCTTGCGCACCAGCACGTTTGTCCCTTGCCGCTTCCTCCCTGTGACAGAGAGCCTATCAGAAGTTGGTGGCAAAACTGCTGAGTTTGCCTTTAAAAACCAGACATTTTTAAACACTAAAGAATCAGAAAGGTTCCTGCCATTGCGCCCTGGCTGATCAGCCAGCGGGTTCTGGGGGTACCTTTTCTAGCTCTCATTTTATTTATTGAGCATACCCCGTTTTATGAACCCCCCCCACTGAAAGAATTGAAAATTACTTGCTGAAGATATCTCAACTGATTATTGAGACCATACCTAGCCTCTGATGTTCTTGTTGCTTTACCTCTGCTGCTTCTTGAGGCTGGTAAGAATCCCTCTGTATGAAACTTCTCTAATACTTTCATTTTTAGTTATTTAGCTCTGGCTCTGTCCCCCCAGCACACAACTCAAGCTAAACTTGGTCTCGTGTCTTAAAACCTCTCCTCAAACTCGCCGCACTTTGCTGCTAAAAAGTTTGTGCCGCTGCTAAGCTCTGCTCCTGTCGCTTTGCCTGGGAGCTCTCTACTTACCACTGTACACTGCGCACCACCATCTCTGGCATTATACCACTCTGCCCTCTGTAACTTCCCCATAGACATAAGGTGCACCATGGTTGTTTTTTATTTAATAATTATAGTTTGTTAAGATTACAGAGCGTTAAGTTTCCACTCGCTTGTCATTATAGTTGCTGATTCTGTGCTTCTATAGTTGCTGTGTAGAGTTTGCTAGAATGTGATATTTTGTTGTTTTGCCTAGTTGTTGGTTAAATTAGATAAGGTTTTGCTACCTTCTCCCTCTGATAACTGTCTGTTTTCCCCACGCTCCAACCCCCCGTTGCGTTCTTCGCATGTCCTCTCGTTACAACTCCTGCTGCCACCGAACTCCCAAACCCACTTGCTGTTTTCCCCCTGTATAACTTTGTCTGTTTCCCACGCATATCTCCCCCCCATGTTGCTTAAAACCTCTCTCAGCCCATTGTCTTAACCGTTGGCAGGGCTTCAAAGGTGCTTCGCTGCTCAGCCGCACTCTCCCTCATCAGTTGCACTAATCATTCACTCCCCCCCGCCCTCCTGTTCTTAACCCAGCTTTTAGGTCAACTCTTGCTATCACAGCCTTCACAAATTAAGTCAGTATTTCTACATTGCAATAATTTCACTTATCACCATATCCTGATATCTTTTATTACCATATAATACATTGTGTTCACATGTATATAAGGCCACCAACCACTTAATACATTCTATCTAAGATTGTTAACCATTTATATAGAAACTACCATTTTATTTTCATTTCTTTTGGTACGTTTTGCATTCCAACACATGATCTAGAGTTGTTCCTATATAAATGTTGAGTTGCATTAGACTGTACTTGTATCCATTGTTGCTGAACCCTTACTTACCACCACTGTTAGAACTCCCAACACTGTTAATAAGAAGAACCCCCCATCATTGTCGATTGTAAAACACCCTATACACCCCATCCAATGTATTTATGTCATTCCCACCACTTCTTTTTCCTTTAATAAAGAAATTAATTGGCACCCACTGTGTGTAATTGGTCCCACAAGATCATACCTGCTGGCAGGAACAAAATAGGAGCTGATCCCTTCTAACTAGGCTGGGTTCCTTCAGGGCATAACAGTGAAATTGGACTGCTTTCAGTATTTTTTGGATATCAAGGTTTCACTACAAATTGGTGATGCTGAGCTGGGTGTGTGCAGCATAGGTTCATTACATCTGGAGCACAGATCTCTCCCAATGATGCCATTGTTCCTAGCTTTTTGGACCGCAGAGTTTCTGAGTGCGCATCTCTTTTTCCCATTCTATATGCTAATAAACGATATTGGTTGTCCCATCTTTCATGCAGATGAGATATGGGAAGTGACCTCTTTCTCCATCAGTTAGCTAATTGGATGAGTTGCCACACTTTAATGCAGATGAGGATAGGGGAAGTTGCCTGAAACTTTGTCACCAGGGATCTAGGTTGGTCTCACACCACCACTTTCATGAAGTTTTTCTCTGTTTTGGTATACAAGCGGGGGGGGGGGGCAGGGTGAGGGGTGTCCTTTCATGAGTCAGACAGACTGCATACTGTGTCCTAGTTCCCCAAGAAGACAGGTATTATCTGTGACTGCAGAGGTCTTAACAGGGCATTGAGCATGAAATGATCTTTAACAATATGTTGTGACCACTTACATTAAAGAAATCCATTCCATCTTGGTTTAGGAGAGAGACCACTGATTGACCAATAGGAATTTGGTGTTGCAGATCCCCATAGTGCAATTATTTTTTCTTCTCCGTTGTCCGTGCACTTTTATTTTGGTGAGTTTTGCATACAGATGCAGAAATGTGGACTTGCACATCCAAAAGTTCTGCAGCCATTGGTCATGAGCCCAAGCCTTCATTGATGCAGGAGATTTTTGCCCTTGGGAAGGCTGTAAGATGACGCCATATAATACACTTACTGAATATTTGTGAATCAGTTTCTACACACAAGCAATGACAGGTAAACATGGGACTGTAAGGGCTGAATTCATAGGCAAGATAAATGCAGCAAAAGGCAATCCTAAAATTTGTGAACTGTTATGAGACTTCACATAGACAAATAGTTATAAGAGACTCTTAAATACTCAAATGTGTGATGCAGAGTTTGATGGAATCTAGGGAAATTATTTCACTGCATCAAGTTTCCTGTAGCAGTAAAATAGCACTGGGGCAACAAGTTTTTATATTTTTTGGTGGCGTCCAGACAAGGTCCAAGGGAGTTTTGCTGTGGGAGGGGGTTTGGGGTCAGTACTGGATTTACAATGGTGCCAATGGCGCCGTGGCACCAGGCTCACCCTGGGAAGGGGCCCATTACAGACACCTCTAACCCATCCACATAGCCGGGTCTGGCCGCTCGCCTGGGGCAGTCCAGCACACAGGCCTTGCTGTGTGAGCAGCTGTCAGCCAGCAGGTTCCACTTGCCTGTAGGGGGGTCATCACCCAGCAGCTGGGGACCACCATTCAGGCTTTGCAGGGCTGCTGGCCATGGGGCCAATGGGTGTGGTGGGTGGGCAGGGTGAGATCTCGGGAGTCACATCCCAGGGATCTGCCCCGCTCCCCAACACTGCTCCAGCTCTGAGCTGTCTCTTCTGCCTGGGACCTGTGGGGCCCCACCTGCCTCCCCGGGGGAAGAGTCACCTGGGACTGGTGCAGAGGCTGGGCCAGTCTTAGCCAGTCAGAGGGGACAGTTCTGAGGCAGCGGGGCTCAGGTGGGTCCTGCCAGGCATGTGGGTCCTGAGGGAGCCTGACCTGGATAGGCTCTGCTCCTGCTTCAGCCTGGCTGATTGCACCACTCCAAGGGGCTGGACTTATCCTGCCCCAGAACCAGCTCTGGCTGTGCTGATGGCTCAGCCTGGCAGACACAGTCACCTCCCATCAGGGCCGGCTACTGGGGTCAGGGGTTGGGGTGTGGGAAAGTAGGTCTCTAGTGGGTCTGGGGAGGTGCTGGGCAATGAGAGGTGGGGAGATCTGTGTGTGCCAGGGTGCTGAGAAGTGTGGGAGATCTGTGCGGGACACTGTGCAGTTGTGGAGGTGGGGGGCACTGGGCAGTGAGGGGATCTATGGGGGCCCTCTGGGCAGGGAGGTGCAGGGTGCTGTGCAGTTGTGGGAGGGCTGTGGGGGGTGTTCAGCTAGGGGGACACTGGGCAGTGAGAGGATTTACGGGGGAGTTCTGGGTGGTGGGGATTGTGCTGGCCATAGTGGTCTGTGGGAGGGTACTGGGCATGGGGGTTTGAGGTTTGTGGGGGTCTCTGGGTGGTGTGGCACTGGGTGTAGAGAGCCAGAGGGGTACTGGGCAGGGGTCTAGCAAGGTGCAGCATGGGCCCACCCCCAAGCAGAAGCACTATGGCAGTGAAGGGCCGGGCTGGGCAGTGTGCATCTGGCAGCTCCCGGTTTGTAAACAGTGCCCTTGTCCTGGGCTGGGTGGAGTGGGGCTGTCCCTGCTGTGCCATGACCCATCTCCCATTGCCCCCGCCCAGCCCCTCGCTCTGAGGATTCCACCCCCCTGCCCCATATCCCCATGGGGGCTCACAAATATGTTTAGCATCAGGCCCTCAAAAGGTTAATCTGGTCCTTTTTGGGGTGCAGGCTCTGGGATGGAGTTGGGGGACAGGAGGGTTGCAGGCTATGGGGAGTTTGAGTGAGGGGTGCAGGCTCTGCCCTGGGGCGGGGGATTGGGGTACAGGAGGGGGTGCAGACATGTGGGCTCTGGGAGGGAGTTCACAACTCAGCACATTATATAAGAGAAAGAAGCTGCAGTGATTTCATATAGATATAGAAACTGATAGACTCTTACATGTTCAAAATGTGTAATGCAGAGTTGGAGGGAGGGAGGGAGGGAGGGAGGGAGTGTCTGTACAACACTGGTATAAGACTGAGGGCTTGGCTACACTTGAGAGTTGCAGCGCTGGTGGTGGCTTTACAGCGCTGCAACTTACTCACCGTCCACACTGGCAAGCCACATACAGCGCTGTATCTCCCTGGCTACAGCGCTGGTTGTACTCCACCTCAACAAGAGGAATAAAGACTATAGCACTGTTGATGCAGCGCTGCCCCGCCAGTGTGACCACCAAAAGCGCTGTTATTGGCCTCCAGAAGTATTTGGCAGTATCCCAGAATGCCTGTTCTAGCCACTCTGCTCATCAGTTCGAACTTTACTGCCTTGGCCTCAGGTGACCAACTGTCAGACCCACCCTTTAAATTCCTCAGGAATTTGAAAAATCTCCTTCCTGTTTGCTCAGCCAGGTGTGGAGTGCAATCAGTGAATCTTTCCAGGTGACCATGCCTCCATGCGCTAAATGAACCCCAGCATGGAGCAATGGTGAGTTGATGGACCTCATCAGTTTTTGCGGGGAGGAAGCTGTGCAGTCCCAGCTGCACTCCAGCCATAGGAATTATGATACCTATGGGCAGATATCAAGGACCATGATGGAAAGGGGCCATCACCGGGACATGCTGCACTGCAGGGTTAAAGTGAAGGAGCTGTGGAGTGCCTACTGCAAAGCCTGTGAGGGAAACCACCGCTCTGGTGCTGCCCCCAAGACCTGCAGTTTCTACAAAGAGCTGGACGCGATACTTGCGGGTGATCCCACCTCCATTCCAAGGACCACCATAGACACTTCAGAATGGGGTGAGGAGGAGGAGGAGGAAAGCGAGAGTGAGGGTACTGGGGTGGGGAGGAGACACCCCGGAGTCCCTGAAGGCATGCAGCCAGGAGCTCTTCTCAAGCCAGGAGGAAAGTAGCCAGTCGCAGCAGCCAGGACTTGGTGGAGGACAAACAGAGGAGTGGGTTCCCAGTAAGCGGCTTTACTGTTCGACCTCATATTTAGCTTGTGGTCCGACTATAACCCCTAGATCTCTTTCTGCCATACTCCTTCCTAGACAGTCTCTTCCCAGTCTGTATGTGTGAAACTGATTTTCCTTCCTAAGTGATCACTTTGCATTTGTCTTATTAAACTCAATTTGAGTTACCTCGACCATTCTACCATATGCAACATTTGAATTTTGACCTCGTCTCCAAAGCAAGATTGCAATCCCTCCTCAGATTTGGTATCGTCGTGCAACACTTATAAGCGACTTTCTAGCCAACATATAAGTCGTTGATGAGATATTGAACAGACCCGGTCCAAAACAGACCCTGCGGAACCCCACGTGTTATACTCCAGCAGGATGGGAGCCATAATACTACTCTCTGAGTATGTTATCAGCCAGTTCACTCCACCACCTTATAGTAGCCCCATCTAAATGTATTTTGCCTATTATCGATAAGGATATCATGCGAGACCATATCAAATGCCTTACTAAGTCTAGGTATAACCACATCCACCGCTTCTCCTTATCCACAAGGCTCGTTATCCTATCAAAGAAAGCTATCAGATGGTTTGATACAATTGTTCTTTACAAATCCATGCTGGCTATTCCCTATCACCTTACCACCTCCAGGTATTGCAGGATCCTTAATTAGTTGCCCATTATCTCCCTGGCACAGAAGTTAAACTAACTGTCTGTAGTTCCTGGGTTGTTTTTATTTCCTTTTTATAAATGGGCAGTATATTTGCCCTTTTCATCTTCTCTGGAATCTCTCCATCTCCCATGACTTTGCAAGATAATACTAGAGGCTCAGATACCTCCTCTATTAACTCTTGAGTATCTAGATGCATTTCATCAGGCCTGGTGACTTGCAGGCATCTAACTTTTCTAAGTTATTTTTAACTTGTTCTTTTTTTTTGATCTTCTAAACCTACCCCCTTCCATAAGCATGTCATGTCAGCTCCATACTGCCTTCTTCAACATCCAGGTTCCACACCACCAGTTGTCCTCCAGCACCTGTTATGTTCCCATCAGCCTGAGAACTCGACTCTTACCTCTGCACTACGCCATGACCAATAGAGAAAGCCATCCTGAACTGCAGCAATCTTGCACAGCACTCCAGAGAGGACATATGCAAATCTGTGATTGTACATCCCCACTCACCCTGCCCTTTTCTGATTCCAAAAAAGTTGTGTTTTCTTCAATAAAGTAATTTTCTTTCAATAAATGAATTGGCTTGAAAACAGTCTTTATTATTGCAGAAAGTTAAAGATACCTTAGCCCAGGAAAGAAACAGGACTGCAAATCAGCTTAACAAACACAGATTCCTACAACATTGAACCACTACACTTCACTCCCGTGCAAGGCACCAAACATTACTGTTGGTTTTCAGCCTCAAATTCCTCCCTCAGGCATCCCTAATTCTTGCAGCCCTGTGCTGGGCTCTCTAAACCCGCTGCTCTCTGGCTGTGCAAATTCAGCTCCAGGCTTGAACCTCGGAGTCCAG